>NC_064808.1:81431615-81578796 GCF_023721935.1 Panthera uncia | reverse complement strand
TTCCTGGGGGTATGATGGGAGGCACACATTGACCCTGCATGCACCTGCACATGTTTGCACACTTGCACATTCTGCGCTGTATGTCCAAACTCTCAGTACTCCACGCCACTCACAGGAAAAGGGGAGAGAGGTTAATAGATAGTAGATAACTCTTCTAGTCTGTAAAGCATCCTAATTTCTGTTCCTATGGGGATTAAAGAGAAAAATATGAAATCTGACAACTTCTTTGTCTGAGGATTGTGGGAACACATGAAACAACCACTCTACACACCCCTCTACCAGAGTCAGGAGCAGCAGTGGTAACTCCCTGGCCCACAGGTCCTGCAGAGATCCCTCAGCACTGTGGACAGCGCCTCAGCTAGCAGGAACCTGTCAACCCAGAGCAGTTCTCAGAGCTTCAGGGCACTGGAGCTCCCTTATCTGCATCCAGAAGGGCAACTGAAGTCAGACACATCCAAATTCCAACTCCTTTGACTAGAGTTGGAACTCCCCAGCACTGTTCCTGGCACACATCAGAGGAAACTATAGAAATAATACCTGCTCTGGGGTCCATACCCATGAATTCCAGACCAGACAGTGAACAGTCTGTGCAAAGAGTATTGATGGGCTTGGTAATATGGCATTGCTGTGTTGTGGGGCCATAAGCCAGTCGATTTGGGTTCAACCCCAACCTTTTCAAAATTTAGCTCTGAAACCTAGGCATATCGCTTACCTCATCTAAGTCATGGTTTCTTCTTCGGTTGGCCTGGAATAATAACAATAATGAAAATAATGCTAATTTTGATCCCCACACCCCAGGCCCTGTTATAAGTACCTCACAAAGATTAAATCAATGGGGCACCTGTGTGACTCAATTGGTTGAGTGTCTCACTCTTGGTTTCAGCTCAGGTCATGATCTCTCAGTTCATGAGATTGAGCCCTGCATCGGGCTCCACACAGATGGTGCAGAGCCTGCTTGGGATTCTGTCTCTCTCCCTCTCTCTCTTCCCCTACCACTACACTCTCTATCCATCTCAAAATAAATAAACTTTAAAAAATAGTAAATCATTAAATCCTCATGACATTAAAAATTGGTTATTGTCCCCATTTTATAGAAGAAGAAATGAAAGCACTTGCTTAAGATCATACCAATAGTAGAAACAGAGACAGGATTGGAACCCAGATAGTCTGCCTCCAGAATCTGTGTTCTTAACCATGACACTGCATTACCCCCTTCACAGTGAGTGGTGTGCATCAAATGACATCACGGGTATAAAAGTAGTTAGAAGATGGCAAAGCATTATACAAATCTGAAGGTATACTGTTATACATCTCAGCCAGGCTCAGCCTATGAGTAATTGCACAAGGAGTGAGAAGCAAGATGAATACAGGAAACAGGATGGGGATGGGTGCCATCTGGGACTGGCACATCACATGAAGAAGAGAGAAATGGGTAGAGGATAGACCAAAGGAGCAAGCAGCCATGAGTATCTTTGCATGGCTTTTCACTCTTAACCCATTACTAGCCTGGAGGTCAAACTACAGTATAAAACATTAAGAAGGTCATTTTCAAGTCATCCTGAAATGTTCCTCTTAATTTTAACCATGGTCTCACCAGCTCCTTTCCCCCTCTACACCTTCCATTACCACTCCTCGACCACAGTCCCTAGTGTAAAACATGTCACCTACTCTGTGATATATTTGAGGATCGTGGTTATGGGGAACTGCTGTTATTGCAAGAGCATCCTAGGGAAGTGCAGTCAAGCCAAGTGGCCCCTATGGATCAGAGCATGTCTCTCTGCTATCTGAAAGAGGAGGATGTGGAGACCAGGAACTTTGTTAGCAACTTATTTCAGGAAAGAGAGACCTCTGGACACTCTCCCTGATCCCCCCTCCCCCGGCTCATCCTGATATGACCTACTGCTTTCTGGAGAAGACTCTCTAGTTCTCAAAAAAGAACTCTTCCATGTACATAAGGAAAACTCCATCTTTTTGGAAGTTCCACATCTCTCATCCTGGCTGGCTACATTTAAGACTGAATAGTCACTGACCAGGGAGGGAGAGTCCTTCAAACCTCTTACATTATGCCACCTCTTACTTTTTCCCCAATTCTCCTGTTCTTTACAGAATATCCTCCAGCCTAGTTATTCCTCTCTTCTTCTCCTGGCTGATGAATCCATTAGAGCAGAGTTCTTTTCTTTTGACGCTCAAGCTGGCAAAGTGAACCCAAGCATTTAATAGGAACGACTGTGAGTCTGACACCAATAACAGTGCAGTGAAGGCACACAAGCACTCCTGGATCTCTATATGATTCTTGTTCCCTTTCCATTTCCTAACATAATTTCTCTACAACTAAAGCTGGACCACCCCCTACCACTGCCTATGAAGGCTATGCTAGCTCCTTCTCTAAGTCCAGTCGAAACACTGTGAGGGAGTCCCAGTAAACCTCAGAAGAGCCTGGGTTTTAAAGAATTGTCATTCCACCCTTCCCTCTTTATTCATGGCTTAGAGAGTCCACTCTCTCCAGCAGCTTCCCTTCCTTCTTCCATCTGCCACAGGCAGACAAGATGCCCCACCATTTATGTTTCCTCTTAGCTGTTCCTTGACCTGAGCTGGAACTAGCTGTTTTCTAACATCCTCCCTCCTCTTCCCACTCCTTAAAGTCGTGTTTCTCCAAACATGGCTCCTGGACTACCTGCCCTAGGATCACGTAGAGCGTATAATTAAAAAAGATTCTGGGCCCCATCTCAGCTCCACCTCAGACCCACTGAATCAGAACCTCTGGGGGTAGGACCTGAGAACCTGCAGCCTGCAATGCTTCCTGTGGCTCAGGCATACTACAATTTGAGGAACTACTGCCCTAATAGAGTAGAAACCATCCTCCAAAGCTTCCGGGTTACTTTTTTTCTCATTAACCTTCACCCCAGATGAGTAAAAGTCATACACATGCATATCTGTGCCTTATTTGAGAATCACTGAAATGGGAAAGCCCCTATTACAGCCTAGAGCTGGTTCTGAGCTATTATCCCACCTCTACACCTAAATCCTTATGGGAGATTAGGCAAGTCACTCTGCACATGTGCCTCTGTTTCCTTATCAAAAAATGGGGGCATGATACTTATGTTTTCACCTCATAATTACGTTGTAAGATTCAAATGAGTAAAGAAGAGTGAAAGGTTGTTGAAAAGCTAGAAGTCTTAAATAAAAGACATATGTTTTTATTATGCAAGAGATGCATGGGAGTGAAAGATATAGTATTCATCAAGAGATACTGTTCCCACACTGCAGATAAGCAAGGGCAGAAAAGTGAGAAGTTCCCTCCAGTCTCCATTACTCCATGGGTGATCCTTTCAGAACCTGTCCTGAGCCTGGTAGAAAAAGGAAAGTAGAGTTGGCATAATAGGTACAAGGGAGAATGCCCTGGATCCACTTAAATAAGTCTCTTCTCCACCATACTCTACCAGTCTGCCCCTAGGCCAGCAGCCCCATCAAGGGCAGTGGGCCCAGCCCTTGGCGTCAGCTCCTCTCCCTCTAATTACTTTTCACACACTCTGGCTCCAGGCCTTCTAACCAAATAACAATTGATTCTTCACTCCTCCTGGATCAATGCCATCGACCCAGAACAAGGAGGATGAATCCAAACTCACCCTCTAGGAAACCAATGGCCCAAGGCAAAACCCAGCAGAGAGATCTACCTACCCAAACTTTGGCACATACATGCACACACACACATGGCCACACACACATGTATGCACAGAAGGCACATGAATGAGGATGTGCATGAAATGCACTGGGTCACGAATAGATATTCTTATCTATACACATATATACCTAGATATTTTCATAAATGTCTACACATGTGTACACAAACACACACATATATTCATACATGGGGGCACATACACATGCCATTGACTAGGAGAAGGCCCTTTTGGAACCACAGAAAGCATCTTTTGGCCAAGTGTTGAACAGAATTCTGGCTCCTTGCCAGCCCCCTTTCCACCTGCCCTCTGAGCTGCACACTCAGGAGCACGCACTGCCTGTGAGTCATGGTATGATGAGCCCAACACGCTTATGACACACACCTCCAGCAGAAGCTCTTCTGCCAGTTGTGTGGGACTCTGGCTCCCACTCCTCTGGGATGTGCCCTGCCTGCTAATCTCTTCAGGGGTGTTGGAGAAATGCCCAGCCACTTCTATACCAGACAGAGCCCATTATAACTCAGCTGGACTTTCTCTACACCTCCATCCTCAGAGGAGCCTGGAGTACCTCTGCACCTGAGGCCCCAAACAACAGGAAATGAGGTGCCAAGCCTTACAGAAGCCAATGCAGAATGACAGCCACCAGCCTAATACCATCAGGCGTAGATATGGGGACACAAATAGAATGTCAAATACAGAGTAGAGAGAATACAGAATGGTACCACACATTCAAAATAGTGCAAGCACATGACTACACTACCCCCTGCCCTTGAGGTCAAGCTTGTCTACTCTCCCTTACACATATACTCAGGCCACTGGCACATCCACCTTTGGGTCAAATCACAGAAATGCAGAACATCAGAAGTATAAAAGGCCTTAGAGATTTTTAGATCATTGTCTCTTCATTCTCTCAATGCCTAAATTTCCTTAATGACTTTCTCAACAAGTGACTGTCCATCATACTGAACATGTTCACTGGGACACCTTGGGGAATGGAGGACTCTTATTAAGCAGCTTGTTTTCTGGCTGAACAACTATAAAATTCTCTCAACATAGAGTCACAATCTTCCTTCCCATAATGTCCACCAATTGGCATGAAGAAGAAGGAAATTAATCGTAAATGTTTGGTTGTCTTACTGAAACTGCTTACAAGAAGGAACACTGTCTTATACTTCTACTGACATTCCTCAATATGAGACTTTGTGCAGATGTTGAAAACCCAGACATCGGATGCTATCTGACCCTTGGAAGGATGTGCAGGTGATCTTAACCTCCCATATGTAAGAAGACCTTGAAAATCCTAAGATAGTTTTCAACCTATTGAAGAAGCACAATTGAGCTTTTGTTTCTAATTTTATCTACTAATTTTCCTATGTGACAATAAGGAAATTCTTTCTTGGGACCCTCTGTGCTCAGCCTTCCCCAAAATAAAATGAATTAATGGGATTAAAACAGATGATGATGTGTCTAAGGTCTGAGAACATTTTCAGTGTTTTGTGTGCCTGTACATTGACACCAAAGCCTTGGCTCCAGCACTAGAATCAGAAACTTCCCACATGAGGAAGTCTCTGAATTTGTGTTCTCCAAGTGCATGGTTTAAAAATTCTCTGTGTAATCTATTGCCATTACTCACTCACAGAGAGTGTTTCCAACCCCTCCCATAAGGGCCTGAGGACCATCAGTTATGCCCCCGCTGCCTCCACACCCCCCACTACCTCTAACTGCTTGGACTGAGGAGCATTTCTTGCCATTTACCTGTCACTTGCAAGCCAGTATAGGGTCATCTGATGCAGAATCACCCACCATGTGAATTAGATCCCACACACTACATGTAGTTGCATAAGATTTGAAAGACAAACAAGAGATGGAGGTGATCTTTGTGGAGCTTCTGATGGTTATCAAGGCCATAGTAGTATTACAGGAGTTTTCAGTGTTCATTCTTCATTTTCCACGTTTCAAAAACAGTAGCAACAGCTTCTTTATCTGACTGCTTAATCCCTGGATTCTACTGTCTATTCTCCCATCTCCAGATCTCCAGAGGCTTCTGGAGCATGGTAGTTCCAATGGTAGTTTCAACCTTGATGTGCTTAGTCCCAGTGACACCTCAGAGGTGCAGCATCCCTAATTTTGCATTGCTGTAGGAGTCGTTTTAATAAGCTCAATACTGTATCTGCTTCTTCTGTCTTTATAACAATTGTGTAAGATCCTACATTTCTGTATTAAACCCCTTTCTGCTTTAAATATCTAGAGTGGAAATTTTTCATTCACTTAATCTTGACAGACAAGGTGAAGCAGGGTTAAAAACAGTTTTGTTGTAGAGCTCAGTTCAACAAATATTTAATAAGCACAAACCATCTTGACACTCTACCCATGGAGACACATAAGGCACAGTTAAGCAAGGTCCTGACATGGTGGGATAGGAAGGGCATAGGAGAGCAGAAGTTTTAGTATCCACCCAGGCAGCCAAGCTGAAGGGAGAGAGGCATGAAGAAGAAAGGCAGCCTCTGGAGGCAGACAGACGGGGTTGGATCCTGGCTCTGGAGGTTACCACTGAATGAACTTGGGCAAGTTGCCTACTCTGTCTAAGTTTCAGTTTCTGTGCTTTACTCTTGCTATTCCTTCTCTGCTTTGTGCTTGTTATTCATTCTTCAAGATACAGGACAGATGTCCTCTCCCTGAGGTCTTCCTGGATCTCCTCCCTCAATGCCTCTGTTCTATGCTAACCTATCTCCTGACCCTTTCCATGTGGTTCATGGAAAGTGTTCAGTAGATTGAATTAATCTGATTCATTCTTTCCATATTCTCTCTCTGTCTCTCTCTCTCTCTCTCTCTCTCTCACACACACACACACACACACACACACACACCTCACTGGAGTAAACTATGTCTAAGGTCGGGTTTCCTAGGTGTAGGACTTGAGATGTCAATTCTTGTGCAAGGGATTTATTTATGGAAGGCTCTCAGAATATACCTAAGAGAAGCAAGGCAAGCAGTATGTGTAGGAGAAGAAACCAAGGAAGAGTGGAGTTTCAGCTAAAGTTCTGGAGTTCTGCAGCATGAACTCCATGGGCACCGCAGAGCTGTCCCACCTTCAGGAAAGAGGGATTGCCCTTTGTAATCTGTATTGATCACACTACATTGTCCCAGGTTGGGGGCATAACCTCCCAAGAATTTTCTTGCAGGGAAGGGTACAGTTATAAACCAATAATGCCCAACACTCACGGAGCAACTAGGGTGGGTATTCCATCCCGATAAAGGGATCTAGGAAAACACCAACTGCAAGAGATATAAAATAGCAAATGCATTGCAGTATCCTAAAGAATAAGAATTGGGCAGGTGGGGTCAAGGGAAAGATAGCAGGTTCCTAATCAAGTTGCCTTCCTCCTCCCATCAGCTGAGCCAGAGCTTGGGCAAAGCAGATTCCCACCAAGACAACAACATGGTCATAACAATGAATTGGCTATGTTTGCAGATGTTTAGGGATTAATAGCAAGCTTATTAATTAAGCAACATAAAGCTGCAGGATGTTTTTTTTTATTATTTACCACAAACAGAGCTGTTGTTTTGGTTACAATGAATTCTAAACTGTGTGGTCAGACCTGGGGGCCCCCAAAGGGCACAGTGGGTGGAAGGTACCTGGAGCTGTGCTTTGGCAGAGAGCATGACACTCTGCCTGAAATGCTTTCCAAAGCCACACTGTCTCAGTTTTTCCCAGGATACAATGGAGTGTCTGGCCCATCCTCTTTTTGACTAGCCCGTAGGGAGGCCTCCTTCCTTCCCAGCTGGGAGTCAGTGTTGTTCTATCCAGAAGCCAGGAATGGACAAGAAAAGTTTTGTGTCCAGAATGCAGTGGCAGCCTTGTAAAGACACACATAGCAAATAGAGAATGTATTGCCTGAACAAGTCATTAGCCCAGAAAGAGAAAAAGCAATGCTGGCCAAAGCTGGCCTTCCCCCAGAGAAGAGACACAGTCCAGCAGCCTGTAGGGTGACCTGTATCCTTGCACTTTGGCAAGGAGGGACAATGCCACAATGACCTGATGCCTAGGATTCTGTGCCCCGGAGCCTTACATAAGGACCATACAATACCTACCTTCAAGTGAAACTCTAATCTTAGTTCATTAGATTTTTTCTCACCTGTAAGCCAGAAATCTTTTGTCCTACAACCCCTACAACAGACTTCTTTGGGAAGCCAGACTCACCAAACCAAGAAAAGAAGTGCTCTGGGAAATTCTGCAGAGTGTTTTCTAATCTGATCTTCTTCCTCTACCTTCAGCATTACTGCTTTCTCATCTCTGCCTTTTCTTGCCCTAATGGAGTAGGTGGCGATTCTTCTCAGAACAGAATTGGCCCAGGGGAGAAACTCCTCTAGCCAAGAAGAGAAAGTGACAGCAACAGGTCCCAGAGAATATGTCTGTCTGGAGATGTTGAATGCCAGAGCAGTGAAACCTGACCTGGCCCCTGCCAGCCCCAGGTCTCTGGCAGGGTTCCCCCTCTCTGTTCCCAAAGAGACAAGACAACTGGTGACTTCCTGCTCACTAGCCTGGCATTGTGTGAGCCATAGTCAGATTGACTCTTATTTATAGCATTGAGCCAGAACATTGGAGAAAGGGTCATTTTTGCAATAGGATCATTCCTCATATGGCAATAAACTTCTAGAAATGGAGCTTTAAGCCAAGAAGATGAGACTTGGGCTCCAAGGAATTAAGAAAGATGGTGATGATGGGCCTGGGGTGGGAAGAAGGGAGTACCAGGGAGCAGAGCACATACAAGCGTATGGTCTGCCTGGATCAAATGGTGGGCCCTGGTCAGTCTCTCACACTAAAATCTACCCTTATTACCTTTCACATCCCTCATGTCCCCCATTCAGCATCACCCACTTACCTCTTCAACCTCTGCAATGCTGCTTCCTCTGTGGCAATCACAGCATTGGCTCCACTCCAAAGACTGTTCCTTCTTAAGTCATTTTCTTAAGCAATTTCTGAAAACTAGAAAGGTAAGGCTTAGTGAATCTGGGGTCATACAGAGAGGCCAAGCCACTCAACCCCCTACCTCTAGAAATTTACACCTCCTAGAATGTAAGGTATTCTCCTATTACTATGTATAAGTCATGTTAAGACAGAAGATTATGCTTGGCCAGGGACCCAGAGCTGGCTTGCCTACATCTTGCCCTGCCACAGCCACTGTTAACTTCATGCCACCCCTGTAGTGTTCCCGCAGAAAGAGATGCCTATGTGGAGGGCAAAGCCAAGCCAAAGCATGCTCTTGAAGTTTGTGCTGCAAACCCTAAAACAACCCCTGGGGAGCAGTCTATACACATAGAGGTCTCCTTTGGCCAAGAATGAAGGCAGGTGTTCTTCCTTTTCTCTCTAGGTCTACACCCTCTTGACCAGAGAAGAAAGAGGACTCCAGAGCAAAGCACAAAATGAAAACAGAGCATTTTTCTTTAGGCCCCTGCCAGGAATCCACAAGTCAGGACACTTCACCAGTAGAAGAGGAAGAAAGTCGTAGGCTTCACAGTCCTAAGGAAAAGAGACCATACTTGTAGCACCTTGGCCCCAAACCATCCTTTCCCTTGGCCCATGGAAATAAATCTTTTTTTTCCACTTGTACATGAAATAAGGGAGGGTATAATGGGGTAGAGGAATCCTGAAGCTTCCCCTGGTGTCCCAGGTAAGCTGAGTCCCTAGGTCAGTCATCACTTCCCTGCATAAACCTGTTAGGAATCTGACTGTATCTCCAGTGTCTTCAGGGTCCTCTTACTCTCACCTGAGCTAACATGATGAGAAGCCAAATTACTGATGCTGTGGGAGGCTTCAAATGGTGTTTCCTGTGGGTATTATTTCCAGCCTAATGTTGTATTAACATAGCTCTGTTTGGTGATTACTATATTATTATATATTAATATATATTAATCATAGGATAATGATGCATACTCACCTTGCTTCTCTCCTCAGTCAGTTAGATCCTACCTAAAGCCCAAGGCACAACACCTGCTCTCCCTGAATCTGCACCCCCATCCCACCCTCAGGGGTCAACCTTGGGCTTAGCACCCCTTCTTACAGGTAAAGTCAGAGGAGGATAATTTTGTGTGTGTTTGTCTATGTGCCAAGCTAACAGTGTCCAAAGCTGGAGTTTGGAGCCCATGAGTCTGGACTACCAATTAGCCCTCTTTCTTACCCTTAATTGAGGAAAGGTCTTGAAGGCAAAATAAGGTCCAGAAGAAATGAAAGATGGCTTTGATGGCTTTCTGGGTCCAGAAGAAGGAGAAAAAGACTGGAGCTATGGCAATTTGAGCCTTGTTAACTCATCCAAGTACTGATTTAGCATTACTTTGTGCCAGCATTCATTCATTCATTCATTCATTTAGTAAATATATGTTCAGCCTTTATTTGACAAGTATTTTTTTGAGGCAAAGAAAGAGATTCTGCCCTCATGGAACTTTATTTCTAAAATAGTTTCCATGACAGGACTCAGAGATACAACAGTGAAAGGTTGTTGTTCTTTACCACTTACTGAAGACAGTCAAACCAGTCACTTAAGGGTGTGGTCCAGGTCCTCACTGGGACACTGACTTAGAAGGAGAGAAAGATACCCCGAAGGGAGAAGACTAACTCCCTGACATCAAGGAATATATAATCTAGTAAAAAAGAAGTACAAATGAACATATTACAACTGATGAGGCACCAAAGAACCAAGGGAATGTGCCACTGAAATGAGCCTGATGAAGATGTCATAAGAGTATCTGCTCCAAGGGGTCAAAGCCTATGCCTGTGATTTATACTTTTCCCTTGAAGGCCTGTGCCTTTCTTCAGGAGTCTTTGTATATCATGAAGGCCATTTATACATGCACACCCACAATATGACCAGGGCACAGACCACACCCAGACATAGGGTATAACATCCTGTGCTTAATGGCTATTAATGATGGTAGAATGAAAAGAAGGAAGCTAGTGGTGGTGATGATACCAGAGATAAGAGGATTTCCTAGGCAGGAGAATTGGTAACCTGGAGATAATATAAGCATATGCAAAGATCAACCCACACCAATTTATTCACAAGACATGTGCACTACAGGGAATTTGTTCATCTTACTCATCTTTGTATCCTCAAGTAAGCACTCTACAAGATGGCTCTCAATGCTCTTGGACTTCTTGTTTCCATGTTTTTATACAGTTGCCTTCCTTAGGGCTGACCAGTGTTTCCAACAGAGCGCTATGGATGTGATGGTATGCAACTTCCAGTGTTGGATCATAAAGGTATTGTGGCTTCTGCCTTTGTCTCCTGAATTACTCACTTGGAGGAAGTCCTTGCCATGGAGAGGAAATGAACACTCCCACCAGGAACCAGAGCCATCTTGGCAACATGTGAGTAAGCCACTTTGGAAACGGGTCCTCCAGCCCCAGTCAAGGTTTCAGATGATGACAGCCCAGGCTGACACCTGATTATAATCTCATGTGAGACTCCAGGCTAGGACCACCTAGCCAAGCCACTCCTGAATTCCTGATCCACAGATACTATGAGAGATAATAAATGTGTGTGATTGTTTTAAAGTTTGGGGATGATATGTTATGCAGCAGAAATAACCAATACATACCCCTAGTGTTAGCACAATTCCCAGGACACAGCAGGTGCTCAGGAAATATTTGATAATTGAATGAATGAATGAATGAATGAAGCCTGTTAGCAGAGGAACTACACGTCAAACATTGTGACCATTGGTGGGAAAGGGGGAGTGGTCATAACCAGGAGAACAAATATTCAAAACTTGGAAAGATAATAAAACTTAACCCATAAATGTGCATGCTCAAGTAATGTCCTAGTGCTTCATTTTCTTTAACTCGAAGTAAATTGACTCAAAGCCACTATTGTTACCCAAGATCCCTTTCTACCCCTACTTCAGATTCATTCAAGAATCTGAGAAAAGACCCCATATGGGGAAAGTGCCTCTACTCCCCAAGTCTATTAATAGTCACCTCTGATGCCTTCAAAGCCCACACACCCTGGCTCCTTAAAGCCATACTACTCTATAACTATAGGGACTTTCCTGGAAGTCTCAATGTCCAGAATGTAGTCTCTTAGAAATACAATAAAGTCAGTCTCTTCTGGAGTCCTACACTTAATTTAGTCATTCATTCAACAAATATTTATTGGGTACTATATTAGGGGTCACCAGACAAAAAAGATCAATACAATATATAGAGAGATACACATATAGGGTTACATACAGATAGGTAGATGGATGGATGGATAGATAGATAGATAATAGATGATACATAGATACATAGGTAGACACATATAGATGATAGATAAATAGATACACATAGATAATAGAAGATAAATAATAGCTACATAGATAAATGATAGATGATAGGTAGGTAAGTAGATAGATGATAGATAGATAGATAGATTTAAAGGAACTGGCTCACATGATTGGAGCTCCAAAATCCAAAATCCCTAAGGCAGGCTATCAAATTGGAGACCTGGGGAAGAGCTGATTTTATAGCTCAAGCCAAAGGTAGTCTGCTGGCAGAATTCCCTCTTTCTGGGGTGACCTCATTTTTTTTCTCCTAAAAAGAGAAGGCCTTCAACTGATTGGATGACCCACACACTTTATGGACTGTTATCTGCTTCACTTAAAATCTACCAATTTAAATGTTGATCCCATCTAAAAAGTACCTTGATAGCAACTTCCTGATTGTATTTGACAAAATATCTGGGTACCATGGCCTAGCCAAACTGACACATAAAATTAAACATCATAGCTGCCATTAACTGAACTAGGCATGAGGCTATAGTAGTAAACCAAAACAGACAAAATCTTTGGCCTGCTGGAGCTTTTACATTCCAGGGGTGGGAAAATAAACAAATAGTCACATACATATATGCCAAGTAGTTCTGATGTTAAGAAAGAATATAAATCGGGCATAGTGAAAGAAACCACTGAAGGTTGCCATTCCTGAAAGGCTGGTTAGGGAAGGTCACCATGGGAATATAACGCTTGGGCAGAGACCTAAATGAAGTGAAAAAACAAGTATCTAGGCAGAAGAACCCTCTGGACTGAGCAAACAGCAAGTGCAAAGGCCCCACTTATCAGGAAGGTTGGGCATGTTTCACTCACTGCTGACACAAGAAGGACCCCTGTCCCAGCCCCACCCCTCTGATGTTCTCTTCCCACCTCTTCCATTCCCAGCAGAATTCCTCCAAGGAGCCCAGACTTTCAGGAGACAAAAGCTGGGAAGGAAATTTGTGAGCATGTTCTCTTTTGGCAATACAATCTGTTTAAGCAAGGGAACAGAATGTAAAAGACCTGGCTGCTTTCTTGGAAAGGAGTGGGGTGGGGAAAATATAACAAATCAGAAATTAATTTCTCAGAAAATCAAACAACCACAGGAACAGCTGCTCCCCACCCCACTCCCACTACCAGCTGGGGTCTTCAGGCAGATTTGGGGTGAGGAAAGGGGAACCAGGGTAGGAGAAGCAAGAACTTTCTCAATTTTAGAACTTTCTGATTGAGAAGAATTCACAAATTTCCTGACAAAAACTAAACTGTAAACTAAACCAAACTGTAGGCTTCTCCTTCCCCAAGAAATCCAACATAGATTGGTGGGCTGAGCACTGTAAAAGGCAAAGGGGTAACTCTCCTTTCACACAACCTAAGAAACAGGAACCAAGAGCTCCCTGGAGAGAAAGCTACATGGCACCTGCTATACCTGACTCCAGCCTGGGGTCAGGCCCTGGGTGCTGAGAAGAAGCCTTCTGGAAGCCATCCCCAGACAGATCTGAAGCCATAGTGACCACTCCCCAAGGGACAGGGAGTCAGTAATGGGCAGTGGCCTCCATGATTGAGCCATTATGGACTTAAGGTGGAAAGGCTGGAGGAGAGGTTAACTGACATCCAATATCTTCTGTAAGAATACTGAGCCTAAAGCCAGAGACCTGGAGGGAGGCAGGAGAGGAAAAGGGGTCAGGATGGCTTAAGGCCAAATGGTCATGAAAAGATAGTATGGCTCCCCTGAACCTTTTCTCTCCCTCACCCTCTTACGCTCCAGCTCCGACACCCACCCACACCCACACATGCACATGCACATGTACTCACACACACAGCCCCCAGAAAAGGTGGTATCCAGGAAATTGAAATCAGTTCGATTCAACAAATCTGTATCCATTAATTCTCTCCTCCATGCTAGGTACCCCACCAGTGCTGGGAATGCCAAGAGAAACAAAAGTCACCTCCTGCCCTCTAGAAGCTTACCCAAGGTTGTGGCATGAGAACTGGTGTGTCATTGTTATGACTAAAGTTTGATAAGAGTACAGAGGAGGAAAAAATTAATTCTGCCTAGGGGCTTGTGCAGGAGGAGCAGATTCCTCCCAGGAGGTGACATGTGACCCTTGGAGACTGAGTTGGGGTGTGCAAAGATAGCAGCTTTGTCAAGGGTGAGTGGCAGTGCTCTTCCCAGAGTGGTCTCAAATGAGGCTGGGGAGGGGCCTGTAGTCCCATTATGAAAGAAATTGACCTTAAGGCAATTCCTTAAATTAAATATTACTAAACAGGGAAATGCTCCTATGAACCCTCAGCTGTATCAGCAGCATGGGGTGAGGGTGCAGTCGAGGGGAAACGTTATCAAGGAGAACATGGAAGAGACTGGCAGTCCAGGTCAGTGGTCCTGAAAGAAGATTTGCCAGCCCCTGTGAGGATGGAGAAGAGAGGCATATCTAAGCAAGATTTCAGTTGGAATACCTAGGGTTGGGGAACAGCCAAATAGGGCAGATGGGGGCATAGAGCACCCAAAGATCACTCTCAGGTTTCTGATTTGGTTGGAAGAAAATGGGCTAAAACATGAGCCCCATGAGGGCAGGGCTAGATCTATCTCATTCACTGTCATCCCCTAGCCCTAGCACAGTGACCAGTAATAGAAGGCCCCAGTAACGTTTATGGACCAAATGAGCAGAGGAATAAAGGCAGAGTGGTGAAAAGGAACAGTCAACTTGCCTGGCACTTTTGGAACTTCTATGCAATCCCTCCTAGGAACAGCTGTGTTTCACAAAAGGGCACTTAACACGCAGGAAGGGCCCACTGCTGACAGAATTCTGAGCATCACTGTAGACAACATTTCTAGTTGGTGGGATCTGCCACTTGCTCCTGCTCTGCCTAGCTTTCAGACTACGGTCCAGTGGTGAGTGAGAGCAGCAGACTCTGTAGTGAAATGAAAGCTGTCAGGAGGCAGAAGGTACAGTGACCACAGCAGAACAGGCAAGAAGAGAAAAGCAAAAGAACTCTAATCTATTAACAGCAGGAAATCCTTAACTGGGTCTGAGGCCAAGAAAGGGATTTGCAAAGAAAATTCTATTCACGGTGTATTTCCTTCTTATCACAGTAAATGGTCTGCCAAAGTGGTATTGCTCTGTATTAAAAACCTGCTATCCTTTCAAAATTGCACACAGACACCCATGCATTGTATCTGCTGTGTGTACATAGAGAAACATATCCATAGCTCCCACTCATAAATGCAGGGCCTGAGGCGTTCTGATTGAGGTGGGGTGAGAGAGCAATTTCTGTAGTAGAAACACTTGTCCCTGATGCAGGGTTCATACTACAATTGTGGATTATCCTAGAACTTGTGCTTCTGGATAAGTTCCATTCTTTCCCTTTTTAAAGATATTTTAATTTATTTAAAAAGTATTGACTCCCTTTTCCATTGGTGTATAATTCTGTGAGTTTTTACATATGTATAGATTCATGAGACCACTACCATGACCAGGACACCTAAGCTGGTCACCCCCCAAAAAAACTCCTTCAACCCTCACCTATTCCCTCATCCCTACCCCTCACAACCATTGATTTGTCTTCCATTACTATCATTTTGTCTTTCCCAGCATTTCAAAAGCATACAGTATGTAGCCTTTGAGACTGGCTTTCTTACTCAGCACAAGGGTTTGGATATTCTCGGAGCTGTTACCTGCACCAGCAGCCCATGCTTTCTGTCTAGTTGTGTTCCACAGAATGGAGGGACTACAGTGTGCTCCCCTGCTCTTCTAGTCCACTTCATAAACCCTTAGTACCTTTCTCACAGAGTGGACTGAGAAAGAAAGAAGGAATGACCCACTGACTTTTCATCTTCTTTCACTCAGTAAGTACTGTCTGGGCCTCCAACATGTGCCTGCCACTGTTCTATGCCTGGAGATGCACAGTGGAACAAAGCAGGCAGCACTCCCTGCCTTTGTGGGACTATAGTTCAAGAGCACCATGAACATATAAGCTAATGGTATGGGATGGTAAGAGGTGATAAGTGCAATGGGGAAAAGCAGAGAGGAGCAAAAGGAGTCAGAAGTGTGGGGAAGAGCCTGGGTTTAGAAATGGAGGAGACATTCAAGGACTTGAAGAAGACAGACTGTGCTTCTCTGGTTCCTGAAGAGAAGCCTGGCAGAGGAAGACACCTTTGTGAGGGAAAGATCTGGAGGGTTCTGTGGATGCAAACTAAACAATGTGGCAGGATTTGGGAGAAAAGCTCAACCACCACCATGCCCCTACAGCTCCCTGTCACTGCAACATCTCAGAACATCCAGGATAGCTAGCTGTGTCTCAATCATCTCTTGATAGCCAAGTTCAGAAGAGGTTCTTAAAGTAGACTCAAGCATGTGCTCATGGTGGGGAGCCTTTGGCAGGCTTCCCTGAGCCCCATCATGACAGCCAAACCCAAAAACAACCTCACAAACTGAAAGACTCCTGGGTCCTGACCCAAGAGACTTTTCTCTGCTCCCAGGAAAGTGGTATTTTTGTGACACTCTGCCAGCACTGCCTTAAGCCAAGGAGCCAATAGGGTACATCAGGGGTCAGAAACAACCTGAATCCTGGGGGCACAGGCCCCATGAAGCTGAGGTCATAGGGACAATTGAGTCTAGCAGGCATCCCTCAAGAAAGCTCTTATTAAACTCTTCTCCTAGAAGCAGTCAGAAGAGCACTGATCCGTGCCTGAACCATTGGCTAGGGTTCCAGATCTCATTAGCATTTACAAAAAATTATTTAATCCTCCCCTGAAAATCTGGTGGTTATTGATTTTTATTTTTAACTCTTGTTTTATGAAGATAAATAAAGTGCTTTCAGCAGCACAGATGTTCCCAGAGGTACAGAAAAACAGGAGAGAGGGGAACCAGGTGTTCAGACAGATCAAAGGATTTCTTGTGGCCTGGACAATCAGTCCTGGGAACAAGATAGTATGCTAGAATGTGGCCAGTCAATTCAACTGATCAGGAGCACAGAAGATGCCCAAAGAGGACATAGAGACCCAAAACTCTAGTGCCCCAGTTAGGACCATCTGCAGCTGGTAGAGACAGCTCTGATTCATCTTAATCACATGCAAGTTAAAAATAAACACCAATAACCAGTGCCTGGAGAAAGGGGGTGAAATTTTGAGGTGCAAATGAAGTGGGAAGTCCCAAAGCTAGGCAATAAGAGTGCCCAATCTTTGATCTCCTCAGCATACCCTGGCCTGAGAACAACACGGAGGCCGCCCACCAGCCCCCATACCTCTGAGGAACCAGCACAAACAGCATCTACCAATTTTCCAGCGCTGGAAGCGTGATGTCCTATTGCATCCAGCACCTTCACAGTCAGCAAAGGTATGCTGGAAAAACTTGGATCCCGGTGGTAGAAGCTCAGCCATGTCCCAGCTCACATAGCTGAGTCATAGACCTATAACACCTCAGTTAAAAGACATGATACAGGTACAATGCCCAGAAAAGTCATGGTGCATAATAGGTGCCAATAAGAACTTTTCTTTCATTCATGTTCTGCTTCTCTCAGAACACAAAATTTACCACTTAAAAAGTTGGTTTAAATTATAGAAAATAAAAATCTTAATTAAACATCTCATACTAAATCAGGTGCCAAGGACTGTACAGGAATATGTGAGATCCTTGGAATACATATTAAATAATAAATTCCCAACCCCTACCCACACAGAGCTTAAGAAATCAAAGAGGGGCCACTGAGCATGAGAGAAACTAGTTGATAAAGGCTGTGTTATCCACTTCCATGTAGATATTGCTGTTCAGCTCAGATTCTGTCCTGCCTAGAAGTAATGGTGAGAGGGGAGGAGAAAGGCAGTTGCCTTTCTGTATTTTCTGTCTATGTGCCAGGCATTTCCACCTACAATATCATATTTGATTGTCACAGGTTTGCACATGAGGAAATCGGAATTCAGATGAGCAGGGGGACTTGCTCAAGCCTGGGAATCAGCCTATCATCCTAGACCCTTGGTTGCTGCTCATCCCACCCAGACATGCAGTTAAGAGAACACCAGTCCAGAAAAGAGATGAACTAACTCACTGTGATTGACTCACTGTGGCAGCCTGGCAGCAGGGCCCTTTCCTGACAGGGCTCCTGCAGGGCTCCAGCCCCTCAGAGCACATCCAGCATTCTCTAACTTGCCCTCATTACCACAAACTCCCTGAGCCCCTTTCCTCATGTGGTTCCGCTCAGCTTCCAGCGGACTTTTCTCCACTCAGCTCCAGAGCCCACGGGTCTGACAGTCTCCCAAACCACCACCACAGCCCCTGGGGGGGCAGCGGGGGCCTGAGGGAGGGCTCAACCCACTGTCCCTCTGCTGTGGAGCCAGCTCACCTCTGGGGATAGGAGAGACATATATCTGTAGAGAAATCTTCAGTATCTCGTCCTGGTATGGGGGATCAGATGCAGCAATTGGCTGATTAGGAAAACTGCATTAACACCCAGTCAAAACAGCTCCTTAAAACAAGCTTTGACAAAATTGTCACATTAGATGTTTCTGAATAAAGTCAGCCGGGCGGCTGGCAGAGCACAATTCTACATCATTTTGACAGCCTGCGTTAAGAAGCTGCAGGCACCACCAGGAAATTACCTCCAAGCGAAGTCCAAATTATAGCCAATGCAGCATATTCAATCTTTGGTGGGTGAGGGGCTGCCAGGGAAGGGGCTTGGAGGGCAGATGATGGACATTTTTCTCCCCTCTCTTCCCACAGTCAGGAGTGGAGAGGCTCCACCGCCTGCTGGGGAAGCAAAATGGATTTTAGTGCAGCTAGGGAAGACTCTTCTTCCTTCCATCTGAGTAGGAGTCCTCGTGCCTGCACTTCTGTCTGGGCTCCCAAGTTTGGGGCCTGGGAAATCCTGGATGTGGAGGCTGTAAGTCCAAGTCTACCTCCCTCCTTCTGTTCCTAATGAGCTGTTTGATCCTGGCAACTTACTTTTCCTCCCTGGCCTTCCATTTTTCTTTCCTGGAAAAAAAAATCAATGTTTTGTACACTGTGCTCCTTAGATCTCCAGAAAGTGTCCCAGAGTGATCTGATGGGAGGGTACGTGGAGAAGGCAGAATTCTTTCCATCCTCAACTATGCATTAACTGAACTGCTGCTGTTTTTATCCGTTTTATATGCTGTGCATCTAGGGAAGATGCCATTGAAGGGAAGTTTCTGTTGCTAATTAAAAAAAAAAGGAAAAAGGAAGGAAGGAAGGAAAGAAGGAAGGAAGGAAGGAAGGAAAGAAGGAAGGAAGAAGGGAGGGAGGAAACTAAGGAAAGAAGGAAGGAAGGGAGGGAGGGAGGGAGGGAGGAAGGAAGGGAGGGAAGAAGGAAGAGGGGAAGGAAGGAAAGAGGGAAGGAAGGAAAGAAGGAAAGAAGGAAGGAAGGAAGGAGGAAACCACCAGCAATCAGGAATAACCAGACTTCAAATTGCTCTAATAGTCTGTGCTTAAAGGACCACATATTCTAGTGCTCATGGTATGTCTTTTCCAGAAGTAATCATCCTCATAGGCTTTGGGCAAGTAAGGCAACCTGTGCATTTTGCATTTTTCCAAATAGGGAGATCTGATGGCCTGAGCTTTGTGGCCCCTAGAAGAGGGGAGGTAGTGAGAGCTAGGACCTCAGCCCTCCTGCATTCTCCCATCCTTGCAGCTCAGGAAGGAAGCTTGAGCTCTGTGGGCCTCCGCCCCACCCCCATCTGCAGATGTGAGAATACAATCTGATGGAGCAGGCTGGGTTGGAAGACACTTGAGAGAGGAAAATGCAAAATGGCGTGAGGGCTCTGAATATTCATGTTGCTAATTAAGCAACAGCTAATTGGAAAATGTTGGATTTTATTAAGACCTCAGACTTATATCTTTGCAACAGTCACCAACACAATAACAATTATCTAATGGGCACTTTGGGTTCTTTCCAGAGTTGCTTTCCTCTCTCCCTGGCTATTAATGTGCAGGAGAGAGCAAGCCAGTGAGCAGATGAGGCCAAGGGAGCTAGATTTAGAGCTTGGTTTGTGCAACCTAGAAGCAAAACAGTGGATTGGATGATGGCCTATGGAGACTCCTTCCACATCATCATGAGTGGAGCTGCGAAAGGAAGGATGGA
The DNA here is from genome assembly GCF_023721935.1 of Panthera uncia. NCBI lineage: Eukaryota > Metazoa > Chordata > Mammalia > Carnivora > Felidae > Panthera > Panthera uncia. Next base: position 81,558,742 of record NC_064808.1, on the reverse strand, counting down.
GGGATGTTCTGTCTTCTCTGCACCCAGGATTCCTGAGATTGGAGGGGCAGAGAAACATGTGCAACGAATATATTTGCTAACCTCAAAGGTGGAAGGAAGATTCCACACTGAGCATGACGCCTTTCACTCAGCAGAGAGTCAATAAAAATTAGTGGCGCTGATAGGAGCAAATGGGCTTTAGGATGAAGTTCCTAGAGGGAAGTCTGCAGTCTCACTGACTTGCTCTCTCATGGAGCTGGGTACCAGTTGTTCCTCAAATCTTGGGAAAACATTTCTCAAGGTCTATGCCAACTGGAAGCATCGAAAGTAGCTCAGAAGTGAGGGAAGCTCAAGTCTACTAATTTAATTCCCCTTCCCCGTAGAAAGGAAGAAACACCGCCTTAAAAGGAAAAAGTATAAAAAGTAAAGAGTGCCCTGGATCCTTTGAAAAATGTCTAATATGACACTGATATTACATTTGAGGGCAAAATGCGATCATACCTTCTCTACCTTCAGATTTGCTAAAACAAGGTAGGGTATGAAGTAGAACAGGGAGGGGCTGTCATGGAAGCCCCCTCCTTGTGTGTGACAGTATCAGAGCTCAATCCTACCACAAGCACACAGTTCCACTTGTATTGTAGAAATGACAGAGAAGGAGGAGTAATAAACGCTGAGTTAGAAAATAAGAACTGCACATTGGAATCAGGGAAGGGAAGTGGCCATACATACCTCCTGATGAGTCATGTATTTGATTAATCCACGGCTTTGCAGAACAGCCATCATCACCAGTAACAGGTGACTACTTCTCTGGCTCCTAAGACACAGTGGGGGAAAACAGGGACCCCTGAATTAGGAGCAGGATGCAGAGTTGTTCTTGCGCCCCATCCAAATGAGAGGTGATTCCCTTCCCCATTCCACTGCAGACCACCACCACCCTCTCTCTATCACCACTACTTTTCCCAGCCCAGGCCACAGGCCCTTCTAACGTGGCCTTCAGGTAGGTCCTTTCAGGGATGGTCTTCCTTAGGCAAATGGGGCATGCCTGAAATCCCACACAAGCACCAGGTGAGGAGGAACTGGAACACAGGTTCAGGCATGGCCAGGAGACACTGGATCCCTGCAGCAGGTAAGAGTGCTTCTGGCCAGGAAACAGAAGCAGTCAAGACAGGAGCATCTTGAGGAATGATTCACTATTTGAGGGACTTTTTCATGAGGAAAGGATCAGCAAAGGCCTAAACTCTCAAAATATCTCATTAGTTTCCTTTTTTTTTCCAACTGTGGCAAAGATTTATTTTTATTGGCAAGGAAAAATGTTTGTTATATTAAATCAAAAAGCAAGTTGGAGGGGAGCCTGGATGGCTCAGTCAGTTAAGCATCTGACTTCAATCCAGGTCATGATCTTGCAGTCCATGAGTTCAAGCCCCACTTCGGGCTCTGTGCTGACAGCTCAGAGCCTGGAGCCTGCTTTGGATTCTGTGTCTCTCTCACTCTCTACCCCTCCCCTGCTCACACTCTGTGTGTGTGTATCTCTCTCTCCCTCAAAAATAAATAAACATTAAAAAAAATTATAAAAAAGCAAGTTGGAGAGCAGCAATCTCTATGCAGATTAAAAGCAAACAATATATTTCTTTAAGGTTTTTTTCCTTATTGGTTTGCTATCTGGAGGATAGGCCAGATTGCTATCTGGGAAAGGCCTTATGTCCCTCTTGTAGAATCTAGTTTGAGATGTAGTGTTACTTCTGCCCATGGTTCTCTTACCTCTGTCATCAAAAGCTTATCGAGAAAAACACGTTGATGAGGAGACCGGGAACCCTCATGCACTGTTGGTGAGAATGGCAGTTGGTGCCGCCACTATGGAACACAATATGGAAGCTCCTCAAAAAATTAAAAACAGAACTACCATATGATCCAGCAATCACATTTCTGGGTATGTATCTGAAAGAAACAAAAACATTAAATTTGAAAAGGCACGTTTGTTGTGACATTATTGACAATAACCAAAATATAGAAGCAACCCAAATGCCCATCCATAGATAAATGGACAAAACACATGTGGTATATATATAGTGGAATATTATTCAGCTGTAATAAAGAAGAAAATCTTGCCATTTGTGACAGTATGAGTGGACCTTGAGGGCATTATGCTAAGTGAGATGAGTCAGACAGAGAAAGATAAATACTATATGATCTCACTTATATGTGGAATCTAGAAACACAAATAAAAACAAAACAAGCTCATAGATACAAAGAACAGATTTATGGTTATGGAGGCAGGGGAGGCAGGGAGTAACATGGGTGAAGGGGGTCAAGGGATACAAACTTTCAGTATAAAATAAATAAGTCAAAAGGATGTAATATACAGTTAATAATACACCGTAACATATTTGAAAGTTGCTAAGAGAGTAAATATTACTTACAAGTTCTCATCATAAGAAAAAAGAAGTTTCCTAATTTGTATGGTGAAAGATGTTAACTAGATTTTTTGTAGTGATCATTTCTCAACATATACAAATATCAAATCATTATGTTGTACACTTGAACCTAATACAATGCTATATGTCAATTATATCTCAATAAAAATTAGTTAATTAATTTCTAAAAAAGAAAAAAGATGATGGATAGATGGGTTGATGATAGATAATAGATGATGATAGATGTAGATACAGTTGTGACAAGAGATGATAGATACAGATATACAAAACAATGCAAAAGCTCAATGCTTAACAATATTTAAAGCACTTTCCCAGAATATTTTTAAGGCACTTCTCTGTCTTTCGTTAGAGGCTGTAAAGGTTGCAGGGCAAATGCTCTTATGCCTATTCCCACAGATGAGGAGCATAACACCCAGAGAGGAATGTTATTTGCTCCACATGGCACAGTCCAGAGTTTTTTGTCTTCTGATTGACTTCTCTCTTAATTCAAGAGAGCAATTAGTTATTAGCATTTCTTTTTTTAAATGCTTATTTATTTTTGAGAGAGAGAGAGAGAGAGAGATTGAGAGAGAGAGCTCACAAGTAGGGAAGAGGCAGAGAGAGAGAAGGGGACAGAGGATCTGAAGCGGGTTCTCTGCTAACAGCAGAGAGACAGATGCGGGGCTCAAACTCACGAACGGTGAGATCATGACCTGACCGTAAGTCAGACGCTTAACTGACTGAGCCACCCAGATGCCCCAGTCAATAGCATTCCTGAGTCCCAGCTAAGGACTGGGAGCAGAATACAACAAATTCCGTCAAGGACGGAAGCATAGCTACAACCTCTGTGGGGATAATGCTGTATCTAAAGCCAAGAGGAGTCACAGATGTGAAGTTTCTCTAAGTTTCCAGGGTTCTTCTGTGTCATTCTCTCAAGGTTCAGAGGAGCCCTCTAACCATCTGTGCATCCTGTGGCCTGCTTGTGGATATACCTCAGCACTTTGGAGAAGTCCCAAGGGAGGCTCCTACTCCCATGATTACACACACCTACCTGTCCAGCCTTCCTGGAGCCACTATCATCTCGCTGCTTGCCCCATTTTAGGAGCAGATTAACTAGGGAAGGAGTTGCCTCATGGTCTGCCAGTCACAAGGCTAAGAGAGAAAAATGAAGATATTTATACTTTTCCAGCAATTTGTATCAATTACTACAGTGTCAGCATCACCCAGGGGTGGTTTCCTAGCAGGACAGACCGTGGATCTTAGGACCCCCTGGGACTAGCTCATTGATGTCTGCCCTTATCTGCCCTCAGCCCCAGCAATAATCTCTCAACCCCTGATGTTCTGGGGATAAGGGCTCCAGTGAACTGACGCAGTAAACTCTGGCCCAGACAGACATCTAGGCCTTCCTTCAGTCTGAACCATGGTGTCCCCATCTGCAGGTGGCAAGAGTACATAGCGACCAGGGTCTGTGGAGGAAAAGTGCCTGGACATCTTTGTACATAGTGTGTTAGTCAAAAGCTTCCCATAAGGTCTGGGGTTGGTCATAATCCCAGGCTCTGCTGCACTACAGAAACTGAGCCTGGCTCATACTTAAAAATCTTGGGGAGGTGGGCTCAAGCAGTGGATATCAGTGAAACTGGGCACGGAAATGAGGGTGCTTACATGAGAGTGAGGGTCAAAAAAAGGGGAGAGGGCATGACACAGAGGGTCACACTGGACAGAAGTGAGGGCAGCTGCCTCCACCAGCGCAGAGGGAAGAGCAGCAAGGCCAGGCCCATGTGGCTCCCTGCCGTGGGATACAGGCATCCTAGCCAGAAGCCTGTCCTCACTGCAGGCAGTCTGGCGCCAAAGCCCATTCGCCCCACCATATCAGGCTGCCTCAGAGGAATCCGCAGGGAGAAAAAAAGAGCCATTATTTTCCCAATTTCCACGTTTTCTTCTTTTTCTTCTCTGCATGACCGTGTTTCATTGAGAGGAGATAGCCAAGCCAGATGAGGCCCTGTGAGCCTATCTCTCCCCACTGCCAGCTTCACCCACCACCATCACCACCACCCGCCCTAGGGCTGGATCCAGACTGCTCTCCTGGGGCCTGGAGCAGATCTGCTTCCCAGACACAGATAGCCCTGCTATGGAACTGCTTGCTTTGTGCCCCTTTGGTGGCACAGTGTTAATAGCTGTCCCCATCCCACCTACACTCTGAGCTCCTGAGGACAGAGCCTCTCTTTCCTTCTCTATTCTCCCACAGGGTGTCGGGCAGCAATAACTAATGCAGGGTTCTCTCCTTTCAGCAAGTGTGCATCCGGTCTCCCAAGTGGCAGCCACAGTGCCAGGCACCAAGGATCCCAACATGAAAGGTTTCAGACCCTGGTTGACTGACACTTTAGCAGAAAATGCTGGGGGAGGCCAGAGAGACCTCAGCCTGCCCTATTTCTCTGTCTCTTCACCATCAATAATGAAAGACCCAGGAGCAGACTCCCCCAACACTTCCTTAGCCCAAGCAACCAAGTAGGAAAGCAGGTCCAGGCAGCAGCCCCACAGGGGGTCTCCAGGAAAGGACTGCAGACACAAGCTGCCCCCATGCTGTCTCACATGTCCCTGGCCTCATCCTCTGAGTCTTTAAGTGACAGATTTCGCTTCTCCTCACCCCACTGTCTGGCTGTCTCCCTGCCAGGCCTGGGTTTCTGCTCCCTCTGAGTCACCCTGACCCCAGCTGCCACTATCAGCAGGCTCTGTCGGCCACGGCCGTCTTTTCCTGGTAAGTGACAGGTCTGCTACATCACTGCAGCGCGGCAGCACACTGCGTCCTTGAAGATTTTCTCCTGCCTGCAGTGCATGCACGCGGCTGTCCCCTTGCCCCCTGCAGCCATCTCCACACTCTGCGACCAGACTGCTCTTGCCACCCTGAACCCCCAACATCTGGGGGACACCTGAGTCACCTCAGCCCCGGCTACACCACAGCTACATGTTTAACCTTGGCAAACCTCTGACCCTTTCTAATCCTGTTCTCTCACCTGCGAAATAGCAGTAACAATGCATCCTCACCCACGTCACAAGATTACTGGGAGGTGAAATGAGATCACGTATGCGGATTTGCAAAGTACTGTAAGGCTCTGGTTATTATTATTCTCATTCCTGTCCTACAACACATCCGAAACCTGAGCATCATAAAGCAAGACTGAGGGCAATTTCAATGCCTAAGAACTGTCACCTCCTACCTTCCCCAGTCACATTCTACTGGAGTCTCTCATGGCTTAAATCCAGCAAGCTCAGTTCTCCCAGGTCTTAACATGCAGAAAGAATATCAAGGCCCTACGTGGTTGTGATGGTTAATTTTATGTATCAACAGGATGCTCAGTTATTATGTGTGTCTGCGAGGGTGTTTTTGAATGAGATCAACATTTGACTCTGTAGACTGAGTAAAGATGATTGATCTCCCTAATGTGGATGGGCCTCATCTAATCAGTTGAAGGCCAAGCTAGAACGAAAGGACTAACTCTCCCACAAGTGAGAGGGAAGTCCTACCTGACAGCCTTGAGCTGGGACATCAGTCTTTTTCCTGCCTTGGATTCAATCTAAAACTCAGCTCTTCCAGAGTCTTGAGCCTACTGGCCTTCAGGCTGCCACTTACACATTGGCTTTCCTGAATCTCCAGTTTGCTGACTGCATATCTTGGGACTTGTCAGCCTCCATAATTGCATAAGCCAATTCCTTATAATAAATATATTCATATATAAGTGTCTTGTTGGTTCCATTCCTCTTAAGAAACCTGACTAATATACTTATCTTCCAGTGGTCTTTATTAAGCAATGTGTGGGAATGGAAACATGTTGGGGAATTTTTTCGTTGTCAGAATGACTTGGGAGAGGAGGCACTACTCGCATTTAGTGAATGAGGGCGAGAGATGCTAAATACCACCTAATACCCATGCTTGACTCACCCTAAATACCAAGAGCACTCCTTTAAGGAAGTCTGGACTGATGCCCTGCCAATCTCTCTTAAGTTCATCCCCCTTTGGTGAGGCTCACTCCACCAAAGCCACATGAGCAACACTGGCCTCCTTTCCTGTTTCTCAAACACAGCAAACTAATTGCTACATAGGAATTTCATGCTCCGCATCTTCTCTGCCCAGAGCAGTCCTCACCCCCACCCCCAAATGGTTGTGTCATTGGTTCTTCATGTCCCATGTCACCCCTGAAAGAGGCCTTTCCTGATAACCTGATTGATCCACGGTGGTCCCTCCACCCATGACACTAATCCTCTATTCTCTCTCCTGAGAGCACTCCATTCCTTATGAAATGATCACACACATTTGCTTGTTTGCTTTGCTATTGTTCATTCATTCCCATGAGGACACGAACTTCATGTCATTCACCCTTGTATTCCAAGAACATGGTAGGAACTAAATATTTATTAAACCGTAGATTGGGAACTTGTAATAAGACAGACACCCTGCTGGGCACTGAAAGATACAGAGTAGAATAAGCTCTCCTCCACTATGGGGGAGGGGGCAGCTCAGGAATTCCTTTGGCAAAAGCAGTCATGACCCCTAGCATTCCTGGATGAAAACCCCAGACACCTACATGTTCACCAAGGTCTTTGTATAACCAGGCTTGCCTCCATCCTCCAGAGCACCTCGTCACCTCTAGGCTGCTTCACCACAAACTCAGCCCTCTTCCTCCTCCAGCCCTCACCAACTCCCTCCCCCAGGGCACTTCAGACCAATTGTCTACACAAGTCTGATTCAACGTGTGCTGAGGACCCACCAGGACTCTGCAGCCAGTCTCTTGCTGGGTTTTTCCTAAGTTGCCCTCCTCACATCTGTCAGCCCAGAGTTGTCTTGAGTCTGTCCTGCCTCTCTAAACACTTCATCAAGTGCCACCTGTAAACACAGGAAGCAGCCATGGAACATGGGCACATTTCCCAAAGCTCTTACTCTATGTAGGTCTAATTTCTTATGGTTCTCAAATTCAGGTTTCCAGGTTCCCAGCTTGCCTTGTATACACAAGCCCACTTAAATTCAGAATGACAGACACATCCTTCCCAGGATTTGGTCTTAAGAACATTTGAATAGTGACTGGCTTTTTTTTAAAATTTTTTTAATATTTACTCATTTTTGAGAGACAGAGATAGAGAGATTGGGGGAGGGACAGAGAGAGAGGGAGACACAGAATCGGAAGCAGGCTCCGGGCTCTGAGCTGTCAACACAGAGCCTGATGCAGGGCTTGAACTCACAAACCGTGAGATCACGACCTGAGCCGAAGTCGGATGCTTAACCAACTGAGCCACCCAGGTGTCCCAAATAGTGACTGGCTTTTAACTTGGTCCCAAGTATCTCCTCACTGGCCCCATGGCCCTTCAGGTTAGCAAAGTCTCGGAAGCTCATTGATGAATCTCTTACCTGATGACATATGGGGAAACCCAGGGCTAGGGCTGTCTCTGCAGAGAACAGTGGCCTTACTCAAGACAACAAATGGTGTAAGAAGAGGCCTCAGGCATGCCAGTGACCTGGCCAAACTTGCTCCACAGGTAAACACCCCCTTGCTGTGACTTGAGGTATCTGCTCCCTGCCTCTAATTCCCTCACTGTCTCTAGAAGTTTTTTGTTAAAAATGTAAATGTTATTATTAATATGCAAACTGGAAGAAGTAAAACATCAATATTACCACACTATCATTTTTATCATACCAACAGATCACTCAAGGAGAAGGGAACCAGAATAGGGTATAGAGAAAAGCAAGGGAAAGCAAGTGCTGCAGACAAAAATTTTTGTTTCAGGATTTTGCCTCAGGTCACACCTTCGAGATATTCTCTCTGGAAGGGAATACCCCAGGCAGATCACCAGATGTCATCCAGCTCACTTGGCGGTCTGCCTCAGCAGTACCCTGTTCCCTGAGTGGGAGCAGTCACTGCCATCCCTCCCTGCCCTTTAGGGATGCTGATCTGATCTCTGAACTACACTAGAGTGTGAACAATGATCTTTGTTACCTTAGATAAGCCGATATAACATGGAAATTATTCAAAGAGAATTCTTGAAATGTAAGAGGAGAAAACACAAAATGAGAAACTAGAAAATAAAGGCAACTTTTTTCTTCCAACACAAGGTATCTTTTTCTACAGGTGGGAATAACCTTGCTTACTGATAGAATGTCCAATTCCCCTCAGGATTTGAGATTCCTGTTCATTAAAAATAGTATTAAATCAGGGCACCTGGGTGGCTCAGTCAGTTAAGCATCCAACTTAGGCTCAGGTCATGGTCTCACAGTTTGTGAGTTCAAGCCCCGCGTTGGGATTTGTGCAGAATGTGGAGCCTGGAGCCTGCTTCGAGTTTTGTGTCTCCCTCTCTTTCTGTCCCTCCCCCACACCTGCTCACACTCTCTCTCTCTCTCTCAAAAATAAATAAACATTAAAAAAAGAATTAAAAAATATAAATACATAAAAATACTATGTCCTATTTCTCTTCAAATTGAGTTTTATTATAACTTATTTGCACAACAGCAGTATACATTCTAATAAATAATATAAACTGTAATATAGACTGGAGGCAAATATTCTACTATCAGGCATTTTCCTTTGATCTATAAATCATATCTAATGTATTTATTGAAACTACCTGGCAGCTGGGAACAGAAGCCTCACCTGGACCTCAAACCCGAAGTAGCTGCTGGTTGAGTCTTTCTGGGGCAGGGCTCACCTGGGTGTCTAGTCCAAGCAGGGCTGTCTTCCTTCCCTCAGCCCAGGCTCCCATGGCCACGCCCTGGTCTCTGCTCCCAACCTGAGGGAGGAATTACTCCCTCTGACCCACAATGCATTTCAGTTCCTGAAATTGAACCGTGAGGACTCTTCCTTTGTCCTTCTGCTGGAAGAGTCTGTGGCTCTCAGCCCTGGAAGCCTCTTCTCACCTCGGCCTTATCTCTGTCACTAACCAACAGTTGTCAAGGTTCAATGAGATTTATATTTGGGACTAGGCTCTCTACTTCTGTGCCATCCAATAGAACTTTCTGTTATGATGGAGATGTTCAATATGGTAGCCACTCGCCAGCCACATATGATCTTTGAGTCTTAAAATGTAGCTAGTGTAACTGAGGAACTGAGTTTTTAATTCTATTTAATGGCAATTTAAATTTAAAGAGCCAGATGTGACTAGTGGCTACCATGTTAGTGCGACTCTAGTCCACATGGCCCACGAACACTACTATCATGCTGGCATTGCCTGGCTCATGTCAACTGCCTGCCCAACATTCCCTTTAAGTTACAAGAACACGTACAGTGGATCTTACATTCAAACCCTTATTTAGTCTAAGCAATGTCTTATTTTCATCATAGTTGCAAAGCAGATGTACATCTTTAACTTTCAGTTATACCTTTAACCCACTGAATGATCTGTTTCTTTTCAGTTTAGGCTACTTCCTGCCACTTCTCCAGTAACTTCTTTCTCATGGGTGCCTGAGAGGCTAAGGAAAACCCCCTGACTGGAAAGGAGAAAAAACCTTAATATCAAGAGGAAAGAGTTTAGATGTGATGACTTAAGAAATGAAAAATCATTGAAAATTTCATAGCCAAAAGTGACAAAGATAGCAGGCATTTGAAGAAAACCTGAGAGATTGGAAGTCTACACGAGCAGGATTGGCATCTTCCTAACTAGCTGTGAACAAGTGACTGGACATTTCTGAGCTTCAATTTCTTTGTCTGTAGAATGGGAATAATACTCACTTGTATTAATCCAGTTTCTCCAGAGAAACTGAGCCAATAGGATGTGTATACCAAAAGACCAAGAGATCTAGTTTAAAAAAATCAGTTCATGTGATCTTAAATCTGCAGGGTGGGCTGACAGGCTGGAGACCCAAGGAAGAGTCAATGTCACAGCTCAAGTCCAAAATCTGTCTGCTGGCAGAGTTCCTTTTGCTCAAGAAGGTCTGGCTTTTGTTCCATTCAGGCCTTCAACTGATTGGATGAAGCCCTCCCAGAGCTTTGAGAGCAAACTGCTTTACTAAATGTTCATTTATTTAAATGTTGTTTTCATCCAGGGATGCCTGGGTGGCTCAGTCAGTTAACATCTGACCCTTGATTTTGGCTCAGCCAAAATCAACGTAAAATAAAACTAACCAATATGCTGCCCTGTAACAAGGGTCATATTCACTTACATATTGACAGAATATATATGAAAGTGTTTTGAAACTCTCAAGTGCTGTAAGAATGCAGTCATAATGAAAACAATGCCTGTGGTCCAGAGGTGATAAAAAGAACTGAGCTGAGTGAACCTAGAATCCAAGTGGGTAAGGCAAGGCAGGACAGTGCAGTAATGGCTCAGAAGATGTGGCCTGGTGGCCATGGATGAGTGTGGAATGAGGAAGCAGTGGGTATGAGTGCTGTTTTAAAGAAGGAGGCCCTGAACTTGATAAGGAATCAGACATGGCAAGAGAGAGAGAGAGAGAGAGAGAGAGAAAAGGGGCACTGCTTCCTTAAATGTGACAAAGTACCACTGGCAGAGGCAGGAATGCTGTACCACAGGGGAGGGGAGCAGTAGGAATGTGAGTGACGATTTCAGTTCTGAACATGTGGAGTTTAAAGTGGCAGCAAGTTATTTCAAAGAACTTTTTCATAAACAGTGGAAGATTCCAGTTTTAAGTAGTGTGGAGGGTCTGAGATTTTACTCCAATTGCAAGTTAACAAGGTAGCCTGCAACAGCCTAATGGATGCTGGCAGAAGATATGAGACCACTGGGTCAGAGACAAAGGACTCACAGCAATGACAATAGCCACAATGTCAGAGCTTATGCCAGTTCCCCAAGCCCTACTCCCACAGAACACCATGAAAAATGGCCAGGCAATGCCTGTACCACTGGAATGGGTGCATTCCAGGAGCGGAGCTCTCAGTTCAGAAAACTCAGATTCTTTATAGTGAGCTGTAAGCCTGCTGCCCTTTGTCCTAGGGGAGGACTAAGACGTACTGGACAGTAATCAAGCCTACTCTTTAGTCTGAAGGGAGACCGGATCTCAATCTCCCAAATCCATTTGCTCAACAAACAACCTTAGAAAGATCATCTGGAAAAGGAGAGTCAGTACCTGTGTCCACAAGATGTGCAGGAGCATGAGACCCATGGAGAACTGGTTCCCAATATCAGTATGGATCTTAAGGAAGAGAAACAAACAACTGGGGGTTTGGATTTGGGAATCATCACCAGAAGTCCAAACCAAGCGAATGGATTCATATTCCTCAGTCTTTATCAGGCAGAATCCTGGTGGAAAAAACGAATTCACCCCTGCTGATTCACAAGTAGAGATTGTAATGGCCAGGTGACTTACAGAGGCAAGTGCAGGGTGAAGGGAGGGTAGGAATATGCACAAAGCAAGCACTAGCCCTTGATGATTTGCAAGGGTCTCAGGTCTGATGTGGATGTGGTGCTTTACAGTACCAAAGCAATTTCACCCCATCCTCCTACTTAACCCCCACAACAGATTGGGGTATCTGGGGCTCAGAAATGTTAGACAACTTGCCCAAGGTCACAGAGTTGGGTCTTGTGTAGTTCTATCTCTTTCTACCATGCCACACAGCTGTCCCCAGATGGGGGGACATGGTGACATACCTTGTGAAACATCTACGATTTAAGCATATATCTCCTGACAGTGCCTACTCTATGGTAATTGCTCCCAACAGCAGTGGAGCACATAGCAGCTGGAATGATCCCTTTAAATGTACATCAGATGATACCCCTGCAATGACTCACCACCCCCAGTGAATAAAAGGAAAAGTCCTTACTTTTGTCTATAAGGCCTTCCACAATCCATCCCCAGCAAGATGATCTCTCAGCCCTAACTTTTTCATTCTCCCCTTCCCTCAGAATATTCCAGCCAAACTAGGTCCTTGTTCTTCCACAAACATGTCAATCATGGGCATCATCTCAGGGCCTCTACACTTGCTTTTCCTTCACCTGGAATTCTCTTCCCTCAGGTTCCATATGGCTTGCTTCCTCACTTTATTCAGGTGTCCACTAAAAAAAAAAAATTTTCAGGAGGCCTCTAAACACTGCAAATGTAGTCTCTCTTTCTCTCTCTTTCTCGATGTCTCCCTCTCTCACTCTCTCTCACACATACACACACCTCACCATCTCTCATCCCTCTCACCTTGCCTTTCCCCTCTTCATTTCCCTGATCACTACTTGGCAGTTTATTTACCTGCTTACTGTCTGAGCTCTTCACTAGCAAATAAGCTTCATGAAGGTAGAAACTTTTTTTTTTCTTTTCCACTCTATCTACAGTACCTGGGGCAGCACAGGGAACATATTAGGGACACAAAAAAATCATTGCTGAATGAAGACTGAATGAACACATGTATTTGTGAAGAGGATGGGGAGAGATAAGAGGGTGCAGGGGTTCCAAACTGGATGTTTCAGCCCATCTCTTTCTGCTCCTTCCTCCTCTCTTCCTGATGCAGACTGCAGCTGTGATCTTACAAAGGTTGACTCAAGTGCCTCCTTGTGGAGCTTGGGTCTGCTAAATATTGCAAAGCCCTCCTGGGCAGAACAGATGCTGGATGTCAGGAGAAGGTTTGTCTTCAGGAACAAAAGCAGGAAATGCTCTCACCACTTTGAGCCTCCAGATGTTGGGGTCCCTGACACAGCAGGAGGGAGAGTTGGCTAGAAGTCTTTCCCTTTAATGGAGAGAGTGATGCTCATCTCATCCCATTCCCTTGTTCCTTATGGGACTTTCTTCAGGGTAGATAACTGCCCCTTGTTCCCCACAGTACCTTCTCCCAGTTTGCCTTCCTTATTATCCCACAGAAGTACGAGGTTCTGGTGAGAAGGGCGAGGAGGAGGATTTTACTTATTTTTCTCCCCATCCAAAGGAGAGTGGTTTGCTAGTTGAAATGATTTTTTTTAAGGCAGGGGCAGGGTGTTTGGGTGACTCAGTCAGTTGAGCATCTGACTTTGGCTCAGGTCATGATCTCATGGTTCATGAGTTCAAGCCCTGCATCATACTCTCTGCTGCCAGCCTAGAGCCTGCTTCAGACCCTCTGTCCCCCTCTCTGCCCCTGCCCTGCCTGTGTGCTCCTCTCTCTCCCTCTCTCACTCTCTCTCTCTCTCTCAAAATAAATAAACATTAAGAAGAAAAAAGACAGGGGCTTCACGAGCAATATTTCCAAATACAAAGTGCCTGACACATAGGAGCCTACTACGTATGTTGTAACAAAAGAATAATGCAATATTGCCAACCTACATGAGTTCAGGGTGGGGTGTACAAGAAGGCCACTACCATTAGTACCTTGAGGAGGCTCACATGAAAATGAAGCCAAAAGGTCTATTTTTCATGCTGACACCACAGTTTTGTTTTACAAAGCTGGCCTTTGATGTGGCATCAGGTCATCTCCCTCTTTCTGGCCATCTGCAAGCACACTTGATATAGTCCTTTACATGGGGAACCTTAAACAAGGAAAGAGGTAAGGCTGCCCTCAGAACTCTGAGAGGTATAATTACAGATTTTCCAGATCATTCACCACTGACACGGTGATCTCTAAACACCAGAGGGAAGACTCTCTTCCAAAGTAGGGAAGCCACCGCAGTGCCAGCTACGGGGCCACAGGTCAGGGCTTCCATGGTGGCAAAATTGCAGCCAGCAGTCATGAGAGCCCAAAGTGGACTCCAGCCATGTGGATGGGAGCTGGGCAAGGCATGCATTCAGGCCTCTCTGGACAGAGCAGAGGCAGGCTGCAGCCCACCTCTAGGCTCCTGCCACAGTGGACACCTTGCCAGGGCACTAAAGGCTACAAAGAGGCCCATAGTAAAGCTGAGGGGCCCCCTTCTGGGAACTAGAAGGCCTGTTTCTGGATTCAGCTCTGCCGCTAAGTTACTGTGTGCTTTGAGCAAACCATTTTACCTGTTGGAAGCTCATGTTTGCAAGGCCAGTGATGCACCCCTCAGACTTGAGAGGATTCCATGGCCCCCCACACAGTGCCCACCTCCAGCCCTGCTGGGAATGACCTGCATTTCCCACCCCCTCAGTCCTCTGCTTGCCCAGCCCTGCTCAGTGTGAGCTGGTGGAGGACACTCCTGCCTCCTTGGCCAGGACAGGGATGAATGTCCATACCCCAGCTCTGTCTCTGCATCTCCAGCTGTGACACATGACCTGATACAAATGAGAGGCAGGGGGCAGAAGAGGAGCCCAGGAAGCAGCCCCTACTGCTGGGCCTTGAACCAGAGGGACAGGGAGCAAGCAAGTCCGTGGAGCAGAAGGCAGGATGAAGAAAAAGCCAGGAATTCTCTGGATTTTTTCCTTCAGGTATGGATATTTGTTTGTTTGCTTGCTGAGAGGAAGCTGTGCTTGGGGCCAGATCACAGTAGGGGTTAAGAGGGCCACAGGGACACTGATGCTGAGGTCCCCTAATTCCCACCATTGTACTTCATTTCTCCTCTTGGATTTAATAAAGGGATCTAATATACCTACAAGAAAAGGCTTTGAGACAAAGCTGGTCTACTGGCTCAAGGTCTGTGGTAGGCATCATTAGAATCCTGCTGGGGTGACTAACTAATGTGGTTTGTCAGGTACTGAGGAGTTCCCAAGACACCACCATATCCTTCCCCGCTCCTAGCAAGCACGGTCTCAATAACAGGACAGGTGACCTTATTATTCTAAACCTGCCTTCTCTCTCAAATCTCCCCACTTTCCACAAAACCCTCCAGCCCCTATATCTCCCTCCACTCTTGCACTGACAGCATCTCCTCCAGCCCAGGAAAGAAAGAAGTAGGGACGTTCTGTGTCCATCTGAGTCCATGTTCAGGGTAGGACTAGTCTTTCTAGAAGCTGACCTGGGATAAGGAATGAAGGCAGAATCCAGAGGTGAGTGAGAAACCAGAAGAAGGCCCAGAGCCATTCTATTAATGAAATACCACCCACATTTTTGAAAACCGGGCCCAGTCCCCCAAGATCTCCCCCTTGGGACTCTGCATGTTCCTAGTTCCTTGCTATACTTGAGAAGCAGTGACATCCTGCTGACAACTTTGACAGAAGCACATCTAATTTAGACACAGCAGAAAAGCAGTCACTGTCTCCCTGGGCCCACAGGGGATGGACCTTCGGCCCCAGGGGAGTGTCCCTTGTCCCCTCCCCTAGGGCCAGGGTCAGGCCTCCACTGCTTGGACAGAACCTTATATTTGAGGAATCATGATATTTCTGAATTTTAAGAGCATTTTAAACCTTTATAAATGATATTGTCCATACAACATCTTTTTTTAAAAGAAATTTTCTTTATTTTTCCATCTTTATTGAGATATAATTGACATATAACACCATGCAAGTCAAACCATCACATCGTATACCTTAAATATGTGTCATCTCTTGATCTTCACACAACCCTGGGAGTTCCTGGAGTCTGGGTGATTCACTCAAGGTCACACAGCAGAGCTGCACTGAGGTCCAAATTCTGTCTGTTTGCTCTTTTCTGTGGCCTGTTTTGCTTCACTCATGGACAACGCTGTCAAACAAGGCCTGCCAGACTCTGGGGTGGCCCAGGCAGATGAGGAAAGTGTCAAAGCCATATCCTGATGAGCACCAAGCCACAGGCACCAATGACCTGAGACATGGCCCAGATGTCACCACCTCCAGGGGCTCCACTTTAGCTGTCTCAGCCTGGCCTGAAGCCAGAGGAAACACCTTTCAGGACAGACTGTACCTGCAGAGCTGTCCACAAGAGCTCAGCGGGTCCCTAAATACCAGTGCTCTTTCCAATAGACACCAAAATATAACAGAGCTCTTTTAAAGCGGCATTTTCTATAGTTTTTCCAAGTTAAAGAAGCATTCAGCAACCTTATATTTTCTGGGTGATTTCCTGCCAAATGAGAGGGGAAGAAAGGCCATACTTACACACCAATGTTGAAGATGTCTGGACATAAGATGTTTCCTACATAGTCCTTCTTCTAAGACATTAGCATTAATAAGAGACCAACAATAGGGAGACAAATACAAAAGGGTCCGGTCTCTCCAATCTTTTCTTGGAAACTTCTTTGAATCATTGTGTCAGGACAATTCTTATTCCAAATGGGAATTGCAATCTTTGATGACAAACTGGAGAGTATTGTCCATGGGCCTTAATTCACACATGCTAAACACTTACAGTGAAGCTGTGGGCACTCAGCTTCTCTGTGCCTCAGCTTTCTTCATCTGTGAAGCAGGAACCTTCATAATGCCCATATGTGGCAGTACAGACTTGTAGAGATGGGTAAAGTGAAAACAAATCAATAGGAAGTGTCCTATAAATCTTGGCTACTCTCATTCCTATGCACAGAGAGCACAGAAGGAGGTACTCATAGGGACTTACATGGTTGTCTAATCCTTACAAGGTTGTCTAATCCTTTTTAAAGGATACCTTGAAATGTACCATATAAATCCATGTTTTACAGATGAGGAAATAGAGTCTTGGGTCGCAGGGAGATTGGGGGTGAAGGTGGTGCTAGGAAGCAAAAGATGGAGGTCACTTTTAAAAACACAAATCCTGCTTGAAGCCTTCCCGGGCTTCCTAGTGCACTGAGACTGAAGTCCCAACGCCTGGCGTGGCCCACAAGGCCCTGCTCCAAGCCCACCTGCATACCTGCCTTCCCTGCCTCTTCAGGGCCCCCCTCATGTGTTCTGAATCTTGTCTTTTTCAGAGTCTTCATACATCTTGTTCCTTCCTTCCCAAGCACCTGTCACCTTGCTACCCCTGGTGGCACCTTCTCAGGGGCCACCTGCCCATAGAGTGACCATTGTGAACAAGGAAAAGGCATCCACACTGGGTGGTGCTGGCCATGCAGGCACTCGGCCTGGAGGACATATGCAGGCAGGACCTGACTGCTACTCCCACTCACAATCGCCACACAATTCAGAGTGACTCCCAAGCTCAAATATCCCTCAGAGAGGCTCCCTGACACATAACACTTGCAAGTCATGATTGTGTATTTATATGTGTTTATTTGTCCATATTTGCATCTCATTCTAGACTCAACGAGAGCAGGAACTGCACCTGATCTATTACTGTCCCTGGCACATACTAGGTACTAAATAAATAAGAATTGAATGAACAAATGAATGAATGAAACAACAACAGATGCCTGCATGAACTAGGTCATCTATCTGGATTTTGAGAGCATCCTTGATTAGGGTAAAAGAATATCTTTGGTGAGACCTACAAAGGGACCTTAACCTGAAGATCTGGACCCACTTATAGTGCTCAGTATCATATTCTCAATTCCAGAATAGTGACTGCCATCACAATATGAAGGCAAGGACTTGCTCTTCTTGCTTACAATTATTTCCCCAGTAATGACATTTAGATGGTCAGTCTTAATATAGTTTTTGTTAAAT
Source organism: Panthera uncia (assembly GCF_023721935.1). Lineage (NCBI taxonomy): Eukaryota > Metazoa > Chordata > Mammalia > Carnivora > Felidae > Panthera > Panthera uncia. The sequence goes on along the minus strand of NC_064808.1, from coordinate 81,541,024 downwards.
GAATAAATGCTTCTAGCAGGTGTGGTTTCAAAGCAGTTACATTTCTGTGTTTAAGCCAGAATCCTATTTCATTGATCAAATGTAAACAGGAAAATCATATTCTTTGGAAATTGTAAGGAAGATCCCTGGAAATTATGGGTCTGAGCTTTCAAACATCACGATGTTGAATGGGTAGATGTTGCTGCCATAGTCTCATTATAAGTAACTAATGCAATGCACACAGTAAATACTAATAATCTCCATCCAAATCCAGTCTCTGCCATTTTCCATCATACGTCCTCTAAGCCTCAGTTTACTCATCTGTAAATATAGGGGAGTAAGAATGCCTACCACCTAAGGGAGTTGTGAGATATTACCTGGCACACAGAAAGCAACTATTATTATAATTGCTTAAACAGAAGGCATCATTTCAGAACTAAGCTGTTTAAAGCTCTGAGAATATACTGTCAGAAAATGTCCCTGACATCATTAGAAATACAGAAAAAGGGAGGAAATTCCTTGAAATGTACTATCCTAATAAGAGTATTCCCTCCAAATTCCACTTCTGCCACAATCAACTATCCAGTTTGAGGTGTATTCTGATAGAAATTATAAAAAAAAAATTGGCAACAAGAATGTATATTGCAAAACAAAATGTGTTGCTTTTAAAGTGATTTTGGAGCTTCAGTAATTAGTCTAGCAAGTTCCAAAGATACATTCTGTAGTCATCATTCAGTATTTGTTTCATTTGGTAATCTGCCTTTCTAAAAAAATAAAATAAAATAAAAATAAAAATAAACTGGGGTAAAAACATCTGTTATGAAGCTGTTTGGGACCAAAGGACCCCCCCCCAGGCTTTGTTGAGCTCCATATTACAAGGAACCCCCCTTGGATCCCACATTCTTTCTTCCTGCCAGGCTGCTCCTGGGTCACTTCTCAGCTCTGGTGGCTGCTGAAACAAGACAGATGCTGCTATACAAAATAACTCAAGAACATACCAGAGCCTGTTGCTTCCAGCACTTGGAAAATTTGACATTCAAATATGCAAATATTTTATGGCACGAAGAGAAAAAAAAGAGAAAGAAGGAGCTGGAAAGTCACATTTGAAACGAAACATACTAGAGATGTAAGCAAACTGGAATTTACACTTCTCGATTATAATTAAACTGGTGCTATCATCAGAGAAGAGCGCGGAATTTGCCTTGATCCACTGCAAGGGTCTCTTTTACTGCTGAAGCCACCAGATATACCACCCAGTCTTCAGCACTGACCGGTGATGGCATGGCTGTAGTTGAAGCCCCAGGATGTGAACCTCCTTCTCTGCCTGACTGAAAGCATCCGTTGGCACAAAGGGCAGCTGGGAAATCAGAACACAGTCTTCACCCCATTTTCAATAGTGCAATATTTATGTTTATTTAAGAAATGGGATGCCTTTAAATATGTGGATTAAAATTCTGTCTGATATTCATCAGAGTGATCCTAGACTTTGAGTTGGTTTTCCAGGAGCAAAGTCAGTCTCACTGCCTCAAATGGTGAAATGAAAAGAAAAACAAACCAGAAGTCCAAAATCAATTTGGGTCACACCATTAATAGCAGAGCTATTTTGATCAGTCGCTTAACCTCTTGGAGTTTTTATGTCCTCACGCATGTTAGTGGAGTTAGTCTACATGATTTCGAAGTCACCTTCTAGATCCTAGATTCTGTGAAAAACTGCCATCAAAAGATATGAATCAGACAGACCCAAATTTGAATAATGTTTTCATTATTTACCTGTTTGGTGGACTTGGGCATGTTACTTAATATCACAAGACCCTGATTCTCATCCATAACACAGGGATAATAATAGCTTCTGTCTCACAAGGTTGCTTAAAAGTTTAAATGCAATTATGGTAAGTGAAGCTTTTGCAGTGAGGTAAAGTCTGGTTTTACTTCCTCTTTTTTAAAAAAAAAATCTATTTATTGGGCACCTGGGTGGCTCAGTTGGCTGAGCGCCCAAATTGGGTTCTGGTTGTGATCTTGAGGTTCACTGAGTTTGAGCCCTACATTGGACTCACTGCTGTCATCATGGAGCCCACTTCGGATCCTGTGTCCCCCTCTCTCTCTCTGTGCCTCTCTCTCTCTCTCAAAAATAAAATAAAAACATTTAAAAAATTATTTATTTAAATTCAAGTTAGTTAACATGCAGTGTAGTATTGGTTTTGGGAGTAGAACCCAGCCATTCATCACTTTCATAAAACACCCACTGCTCATCCCCACAAGTGCCCTCCTTAATGCCCATCACCCATTTGGCCCATCCCTTACTTCCTCTTTCTTATAATTTCTTTTGTGATGCAAGCTACAGAGTAGAGCTGGACGATAGGAGTGTGGCTGGGATGCCTGCAGCATTAACCTCATGAATACTAAAATAACTTTTGAAGGTCTGGATACATGGGACTAGTTGCTTAAATGAAAGACCACCCATGGCACTTTTTCATCTGTAATTGTCCATCCTCTAATGCCAATTGCACTCCTGATGTCCTATCACCCTCAAGTGGTGTGTTAGTTAGTGACAGTGGTTGTTGTTGTTTTTTATTTTTTAGTTTATTTATTTATTTTGAGAGAGAGAGAGAGAGCAGGAACATGGGAGGGGCAGAGAGAGAGTGCAGGAGAGAGAATCCCAAGTAGGCTCCACCGTCACCGCACAATGCATGGCTCAATGCCAGGCTCAAACCCACAAACCATGAGATCTTGACCTGAGCCAAGATCAAGAGTCGGACACTTAGCCAACTAACTAAGCCACCCAGGTGTCCCGACAGTGGTTATTTTTAATACCAATCTAGCAATAAAGTGTGAACTTTACTACCTGACTTCCCCTCCCTTATAAATCACAAAAAGATACACAAAAATTAGTTTTATGGTGCTTTGACTTTATCAGTAACACTATTCTCCCTTATTTGACATAGAACCTTGACAGTCATTGATTTCATTAATTCAGCTGATTCCACTGGCATTTGCTCCATATTTTTTACTACTGAGACATACTATTTACCAGGCACTATGCTAAGTATGCAAAATAAATGAGAGGAACATTTCTTCAGTTTGGTAAGATAAAGGAATTCTGATTTATCAACAGGCTTGGCTACATTAAAAGACATTATTGGCAAGGACACAATGAAAGAAACCGATTCTTAGAGAAACACATTGTATTAGTTATCTACTGCTGTTTAACAAATTACTCTGAAACTTAGTGACTTAAAACAATAAATGCTTCATGCAGTTTCTAGAATCTGGGAGGAATCCAAAAGCAGCTTTGTTGGGTGGTGTTGGCTCAGGGAGTCTCATGAGACTGCAGTCAGGTGTCAGCCTGGGCTGCTGTCACCTGAAGGCCTCCTGGGGCCAGGGGATCCACTTCCAGAGTAGCTTCCTTACATGGATGGAAAGTTAGTCTGATTTCTGGCAGGTGCTCATCCCCTGGTGGACCTATCCATAGGGCTGCTTGGTATCCTCATGACCTGGGAGCTGCTTCCCCCAGGAAAGAGCAGTCCAAGAAAGAGCAAGGTGCAAGCCACAGTGCCTTTTTCGGCCTCATCTTGGAAGTCACGCTCTCACATCTGCAGTTTCCTTCTGGTCTCAGGTCAAGCCAATTCAGTAGGGGAGGGCTTTGAAGGGTGTGAATACCCGCCTTATTGGAGGTTGGCCATCACATGGATTAGACAGAAAGAGATTTCTGAGTTTAGGCCATGGAGGGGACACTGGGGCAGCAATTCTAATCAAAGAGTAAAAGAGGAAGGAACAAGGTCATCCACTGGGATAAAGGTCAGAGAAGAAACTGTTCAATACATTTAACCTCTTAGGAATGTAGAGTGGGTCTCCCACCAGAGGCCAAGCACCCACCACAGGGAGTGAAGGCAGGAAGATTGTAAAGGGGTCAGAGGCAGCAGGTCCCAGGAGGGCTGATGCTGCCCATCTGGGGGTCCACTACACAGAAAAAGGAGGCTTTGGGGGGCCAGGGCATGGGCAGTGTGATCACCTCCAAGGCAGCATCCTGCTGCAACATTCTGGGACACAAAGGGAGTCAAGAGGGTCTGGGGATAGCCATGGGCCATTGCCCTGGACTCAGCCTGTGGTTTTCTTTTCATCAAAAGAAACAGTTCAACTCTTGCATTTAGCCCACACACAGGCTGGAATTCCAGTCTCCCTTCCCTTGTTCCACATTCCAAGCCACATTCCTTTTCCTCCCATGAGGCCAGGACAATCCCAAGAAAGAAGCATTTATAAAGACCTTTCGTTAGGAAGTTTTACCTGGACATAAACCTCCATACAGCCCATCAGCTAAGACCCTGAAAACCAGTTCTAACTAGGATTTTTTCCCTTTCATAATTTATTCAGTCAGTACTGTAATTGAGAAATTATAATAAATTATGTTTAAAAGTGTTATCCTATAAGGCCCCATTCCAACACTCCCTGTTCCCCATTTCCCACTAAGCAGATAAATGTGGCTCTGTTTTCTTGCCCTGGGCATATCCTTGAGGGAGTGCCTCCTGGCCTCTAGGCCCAAGTCTACCCAAGCTGTTTGCTAGTGCTAAGTATTTCCCTATAACCTCTGCCCTAGAGTGAAGTCCCAAGAGCAGAGATGATTGTGTATCTGCCACTTTTTGAGATGCTGATGAGTAACCAAGCCTTTACCAAGGAAGCCTCTCTCCCTTCCCTGTCTTGAACTAAAGGTCTCAAATGTAAGGAAGATGAGGTAGGGGAGGAAAAACTCCCCACCGTTATGTTACTCTCCTTCAGGGGGCTGACATAGCAGAGGACTGGTGTTATTCCTTTGGGGACCCCAGCTCTGTGGGGAAGTGAGTCTAATATCAGAGATTGGTGTGTTTTGCTGATGCTGCTTACTTCAGTGAATAATAAAATCAGGGTCAATCTGCTCAGAACCACCTGGCTTCATCCCTCAAGGGACAATATGGTGCAGGGACATGCTGACTGTGAGATGGAAGGGCAGCTGGGACCTTGTCACCCACAAAAATTATGTCATCTGATAAGAGAAGATCTGGCCTCAGATCTTCTTGGGGGAAGAGCTTCTTTCCTGACTTCCACACCCTTCAGGGCCCCAGGTAGGTGTCAGGATCTCTGCCAGAATGGGGCAAACCAGACTAAATGAAACACATTATGCAAACAGAAGACGGCCAAAGGGTGAATCTAGATGCAAAAACTAAGGGTAGAGATAACAGTATTTCCCTAAGCCCTTTTGCTTCAGCAAAAAGATGGTTCACCTTCTGCTTCCATCCAGGAGCTCCATAGTTACCTGAAGAAGCCACCAAAGGCCTTGCCAACTCCTATACCTCTGTCCCACTGCCCCACAGTGATGGTAGGCTCATGTAGAGCATCTTGGCCTCTGAGTTCTTCCCTTTCCATGTAAACCCTACACCTAAGAGATTCAGTCACTTTACTTTTACTGAGAGCTGAGAGCTGTAAAACGGTGATAAACTTTGCTCATGTTTTTTTGCATGGATTATATCATACATGGTTTCAAATCTTACCTTGATTTGGAAAAGTCATATCTCCAAACGCATTATTTGTTTCTCCTAGCACAATTCCCCAAAAGAGGAGAATCTGCATATTTTCCCCTTCAAGGAGAAAAGTCCTTAATCTGAATCCCTAATCTAAGTGCCTAATCCCTTACCTAATGGCCTGGCAAAGGCATCCCTACCTTGACAAAGGGCTTGAATATATATATATACATATATATATATATATGTATATATGTATATATATGTATATATATAATAAGAAATTTTGTATAAGAAAACATATCTAAAAATATTTTTTTATTTTTTTATTTTTTTAACTTTTTTTTTTAAATTTATTTTTGAGACAGAGAGAGACAGAGCATGAATGGGGGAGGGTCAGAGAGAGGGAGACACAGAATCTGAAACAGGTTCCGGGCTGTCAGCACAGGGGCCCGATGCGGGGCTCGAACTCACGGACCGCGAGATAGTGACCTGAGCCGAAGTCGGCGCTCAACCTACTGAGCCACCCAGGCGCCCCTCTAAAAATATTTTTAAATGCAGACACCTCAAAAGTAAAATGGACAAGAAACCTGAACAGGCAATTCATAGAAAAGAATATCCAAATGGCCATTATATGTGAAAATATCTCAGCTTAAATAGTGATCAAGGAAATTCAAATTAAAACCACAAAGAGATATCACTACATACCCATGAGAGTAGTTTAAATTAAAAGGAGTGATAATATAAAATTTTCACCAGGATATAGAGCAACAGGAATTCTCATATGTTGCTGGCAATTGTTCAAATTGGTACAGCCACTATGGAAAACCACTTGGCAGTACCTACTAAAATTGAACATATGCATCCCCTCTGACTTAGCAGCCTTACTGCTAGATATAGACCCAACAGAAATGCATGCACACAACCTCCAAAAGACATGTATTGAAATGTCATAGCAGCAGCATAATTTTAATAAATTTAATAAATTTTAATAAAGACTGAAAACAAGCCAAAGGTCAATCACCAATGAAATGAATAAATTCTGTTATAGTCATATAATGGAATATTATTCACTGATGAAAATTAACAAACTATAGCTACACAAAACAACATAAATGAATCCCAGAAGCGATTATTAATAAAAGCAAGCAAAGATGGAAAAACATGCTGTTTGATTCCACTTATATAAAATTGATAAATGTGCAAAACTACCAGTTGTTTTCATAAGAGAAATGCTCATGATTCTCTCTAGGGCAGTGGAGAGGTGGTGATTGGGAGGAACTACTAGGGTACTGGCAGTATTCTGTTTTCTTGATTTGGGGTAGTCAATATTTGGTTTGTGATTTTTAGTTTTTGATAAGTCATTGGGCTGTACATGTTTTCCATATGTTGTTCTGTTTGTGTGTATACTTAGCAATAAAAACAGTGAACAAAAAAGTCACCCCTTCCAGCCCTACATGCCACTCATAGGATGTGGGTTAAGGACAGACATGAGTTCAGGTCCACATAGGATTAAGTCATGGCTCCTATCTTATCATCTATATGACTGTGGCAAGTTATTTAACTTCTGTAAGCCTCAGTCTCCTTTCCTATGTGATGGGATGATAATGATTAATAAATCGGGTTAATGAAATGGTTAAATGTCCAAGAATATATTAAGAACCCAGTACAGGGCTAGAACATGGCAGGTGTCCAACAAATGATAGGTGAGTGTGGCAGCTTCTATTGCTTCTTGCTATTGCTATTCACCTTGATCTATTCCACCAAAACTGTGAGAGAATGGAAAGTACTCTGAATTTGAAATTAGGTTGAGAGAGCCATTTGTCTTCTTTAAGATTCAGTTACCATATCTTTAAAATGTGATGAGTAATACCTGCCTCAGATAGCTCTTATGAAGATTAAGTGAGCTAACATGCGAACATGTCTGGCATACAGTGAAACCCCAAAGTTCATTTCTTTAGCAGTTTTTGTTTTGTTTTGTTTTGTTTTTTAACATGGCACCATCCATTAGTGAGGCACTGTAGGAAGGAGCACTGCATGAAGAAAGACTGGCTGGGAACACTGAGTTGCTGCTCTGGTTTTCTATTGTTACATAACATTTAGATTATCCAAAACTCAATAGCTGAAAACACTTTCCTTGTATAAATTTCTTTTATAATTCCATGGGTCAGAGAAGGGAAGGAAAGCAGGGTCAGCTGGGTAATTTTTGCTTGAGGTCTCTCGTGTGGTTGTATTCAGATGTCAGCTGAAACTACAGTCATTTGATGGATCAACTTGGCTGGTCACCCAAGAGGTTACTTACTTGCTGGCGGTAAATGCTTACTTTTAGCAGAAAGCTCAGCTGGAGATATAGACTCTTACTGAGCACCTGCACATGACCTCCCCAATTGGTTTGTACTTTCTCAGAATATGGTGGCCCCGAGACTCCAAAGGGGAATGGCCTGATGGACAAGGCAGAAGCCACATTGCTTTTGATGACCCAGCCTTGGAAGTCATCTAGTGTCAGATCTGTGTCTGACCCCAGAATCTGTTGATCAAAGCAGTCACACACCTGCCCTTATTCAAGGTATGGGTACAGAAAATTTGCAGCCATCTTTTAAAACTGTCACAGGTACTAGGAACACTAAGATTGCATGTGAATCCTGAAAACCTTCCCTCTAACATTATAGGCAACCTTGTATAAAGGTTAAGAATGCTGTCTGGGTTCAAATTTTGATTCTACCACGTATTGCTGCATATCTTTTAAAAGTTACCTAATGTTCCTGTCTCTTAGGTTCTTTATTTGTAAACTCAAGATTGTACCATCTTCATTGGTCCCATTAGCAGAGTGTGTGGCCCATGGTAAACATGCTCAATGAATGTTAACTTCTAATATTGTTTCTATCCATAAACGTATCCAATTCCATGACTGTGGACTCTAGTTGTGTCACTCCCAACATACTTGGACCTCTACATGTTTCCTATGCATATCACCTCCTTCCTGGGATGCATGCTATTTGACTGCTTCTGGAGATGGAAGAAACAGGCACCTATGTTATAGTGGGACAAAGACTTGAATTGGAGTCAGCTGGTTCTCAGTTCAAATCTTAAGGCTGCTTTTTTTTTTTTTTTGATGGATATGGGATATGGGATAAGTACATTCTCTGAGATGCAGTTTCTGAAGAAGAAGAAGAAGAAGAAGAAGAAGAAGAAGAAGAAGAAGAAGAAGAAAAATAAGACCTCCTTAATGAAAGGGCTGAAAAAATTAAATGAGAAAGTTTATAGAAGCACTCAGCACAGAGTCCAGCTCTGGGTACTTGGTATTTGGGGGTTTTCAGGGTTTTTTTTTTTGTTTTGTTTTGTTTTTTAGTTTCCAGGAGAAACAAAACATGACTCAGAAATGGTAGTCAAAGAAGCATTTCTCAGTGGCTGAAACAAACCATCCTCTTCAGCCTCAATTAAACCATCCTCTTCAGCCAAGAAGAGGCTAAAAAGAATAAACTCCTGGTCAAAGATGGCATGATGATTACACTCCCAGGCATCACATTTCCTCTTTCCTCTTTGCCTCCTCGGTACCTCCCTCCCTAGTTCCCTGCTTCCCCTGAACCTGGACCTCACAGCTTTTCAGCTGTTCTCTACAAATACACAGTTTAGATGGGTAGACTCATGTGACCCTCAATGCCTCTGGTTCTGGTATTTTTTCTAATGGCTTGTTTTCCCACTGTGGCTGCTTCAGCACAGTGGCTTCGTGCTGGGACCTTGTTAGGCTCTGCCCTCAACCCAACTCATGGACAAGCCACTCTGGTACTTACAGGAATTTTCCAAAGAACAAAACATTGGGAAAGGACTTGGGATCCTTGGTGGGAGCAAGCCAAATCCCTTTTCATCTGTTCACTTCTTTCTCTGTTTCTTCTTTGTGTCAAAGAACTCTTATTCTTGGCCTGTTCTTCTCTGCACCACATTCATTTAGTCAGTCGTGCTCATTCATGTAACAGATAATTCTGAAACACCTACTATGCACAAAATAAACAAAACTCTCCTCTCCTGGCCTTCATTTTCTAGTGAGTGGGCCTTCACTGCCTCCCAAAGGGTCTTCCACAACTGCTGCCTCTGACAAGAACTCCAGAAGAAGATACAAGCCCACCCAAATGGCCCAGATGGGGTATTGCAGAGAACAAAGGTTTGTTCTGGTAATGGCCCCTAAGAACTTGTGGTTACTGCCATGGGTGGAGCACAGGGATAGTTTGGATGAATGTGAAATGAGGTTAAGGGGTTCAGTGGCAAGAATTCAAATAGCTAGAGGCATAGATATCTGAATTTGTAGAAAATATCAGTGCCAGAGTTAGATGAAGCACAGTTGTTGGAAGGGAGCTGCAGCAGATCTGATCAACAACATCAGGAAAGAGGGCCAAGAAAATATGGGGTCCAAGGGCATCTGGGTGGCTCAGTAGGTTGAGCGCCTGACTCTTGATTTTGGCTCAGTCATGATCCCAGGGGTCATGGGATTGAGCCCCAAGTTGAGCTCCACACTGAGTGTGGAGCCTGCTTAAGCTTCTCTCTCTCTCTCTCTCTCTCTCTCTCTCTCTCTCTCTCTCTCCCTCTCTCCTTCTCCCCCACTTGTGCTCTCTGTCTCTCTCTCTCTCTCTCTTTCTCTCTCTCTCAAATAAAAAGAGAGAGAATATGGGGTCCAGAGACAATTGTTTCCTCTCTCGGGGATTTAGGACCCATGAGTAATATCAGTGGCACTAAAGATGCAGGATGAATGCTACTCTCCCGCTGGGGCATTATTAACTGCAAACTAGGAGACAGCTCTGCTTTTGAATGTGGAAGATGCCATTGAACTCAGATCCCCTGAAACAGGGGCTCTCCTGCTCTCATCTCTGGTGAGAATGAGATACTGGGGGGTACCAGGGGCTCTTAGCTGTGAGAAAAGCAGAGCTGCTTCAAATTCCCTGGATTCCAGCTAGCAATGAACTTAACCATTTCTCCATCCATAAGATGTGAACACTTTTGAGTTCCTAGATGGAGCAAAGCCTGCCTACCCCAAAGTAGACTTGAGTGTAAAATTTTTAAGTAATGATTATATATACAGTATACACAGGATATTTCCATATAGTACTTAAAATGAAAATTGTAGAAATAGGTCAAAACTGAAAAAATGAAAACAGGTATTTTACATTTTTGAAAAACTGCCCAAAAGTTCATCAATAGTACTCAGTTCTCTTGAGTCACTTTATGACCTCTAGCTCAATGCATCTCTCACAAGTAACGAATCAGCATCGAATCATCATCTCTCACAAATCAGCAGCAAAATTCTATAGTCAGAAGGTCACATAGATCTGTTCTATGTCCTCTAAAAAGAACAGACTTAGAAAATAATTTAGGATACAAGGGAGGGAGAGTTTCCCACATGAGGGAGCAGCCTGGGACAGATTAACCAAATTGTATCAGGGTAACAAACACACTTACCTTGATCCATGAATGATATAAATGCTTAATGTTTCCTGTTACTTTTTAAAACTTTGTTCTTTGTGTCCTGTGGATGGTTGCCCATATTGTGACATCTGTCTTTAGACTACTGATTTCTCCAAGACAAATTGTTGTCTCAAATAATAATTGTTATTTAAAAATATGAGTAAGTACATGATTCTGCTTGTTTTTCAAGAGCATGGAGAATAGAATTCTGGGTATACCCTCAAGAAAAAGCAAATCTGTCCCCCTACCACCATTCACTTTCTATCCCATCCTTTTCCCCTCAACTTAAGATGCACTTGAGGGGAGGCTTGTGAAATTTGGAAACATCTTGGGCAGAGATATTAAAAGAAGTGAGGCCATCATGCCTAGAGAGTGAGAGCCTAAGCACTCTTAAGTTGCTGATGGAAGTTCTGGAAGAGAGGGAGGGAATATCCCAATGGCAAAATGTTCTCAATCATTAAGAACAGAGGGTTCATAACTGGAAAAAGCAGACTAGAGAAAATATTTGTCAGGGACACATGGTTAAGTATTCAAAGAAGTATGATCCTGAAACTGGAGTAGACAGAGAACCAGGAAGCCATTAAAGCCAAGTTATAGTTGTTACAGAGGGCAGTGGGAAGCCATCAGAAAGTTTCAAAGATTCATGCAAACTTTCACCCAAAGTGGGTGTGTTCTTACACTTTTAATTTTAGGGTTCACTGGACACACAGGCTTCACTATCAAGTTGGACTGATACAAAAATAAAGCAAAGCCTAAAACCAAATGCATCAGCCTCCCCAACCTTATCAAACTGACTCATTGTTCAGTCTCCAGAGCAAGAGCCTGAGACGTGTGCTGTGGTCGGCCCGTGCTCTAAAGTCTCACGCCTTCCATGGAGAGCTCACACCCATCCCTGCACTTCTCCTTGATCACGCTGTTCCATGGGTATTTTTAGCTTGGCTCCTTGGCAGTTTCTCAAAAGCTTTGCAAGATACTTATGGGCACATGTTGAGAATTACACTGTACAAAACTGGGGAAACCTGCTGGCTGCATTTTTATTCTACAGCCCCCACCTTTGAGGGTCCCTATCTTTCTCTCTGTCCCAATTTTCCTCTCTGACATGCTTGGATGCCAGAAGCCCAGGCTGGATCCAACCTATAAATCAACTTTAACTCTGGCATGAAATAAAAGATAAAGCTTTTAAAGATATTGCTTTTTTTTTGTCATTAGGCAAAGAGTCAGCTCTCCAGTGGACTAACTTTTATTTGACTTTAGGGGGCTAAGCATATGGCTTATGAGCACAGAAGTTCTGATACATTAACTTCAACAAGAGAAGGCTAGACAAGTCCACAGGAAAAGCAAATTTGCCTATCTTACACCTATGAAAAAATACATAAGAGTAGGACCCCCTTCTTCTCCATTTACTGAAAGAGGTTAGGAAATATGGCAGCAAGACAAATGAAAATTAGATAGAAAGACTTAGTTGACGTTAGAAAGCACGTCCTGTCTTAAAAGATTGAGAGACACTTCAGTCATCTTCTACATACCAAACTTAAAAACACTTTCCATTTGGGTGCCTGGTGGGCTCAGCCAGTAGAACATGCAGCTCTTGATCCCAGGGTTGTAAGTTTGAGCCCCACGTTGGGTATAGAGATTACTTAAAAATAAAATATTTTAAAAAATACACTTTCCCTTATAAGATATTTAGGAAGAGGATGGCTTAAAAGCAATTGCATCTAAATGTAAGGACAAGATGAACTACAGGTGAGTTGGAGTAGTGGGAAGAACATTGAGGAAGAAGTGACTTGAAGGACAAGTCCTTTAACATCTGAACTGCACATTCCTCCTCTATTAAAGAAGGGGTTTAAGTGAAAATCTTTAAGACCGCTTTGACCTCTCACAAAGTATAATTCTGGAGGTCTTCTCCAGACTGAGAAGAATTTGGTTCTAAATAGTGAGTCCTGGGGTGCCTGGGTGGCTCAGTTGGTTAAGGGTCCGACTTCAGCTCATGTCATGATCTCACGGTTTGCGAGTTTAAGCCCCAGGTCGGGCTCTGTGCTGACAGCTCAGAGGCTGGAGCCTGCTTTGGATTCTGTGTCTCCCTCTCTCTCACCCTCTTCTGCTCACACTCTGCTCTCTCTCTCTCAAAAATAAATAAAAATTAAAAATAGTTTTTTAAATATGTATTTAAAGGGGCGCCTGGGTGGCTCAGTTGGTTAAGCGTCCGACTTCGGCTCAGGTCATGATCTCGTGGTTTGTGAGTTCAAGCCCCGCGTTGGGCTCTGTGCTGACAGCTCAGAGCCTGGAGCCTGTTTCAGATTTAGTGTCTCTCTCTCTCTCTGACCCTCCCCCATTCATGCTCTGTCTCTCTCTGTCTCAAAAATAAATAAATGTTAAAAAATAAAATAAAATAAAATATGTATTTAAAAAAATAGTGAGTCCTAGAGTTTGTAAGGTTACATCACTGGTAACTAGCATATCAATTTTCTCAATCACTTGTAGCAGAGTCTTGGACTTCTCTGAGGCCTCAAAAAAGAATATATGTCAGTCAAAATGCAAGTTCATGGAAAACCCCCATTAACAGTGTCAATAGGACTGATAGTTTTCGAATTAAGGAAGAACTTTTCACTTGGTGGGGGTTAATGGAAAGAATGGGGGCTAAAGAAGACATAAGAAAATATGACAGGAGAACCAAGATCTTCTTTTGGGAAAGCTCCACCATTTGGGAGACTTGCAGGTGATAGGAGGGGACATGTATGTATACCTGTCCAAGGAAAAGAGAAAATCATGTCAGAGAGAAACTTGTACATATTTATTCATGCTCCTAGACAAATCACAAGCTGAGCCAGGAGACACTGACCTTATCATAATATTTATGCCCAGATCTTCCATTGTCCCTTTTAGACATGAGGCAGGTGACAGGGAGGGCAGACTCACTGCTCCCTGCCAGTGATAAATGTTCCTGCTGCAAAAGAGTAGCAGTCACTAGGACTGAAAGCATGGCAGTGTCTTAAAACAACTACTCTCCATTCAAATATCTATGCCACATATCTGTTCTGCATGGTCTCCATCATCTGGAAAACCCATTGCTATTTCCTTTGATCCAATACATTGGCATTGGCCTAACCTGGTCAAAAAGCACTATGATTGGGTACTAGATGCATATCTGCCCTCACTTTGAGAACTCATCTCTCTTTCCCACCTGTGAAATGATAGATATCAAATAGGCAAATTTGCCCTCCCTTGTAGCATTTTTCCCCTCCTCTGGACCAGCCTTCTTTTGTTGAAGTTAAGGAATCAGAACTTCTGAGCTCATGAGCCATGTGCTTAGTACACTAAAGTCAGATAAAGGTGACTATCGGCCACTTTTCATATAGTGGTAAGGTGATCAAATAAGTGAATGTTTATGAGAAACTCCATGTTAGTGCAGGCTGTTCTCACTGCCTTCTCTGTGCTCAGTGCATCCCTGTCATGTTAGACTTAGTTGCCACACAAAAGATTTCTCTGTCTCACACCACCTGGCACAGACATCTTGCTTCTGTCTGTTTCATTGGCTACTGTCTTATTCTCTTCCTTGCGTAAAAAAATCTCTTCTCCCTTGCTGGTGTGTCTTAATTTCCCTCTCCCTTGACTGTTATTTCAGCAGCTCTGCTATTTAGCTCCATGGTGTCATATCAGACAGTTGGTGGGAAAGAAACTGTGCTAAATGACATAGCATCAAAATCCAGGACTGGTTTCTTGGTGGTGAGGAAGCCCTCTTCAAAGCTCATTGCCATTTTGTTGCTTTGCAGGGAGTGGTTCCCTTAGTTGGGAGAAGAGAAAACACCCTTTAATCCCACTGCTTCCCACCTCATGCATATATCACATGTTCCCCTAAGAGGTCATCTGGAAGGTCTTTATGGCCAAAAAGGGCACAGCTCTGACTGTTGTTCCTCCCCTGGTGGAAGAAGACACAGAAGCAAGAGGAGCTTGGGTATGCCAGTCCCTATTCTAGAACCCCAAGAGCCTGATTGCCTCTTGCTGTTAGAATATTTGCAGAGTGTTTCCCTACTTGTACATTTTCTTCTCAGCATTTGAACTTGGTAAAGCTGGAGGTAAAGCTGGTAGGCTGCCTGGCATGCATGATGATGCCTTCTGGCAATCAAGAGACTAGAGTTCCATGCCAGGCTCAGCCTCTTACATGCTGGGTCACCATGAACAGTTAGTTCCCTTTTCCTCCATAGCCTCAGTCTCCAGATCCATAACAGAGCTCACAGAATTGTCAGGACATTACTGCCTTTGTCCTTTTACCAAGAAGAATCATAATGCAGTAGAAAGAAAATGAGCCTTGAATCAGGTGGTGTTCTAAACTGAGCTCTGTGCCTACTATGTGACCATGGGTGAGATGTAAAATGAGAATCATATGACGAAAGATGTAAATCTTCCATTCCTATCCACATCTTTAAGGATTTTAAAGACAAAATAATAGAATTTACACCATGCAAGTCTGTAAGGAAATTGGCCAGGACTATAAGACCCCTTATGTTCCAGTAGTGTATAATTCTGATTCTTTAATAGACTCATAAATCCTGAAGCTAGGGTTATAATCATCAGCAATTACAAAATCAATTATTTATTGAAAACCTATTGTGTATTACTCTACTCTTTCCCTTGAAAGACTTAAAATATATATGGGCTATATATTTTTTAATTACTAAAATATAAGATAAGCATATGCTGAGTGACAAATGATGGAATTGTACAAGCCAGATGCCCTCCTGATTTCTGAGGAGGAAGTGATTATCCAGGGTGCCATGGTAACATGCTTTTCCCATCCCATCCCCCACATGACTCAGGGCTCCACTGACCAATTTCCACCGCAATCAGAAGAAGCCAAGCAAAATGGGTAATTGGGAGGATTTCAAAAATTCCAAGGTTTTCATTTCCAAAGATACAGCAGATGATCCTTAGGCCTTACATGAAAGCACTTCTCCTGCTAGCCCCATGGTTTGGGAAGTAGTTTAATGGGAGTTCCCCATGATGGCCTCTATGAGGGAAAAGGGTGCTGCTCTCAGCTGTGTTCATCTTTTTTTTTCAGATGGGAACAACAGAGGAGAGAGGCATTGTTTTTATCTAACCAATCATCAGGCCAGAACCCAAGTCTTAGCATTTCTCTGGGCTTGTAAATGAAAGCTGTTAAGAAATTTTCTTCCCCATTTCAGAGATAGAAAACTACAGCACAAAGTAGAGAGCGTTGTTTACCCAGACTTCAAATACATCAAAGTAGAAACTTGTAGAGAGCACTGCTAGGCCAGAACTGTGAAGGCCAACCATTCTGGAAAGACTCAAAGATGAAACCTGAGTTCCTCTCCTTGATCCCCCCCCACCCGTGGCCCCTCCCACACAGAGTGGGTTTAGCCTGAGCATGAGGAAGGCCCTTTCAGCCTGGGAATGGCTTGCAGGAGGAGAGAAAGAGGAAAGAGCTCTTCCTAGGGAGCCAGTTGTTCTTTTGCTGCTTGGTTTATGTTTTTGGAATAAATCGCTTTATATAATAATAGAAATGAAAGCGCTGGAGTGAAACATCATTACAAAAAGATTTCCCACTGGCATTTCAATCAGTTGTGGTTTTTGTCCCCAATGTCCTCTTGCTCATAAGCAAAGAGAACCCTGGTCCAACAAAGGGAATGAGCCTCTCTTTGTCCTCTCTGGTCCAATCTACCCACCAGAAGGGACAGTTTCTCTCATCACCACCTTTAATGATCCCAATCTGACTTCCTAGGAGGAGGTCTTACTGTGTATGAACCTTATATGTTTTTGTTTTGTTTTGTTTTGTTTTGTTTTGTTTTGTTTTGTTTTGTTTGGAAGACACTTCCAGAGCTGGAAGAGACTTTAAAAGTCATCTTATCCAATTCTCTCACCTTTCATGAGGTAAGGTTCAGTGATTTGCAAAGGTCCTGTAGTTAGTTCACAGGAAACCCAAAGTCCATACCTGTGTCTTTTTTACTCCCTTTGCAGAAGACCAATATAGGTCCATTATGCTATAGTGAAGCCCTGGGTATAGTTGATTGCTTCCTCATTCAACCGAACACTCCTCAGAGGGCAGAAACCCTGTTTTAGGTGACAGTGCACTCCCAGCATCTGGCATAGTGCCTGACACATAGCAGGTATGCAACAGAAGTTTTTTGGATATGTATAGAATTGCACATATTACCAGTAGGTATCTGGTCTGCTGAAAGATGTATGCCCTACCTCTGGGCACTAGTGAACCTTCTGTGCTCTTCTCCAACTTGGGGAGAAGAAAGTATGTCTGACAGGGACAGACACAGTACTGAAAGGAGCAACACGTGGAGTGGAGGAGGCAACATGGAGGTGGATGGAGGGGAGGGAGCACTCTCAAGATCAGTTGTGGGAGTAGTGATGATGACAAGTCCAAGTGTAAGGAAATGACAGCAGTCACTGGGAGAATCATGAGCCACCCTGGATGTAGGAGAAATGAAGGAGACTGAGCAGAAAAGCCCAAGTAATGAAACCAGGAGACTCAAAGAACTTTTGTGACTTTGTTCAGAGCTCTGATTTGTGCAAAGTCTGAGATGCCTATCCAGGCTTAATGCCCAAAGGGTCATGCCTCCCAATGTATTTCTCCCAGATGTTTTCAGGCCAGGACAGACCTCAAAATATGCATGACTGTTGGTGAAAGGCACAGGGTGCCTGAAAAGGGTTTGATTGGCAGGGTTGCAATTCAACTACCAGAGCGATGTGGCCATGTCATCAGCAAAGCTCCCTATTTAGACAAGGCTCAGTCAGCAACTGTGAGGGCCAGGAGTTCGATGACCTGAGTTTTAATCTTGCTCTTCTGCAAGATTTGCCAATGTGCAAGATCTTTGGCAAATCGTTTCATCTCACAAGGCGTCAGTTCCCTCGTCTGGAATCCCAAGTGTATATTCTAATTCTATGCTTCTATGGTTACCTGCCCCTCAAGCTCCCTCTGTGTGATCCTGTGCCCCAATCTGCTCTCCTGCTCCCGAACAACTGGGGGGAGGGATCAATTTTGCATCTCAAATGCCTTATAGTGACAAAGATCTGGTTGTAGCAGAAATTCAAAGTAGGAGGATTTGAGGAGGACCAAGACCCAAACTCGCAAATAGAGAATGAACAGCAGGAATCTCAGCAAGGAGGACACATTCTGAATGACCGCTTGCTGACTGACAGATGGAGGGAGGAACAGAGCACAAGACCAACAGCCTGGGCCCATCTTAGGTCCTCCCTTCCCCTTCCTATCTGCTCCTGTGTGTTGCAGATGGGGGTAGGCATTGTGATAAACCCCCTATTAAAACACTTCCCACCTCCTTGACAAAGTGGCAGAAGCAGCTGATTTCCCCACGTCTAAGAAGCTACTTTCTCCCTCAAAGAGGCTAACCTGGCTCTGTAACATTCTCTTCTCCTTTCTTGCTTTGCTCTCCTTATATTAGCAGCTCAATCTATATGCTGATTGCTCTTGTCCATGCATTAAATGGTAAGAGGCTGCAACCCATGAATGTTAAGTGGGGAGGAAGCTTCACAGGAGGTGGTTTACTTCTCTGCAGCTGGTGGAAGCTAAAGCATGTGTGAGGAACAGGATGTGGAGGAGAAGAACTAGACTCCGGGTTGTGGAGAAGAGTGCTTTGTAGGCCATTGGGCATCTCCCACTGTAGAGTAGAATGCCTCCAAGTAGATGCAAGAATTGGGACTTTATTTCTAATGGTGTCCACAGGTGATGATTTGGTTACATGGCTACCCAGTCTGATGGTTAAATCATCCCCATTTGTGGAGTTCTTCTAGCTAACAAAATACTCTGGGTGCAGTCTGGATCCAGAATTCAGGCAGACCCAAAGCCCCGACCTGCCAAGGGACACTTGTGAAAAAAATGACCTTTGCTCTTCCCAATTTCATAATAAACACTGAGTGATGGAAGAAAAGCTCTGTATAAATCATGTGCACCTCCTGAACAGACTGACTCATGGCATGAGTCCCTAAAACAATCAGGCGGTCAAAGATATCAGAGCAGAAAACAACAACAACAAAAAACACACAGAATGGAGAAAGAACATCTCAGAGTGAGCCCTGGAAGAATCCTAAGTCCCTTGGTTGGGCCACCTTCAGCCATGGATCCAACACAAGAGCTCTGGGGCACTTGAGAAGCTGTCTAGGAGCATGCCTTAGTCTCTGGCTAATGTGTCCTTGAGGTTAAAGAAATGACATCCCTAATCTTGTCTATTTGCATCTCCTGTCAGTCATACCCTAACCCCCAACCCTGTCCCTGCATTCTGGCAGCTGTGCAAAATCTAATCTTCATTCTTCTTACTGGTCAAGTTTTCTTCTCCTTTGGGATAAAGATAAATCAAAAAAAGAGTTAGATCTTTCCAGGCATATTTTGATGTTGCCCCAGCCAGAGATGGAGCATCTGATGAACCCATTCAAAACCTAGCCACTGCCCCATGATACTATTTGCTCAACCTCCCTCAGAGTGACAGCATGAAAATAGCTGGACTAAAGTGTCTTCATTGTTCTATAGTCAGCTCTTCTGAAAGCTCACTGCCTGATTCCTAATTCTTAAGACTCTAAACACAAACAGAAGCAATACCAACTAAGTCTCTTCAAAAGCCAACTGAACACTTTCAAGATAGGTGTGCTTTGGTACCTTCCCCAAAAGTGGTTGCCAATAATAAAACAGTCTCTTTTATGAAATATTTATTGTATTTTCTTGGCAATTTGCATCCTCATGTCACCCATCTTACCATTTCACTGTGACAACAAACAACGCATAAGGTCAGGTTTTATCCTCTTTGGAATAGGGAAGAGAGAAACTAAGGAGAAGTTAGCACTTCTTCTAAGGCACAAGCTTCGTGTTATCTCTGCCTGTGGCTGTTTCCCTCCACAGGTCCAGCCTCTGCTCTGCTGAATGCTTCATGTGAACCATCTCATTCAGTCCCCACAGTACACTGTGAGTAGGAACTTTTATCCTCTTTGTAGAGTTGAGGAAACTGGCACTCAGAGAGGCTGAATTATTTGAGCAGAGCTTGTGAGTACACATTGGGATCCAAGTCCACATCTCTTTAACTATACAGCCTTGGTTTAGCATCTCACACCAGAAAGTTCCCCAGAGCCCCCACTTCTTCTGATGTGGGCACATCACTGCTTAGCCTGTCCAGAGCCCTGGCAAGTTCCCATCCTGGGCTCCTGCCCCTAGTTCTCACAGAAGATCCCCAACCTCTTCACATTATCCCTGGAAAATTAGAGAAAGTATCTTTGATTCAGAGTCTCAGAAGCTCCCCAGCTTAAGAAATGTTGCCTTTTTTTAACTGTCTCTGAATCACTCACCTTTTCAACCAGCCTCCCCCCTCCAGGCTGCAAGTGGGACAGGTGAGGCAGGAGAACAGAGGAGCAATGAGCCAGCTTTAGCCCTGAGTCAGTGATGATTCCCAGCGGTTTCTCCTCCACAGATTAATCACCTCCAATTACAGCTTCTGACTGGGCCACGAGTCATTCACAGCATCGCCTCCTTTGTCTGACCCGCGCCTCCCTGCCATCAGGCTGCCTATTTGTCCAAAATGCTGGCTGCGTGCTACACTTCCCAGCACCCCAAAAAGGTACCCCAGCAGCCAAGTGACTCAAGAATAAAGACTCCACCCTCTTCCCCCTCACCATCTGCTCTCAGCACCATGAGCCTTTTGGGGGCAAAAAGAAGAGGGAACATGAAATTGTTCTCCTTAGGAGCCTATAGATGACTATGAACCCTCCATTAGCTGATTGGATAATACCTTGTTGTGTTTCTCCTCAGCAGTGGCTAGTAAAGCTTTTTCTCATTTCTACCAATTACCCCCTCCTCACAGAGAAGGATGCCACACAGCCCTGGAGGGTGTTCCATGGCTCACCCCACAGCCTTGCCCTCACTTCTCCCTCTGGCCTCACAGGGACACCTGCCTCCCTCCCACCATGCCAACAAAACCTGGGGCAGTTGGGCCCCTGCTGCCTTTCTGCTTCCTCCATGCAATTCTTAAGTATCCTCACTTTGGCTGCTGACCCAGGCACATGGGTACCACAAGACACCATGCCATCTGCCCACCTCAGTGGGTATCACACTTGGCTCCCTGCCCTGAGCTGCCAGCCAAGGGTGGTGCACAAAGCCCCCCAGGAGGTGTGAATGAGAACTCAAGGTAGGGTATTGAATACATCTCTGTAGCTTGGCTCAGTTTACCAGAACTTTCCTAGATCTTGTTTCACTTGACCTTCATGTAATCAACTGGGATTCTTACACCCACTATCCTCTGAGAAAACGTGGTGCCTTATTATTCCTGTTCTTTAGAGGTCAGGAAACTGAGGCCCCATAAGTGGCTATGACTCCCCCGCCCTCAGTGAGTGGCCACCCAAGTCTAGAGCTTGTGTTTCTCCATGTTATCATGATCTAGCCCTAGCATTAGGATTGTGAAGCACCACTGAAACCCTTGTGGGCATGCTACAGGAGCTTAGAATTAGGTAGACCTATGGTTGAATCCTACCCTAGCTCTATTTTATTTGGTAACAGAGACTATTACTAGCACTTTTCAAATACAGCGCCAACCCTTTTAACTCCCACAACTTCCTTTGGGCAAGGAATTATCGGTATCCTCAATTTGCCACTGTGAGAACACAGGCCAGGCCACACAGATAACAGGGTGCATCCTGGGGTCAGACACAGGCATCTTGGTCTAGGGCCAATCTCTTAACCCCTCCATGAGGCTGCCCTCACTTCTCCGACTTCTGACTATATAAACTTGGACGATCACTTAAGTTTCTCGTTGTTTCAATATTCTTATCTTCTAAATGGTGGTCATAAGAGAACCTGCTCCTTAGAACTGTATGAGGGTTAGATGGGAAGACTGTGCATAGTTTAAATAAAACACCAAGTTCAGGGTCTGACACACAGTAAACATTAGTGATTAGCACAATTAAACCAGGGCAAAGCTGCAAGACAGGAGAGTAAGGACAGAATATTTAGGGTGGCATTAGGAGAAAGATTCCCAGAGATTCACAGTGGGGCAAACAGTAAATCTAAGGGCACTCTACAGATATGGACCAGGTAGCATGTCATCTGCTCCTATCCTGGCCACACTCATTCCTTTTTCTAAGCATATCTCTCAAGCCTGCTTGATAACCACGATCTAAGATAACTCTGAGACTGAAAGCAAAAGCCTCTGTAGTTAAGGTTCTTACCTACTAGGGACCTTAGTCATCTTTGAGAATCTGATAAAAACTATAAACCCTTTCTCTAGAAAACTCCACATATACCCAATACACAAATTTATTCTTAGAAGTTCAGGGATAATCATCAGATTGCCAAAAGTCCATTGACCCCCAAGTTTAGCATCCTTATAATTATCATGGCTGAGCTTGCCAAACCCTTTCCTTTCCAACTTCTTACCTTGGCACTTTCTTCTCTCTCTCTCTCTCTCTCTCTCCCTCATACACACACACACACACACATACACACACAGATGCATACTTCCTAACTCCCTGCTTCAATCCCAAGCTTCCTTGGACACTGCTCCTGGCCAGTGCAGATGCTACAGTGGTGGTTGCGATGGCAATGGTAATGGCTGTTGCTAAGGGAGCCAGGAGGCCGGGGAGGTGGTGGCAGGGAGGTGAGTGGGCAGCAGCCCAGCAGGGCAGCAACCCCCCCATGCAAGTCTGAGTGCCTCAGGCCCTGGAAACAGTGTTCCCAGCTGGCTGCCATGGCAACAGCAGGGTTGGGAAAGAATTCTTCATGGTCTAGACAGATTTCTACAGCTTGCACTTGCTCTTTCTTCTCCCTAAGTGGCTAATTGAGGTTTGAAAAGGTCTGCTGTGAGTGGGCAAGGGGCACAAAGGGTAAAGGGCTGGTCACATGTCCTGAATGCAGCAGGCTCCTTGGGAGGCTGAGAGGCCAGCAAGGGTCTGAGCTAGCACCCAAGCAGACAGCCTAACTGCTGGGGAGGCAGCCCCAGAACACAGATACTCATCCCTCTTCCAGGGACCTCTGCCCATCCTCTTGCTAGGAAGCACTTGCTCGTTTCCCAAGAAGTCATCCTAGGACGACAACAATGCAATGTGGTCACCACAGTAGATCCTGGGCTTTAAAAGACCTACAGGCTATGTTCAGGTGAGCCAGCAGCCAGGTGTGATCTGGTCACTCACAGCAAAGCCATTCAGGAGATGCAGACTCTAGAGGCTCAGGCTTATGGGGAGAGGTTGAGAGATTGGGTCTAATTTACATGAGGCTAAAGGACAGATCAGATCAGAGTTAATGAAGAAGTTTAAAGCCTCACCACAGTGTAAGACAACCAATTCACTCATCTGGGTGTAGGTGATTTACATTAGTATCATGTAAAAGCACCATTCCTGTTATCATTTATTGGGTGGTGATTACATGAGGTGCCTATCTCAACTTGATCTTTGAAGCAAAAGAGATTGTCCTCTTTTTACAGATGGAAAAACTGGGGCTTAGAGAGTTAAAACCACTTGACCAAGTCATGCAGCAAGAAAGCAAGGAAGCTGAGACTTGAACTTCCATCTGTCTACAGATCCCATCTCTTACTGCAGGTAACAGACGGCCTGGTGCAGGTATGACCTGTTCACCTCTCAAAACAAGAGCAAACACGTCAGCGTGGGGTTTTGGGGTTCAGAGCCTTCATGGCCAAAAGTGCTCCCTGCCACTGTGCATCCTGCAAAGTGTGGTTTCAGAGCAGCCTGATGTCTTTTGAAGCCCAGGATCTACTGTAGTGACCACATTGCATTGTTGTTTTTATTTTTATTTATTTATTTAGTATTTATTTTTGAGGGGGGGTTGCAAGTGAGTGAGGGGGAGAGAGAGAGAGAGAGAAAGAGAGAGAGAGAGAGAGAGAGAAGAAGGGTTCACCCAGGGCTCATGCTCACCCGAACTAGGGCTTGAGGTCACCTGATGTTGTGAGATCATGACCTGAGCCAAAGTCAGATGCTTAACAAGTGAACCACCCAGTCTTTAAAGCATATGTACAAAAGTGGAGGAATCTCACCTGTGACCCAGGGCTCTAGTTGCCTGGTGTGACTCCCAGGGAGATCCCACTGGAAGATGACCCTCGGTGAGAATCACTGGACCCTCCTCTGCCAGAACTGGGTGAGGTAGGGCATCTCAAGTTTGTCTGGTCTTCTCTGTTCTCAGAAGCTGAGAGCGCAGAGAGAGTTGGCTAGGCCCAGCTGGGATTATGGAAGGGAAGGGAACTAGTATTTAAGAACATGTATTATATTCTAGGAATTCTAGTACATGTATTTGTTTAATATGCACAACAAGTCTTTATGGTTGGTATTATCATTGCCCCATATTATGGAGTGAGAAACTAAGCTCATAAAGATCTGGTAAGTTGACCCAGGGCAAAGAAAGCTTCAGCCCAAAAATAACTGGCTCCAAAATCTGTCAGGTTTCTATTCCAGTCTCTGACCTCCCACAGGTGCTAGCTGCTTCTAATGGCCCACTGAGACAGGAATCCCCAACTCAACCTCTGAGCAGAGTGTCCAAATGGTCTTCTTCTTCCTAGAGGCTCCCTAACCCCCCACAGAAGATGATCATCTTTCATCCTCCAGCTGTATTTATTTCTCTTTCTCCATTCTTCTTACCCTCCTGTTTCCATCTAAGCAGGAGACCAGAAGCCATAGCCAACAAGTCAGAAGCCAAAGCAAGGCTCTCACCCCATCTTCCTCCAGCTACAGAAAGGAGAGAGGGGTCTTCACCAAGCTTGAGTGCAAAGGAAGAGTCACCAGGAAAGCCTGGAGATTGGGGACTCCATCCTCAAGCTGGCCTTGGTGCAGGCTGTGCCCTCTTCAAACTTTCCTCCCTGATCCCTGCTTCCTTGGGAAGCTCTCACACCTGCAGGTCCTGCTGGGATCAAGGAGGAAGTGGGGGTGGGAAGCCAGTGCCCTCAAGATTCTATTCATTGTCTGGGATAGAGTCTCTCAGCCTACATCTGACCTCCCCTTCCTTGCCAGACATAGACCTCAAACTCAGTCTCTTTGGAGTGTTGTGTCCCCTGTTGTATTCAATTCTTAGGAGGTAGTTTGCAGTCCTGGGAAGAGCTCAAAACCAGGAGTCAGGGACCTTTGCTCTATTTCCAGTTCTGCTACCAATAAGCCACTAACTTAGCTTTTCTAGGCCTCACTTTCCTCCAGTAATTATTGGACCAACTGGTCCCTTCTAACATTCTACATTGCTTCTCTGAGTTCTGTAGCTCCTGATACCTATTCCACATCTCCCTCCCCGAACCAACAGTCCCTTCTCCCCCCAGTAGGCAGATGTCCTTACCCTAGCCAGACCTGCCAAACTATAAAGAGTACAAGGCAGGGGATTTGTTGCTGTTATGATTTCTTTTCAGGCAGGAAGCTGAATTTAAATTGTGCCCAATCAGTAGAAATGCTGGGATGCTCAGGTCTTCTACACAATGGATTATATAAAAACAGCTCACCTCTTAATGCCGTCTCTCTTTGTTCCTGCTCTTTTCCAATCACTCAGTCAAGTAATATGTATTAAGTGGATGTGTCTGCAAGGCATGGTGCAGAAATGTAATCCAAAACGACAAGGTTCTTGTCCAGGAGGAACTTACAATTCCACAAGGATACAACCCAGACAGGAGCATTAAAGGCAAGCTTGCTGCCTTCTTCAGCGAGGAAGGACAAAAGATTTCTCACTGCCTTTTAATGTTTCCTTTACCCACTTTCGTTGTTAATTTCATAGTGATATCATGTATCTGGTACCTGTCTTTGAGTCACAATGCTTCCTTCTGTCTTCTTATCTATGATGGAAATCAAGCTGCTCAGAGACACCAATCCCCTCTCCTGTCTGGGCCTCACCTTCCTACCTGGATGTGTTGACCTAATTTCCGCAAATCTGCAATGCAAAGACAAGGGTTTGAAGGCTGGGACATGTAGTCTGTGTCTGTCCAAGCAAAGGATGATACTACATACAGGCAGAGGTTGTAGAGACAGTGGAGATCTGCCCTCCTCATGGCTAAGGTCTCTGGCTGCCAGGTGTCTGTGTTCTCTGAATTCCCTCACTAAGCCTGTTAGAGGGCAAGTGCTACTTGCTGTCTCCCTCTTCTCCTTTAGCCCCAATGTCTCAACATCTGCTCCATAAATAATAGTTTCTCTAGAGCTCTTTATAATTTACAAAGTGCTTCACTTGTATTTTCTCATTTAATCTTCTCAACAATGCTGTGAGATAGGATTATTATTGGTCCTTCTTTACAGATAAGAACCTGAAGCTCAGGGAGACTTAGTGAGTGGCCCAAGACCTCACAGCTGGACCCAGCTGAGCTGTGCTGGAACCTAACTGAGCTCTTTCAGCCCGAGATGCTCCCTCATGGTCTTCTACATGAAATCCGAGGGAGAAACTGCCTCTCACCTGGATCTTCACTCTCCTAAGATGTCACAGCACCACATTCTCACTCCATCTACTTGTACTGCACATGAGCCCAGAGCACAAACACAAGAGATAGGGCTCAGCAAAGGAGTAAGAGGAGGGGCAACAGATGAAAATGAGTCAGGGGTGTGCTTGTGCCCACTCCCCACCTGCTGGTCTGAGGCCCAGACCAATGCAGTTTCTTTGGTGGCACTATTTTAAAATGTAGAGTGGGTTTTGAAGGGTTTGTTTGCTTGGGTTTGGGTTTGTTTTTTTGTTTTCTTTTTTTTTTTTTTCTGGACAGAAATAAAAAAGAAACATTAAGGAAAAAGTAAGTCATTGGCCAGGAGTCCCCTACAAAAACAAGAAAGTACCTGGGTGTGGAAGAAAAACCAAGCCAAGCCAGGGAGACAGAAGGGAGGAGTCCCAGGGCTAAACTGTTCTCATTGACTACTGGAGGTTGTTGTGTGTTAGGCAGGAGAAAGGGTGTCTGGAGTTTCCCTGTGAAAAGGATGTCTGTCTACTGCACAGCTGCTAAAGGGCCCTACAATGGGGCCTCTAGGTGAGCCTCTGGCTGGGGAGCAAACCTGCCACAAGTGTACATTGGGTGGGGCCTCAGCTGACAACCCCCATGAGGCCCATAAAGAAGACAGCCACACGGGGAGCACCCTGGGAGTATAGACCAGAGTCAGGAGCCATAGGGGAGGAGTGTGACAGGCCAGTTTCCATCCATTCCTACATGGACTCTGCTTCTGAGCCACTTTCCAGCCACCATGAGAATACACTGGCTACTTTGCCAGTGAGCCAGGAAGTGGGGCTTATGAGGAGGTGCTCAGGGAGCAACGAAAGGTAAAGAAATGGGAAACACGGAAGAGACATAGGACAGAAGGAAGGGCTGGACCCCGAAGATGTAGGGGAAAGACAAGCAGGTGACCTGAAGGTGGGATGGAGAATGAAGAATAAAGCAGAGAAGGGTTTCTGAGGCCAGATGATGAACAGGCAGAGAAAGGAGATGGAGGAATAATTGGGACTGGGGAGTGACTCACTAACATGTGGAAACAAGAGGACACAGTGCTGCCATCCCCACCTCCTCCCCCTGGTGGCTACTGTAAAACTAATGGGCATCAGGAGAGGACAGGGCACTGGCACTCACCTGCCACTGGCCCCTCTCCCTCTTCTCTCTTCACCCTCTCTCTTCCCTGCTCCCAGCAGACTGGGTGCAGTTTCTCACCTGACTCCTTTAACTGCTGCTTTCCACCTCTTTTGGGTTCTTTCTGCTTGTTCACCTGCTACATTCAAGGGACTGAAAATCCCAAAGTGGAGATTCTGCTTCTAGTTCCATTCCTCAAGTGCTGAGCTGCCTGTTGGAGTGACATCCACACTAAACACCACAGTTTCTTCATTTATGAGACTCCCATGAGAGTTGTAGGGGGATAACAGAACAATGTAAAAGAATTGTAAGATCACCAAAGGATCAGACACTTTAGATCCTAAGTTTATTTCAGGACTGAACTCGTCAAATCCCTTGAAGGGGAGATTCTTGCCCCAGACGCTCCGTGCCCTCTGCCATGTGTCTTGACCGAAGCACTGTGGCTTGTCTGTCTGGCTTCTATACCCCTTACAGCTGCCTGGCCCCAAATCAGAAGAGCCAAGAGTGAGCCATGCTTGGGGAAGAATAGGTGGGTTTACCAACATTTTCTAGGCAATTAATCCAGACTGGGGTCAGAGACGGGGACCTAGAGTCACAGCCTGAGAAGTTTTATTCCTGAAGCAGATCTAGGCTTTTCGCACATAGAATCATCTAGGTGGATTTTCAAGGAGCTATTGAATATGCATGAGAGAGGGAGAGACAGAGAGACAGAGAGAGATGGGGGGGGGGGGGGGGGGGGAGGGGAGGAGAGGAGAGGAGAGGAGAGGAGAGGAGAGGAGAGGAGAGGAGATAGAGACCGGGGAAAGGATAGGGAGAAATGAGGAGCAGAAGGAAGGTTCTGGGAGAGAAATAAAGAGGCCGAGAGAGCAGAGCCAGGAGCTGGTGGTGCAGGCAGATGGAACAACAGAGACAGAGAACAGAGCCAGAGGAGTGGGCATGCAGCGAGGCCTGGCAGCCAAGCCCTGTGGGTTTCCGTGGGAAGCAGATGCTTCCAGGGACCAGCAACCGATGGTCCCCAAGCACGTGGATCCTTGTTGACTCCAGGCCCAGGGCAGCCTCCTCGGCATCCAGCCTTAGCCAGGAGGAGCAACCCAGGTTCAGAGAGGTAGATGAACAACAGCCCTGCCCCTGTGGGGCTCCACTGCTTCTCCTCCGTTCTCGCCCAGCCTCCACCACCCCTTTGCGGGTC
This sequence comes from Panthera uncia, assembly GCF_023721935.1. Taxonomy (NCBI): domain Eukaryota; kingdom Metazoa; phylum Chordata; class Mammalia; order Carnivora; family Felidae; genus Panthera; species Panthera uncia. Next base: position 81,512,387 of record NC_064808.1, on the reverse strand, counting down.
CTGGGAAGCCATAAGCTGTCACATTACGCCTGGAAGAAAGCAGGCTGTGTTGGAGGGGTAAGTGTGAGCCACAGCATGGGTGTGCAAGTGTGTGCAAGGGTGTGCAAGCTGGTGGGAGGGGCAGGGGATGCAGAGCAGTAGCTCTGGCAGCATGGAGCCTAGTGCCAGGAGTTTGCAATGTGCTGGGATGGGATTGATCCCCAGCAGGGTACTCCTGGCCAAGGGGAGCAGGGAAGGCCATTCCTTCCCCTATGGGTACCCACCATGAACAACCTGCAGCTTCTGGCTGCCAACATTTTTTTCTTTTGCCCAAGCCACTGGACTGCCACAGCCCCTTCTCTGCAGGAAGGAGCTGGAAGTAGGCTGGGGTTCTAGGTCAGAAGAACCTTGGGGCTTCCCTGGCCTCATTCTCTCCCGCCGCTACTCACAGGTCACTTTCCAATTGCTGCTGCGGACAGAGAGCAGTATGTACAAGACTCTGACTTGGGAGACCCCACCCCTACCCCCAAAATGCAGTCTAGTAGGAAGGAAGCTCAGAAGGATCTGAGGAGAAGGAGGTTTTCACGAGGACCAAGCCCTCTCTCCAGTCCAAAGGCTATTTCCATTCTGTGCTCCACCACCCACCTCAACACCCCTCCAACGGCATCCCCAGAACACTGCAGTGACCCCCACAACAGGCTCCCCAGCTGTGCCTGGGGCAGTCCCCCAGGCTAGAGGAGTCCCTCACTTCCCTACACCAAAGGTCCAGGGCTCCTGCCAGTAACCCGAGTGAACAAGAGCAATGCCCTGGGATGGAAGTGGTAGAGGGAGAGGAGGAGGGTGGGGAACACAGCGTTGGCGTGGAGGCACAATTCAGTCGAGTGAAAGACAGGTACCACGGGAGCCAGATGGGCCAAGCAGAAACAGAAGTTAAGTAGGAAGAGACGGATAAACAGCAGACACCAAGCAACCAGCCAAGCATATGCTCTGCAAGCAGGCGATACAAGCACCCAGTAGGGTTTTGGGTGGGGGAAGGGACACGGACCCACAGGAATGGGACAAAGGGTTTGCTGTGGGCTGACTGTTGCCTGGTCAGAACTAGGGATCCAATCTTTCTCCATGGAGCCTCAGAAAAATGGAGCGCAGCTGTGCTGGCAAGGAAAAGGCGCATTTGGCAGGGTGGGGGGAGGGGTGCTTGGGCGGACTGCCCCTGGGATTGGTCTTCGGTGGAAGAACCAGAGCCCCAGGCATGGAAGTCTGAATAGCCATGTGCCATTTCCGAGACCCCCAAGCAGAGACCCCTAAGCTGAATAAGATTCAGGACACAGAAGAGAACCACCGCCTGGCGAAGCCGGGAAGTCCTTCAGCCAAGCAGGTGCGGCTTCCCCGCTAGCGAAGCCCTTCTCGGCTGGAGCCCTCAGTCTGGGTGATGTCATCCCTTTGAGCTCCAGGCTGGGAAGGGGTGGAGCCAGGCTGGAGCTTTGCAGTGTTTATAGGCTCCACCCCCAGGCCGGTTCTGTTTCTGGTCCCTGTCTGCCCAGCCCCCTCCAGGCCTGGCTTTCATGCCGGCCTGCTGGAAACCTGGTGCTGCTGCAGAGCTGGAGGAGGGAGGAGGGGCACGCAGAGTCACTCCCTGCAGAAAGCGGGACCTGTGCAAGGGATAGGCTTACCTGGGGCCCCTCTTCCACTACACCCATGTTCATTCCCAGGTTCACTTATGGGAGCCCTGAGCTTCCAAGGCCCATTAGCCAGTGGCAGGAGCCCAGTTTCCCGGTACCCCAACCTCAGTCCACTTGGCATGTCCGGAAACGTTTATCTGTACCCGGTATCCCACTGGAATTTTTCTCTGAACAGTGATCCAGGGAAGAGTAACTGAAGGAGACAAGTACTATCCCAAATTTGTTATTGCTGAGCTAAAGAAATAAAGGCTCTGAGCTGAATCTGAGATTATTCTAAGCCCCAAAGCTAGACAGCCCTCCCTCAGAATGGCCCCTTCACCTCTCACATGCTCTTACTGGACATAAGCCAGCTCTGTGCCAGCTGCTGGCCTCTTTCCAAAGCTGGCATTGGCCTCAATTGTCCTGCCTCCCCTCTTCCAGGGCTACCCTAGCCTGTACCAGCCGCTGTGGCTTGGAGCACTGAGGACTCACTCTGGGCTAGGCAAAAATTGGCCTTCCTGTACCATCTTAGATGTTAAGGTGCTTTTGGGGGGTTGCCACAAACCTAGGCAGGGAAGCACAGGTAAAAGATTCAACCCTGGAGTGAATTGTCACGTGGAGTTCACCACACCATGGCGGCTCTAATTCTGGACTCAGCTGGTTAGCACAGCCCTAGAGTCCAGGAACAGAGAACTCTCTCCCAGGTGTAAGCCTGGGAGCCAGGCCCATGTGTAGATGCTTGCCCAGGGCAGATGCTTGCTCATGCCCAGGGCAGATGCTTGGCTCAGTGCTGGTGATCCCTGGCTCTGTAACCATGATGTGTCTAGAACAGACAGAAGTGAGAATGAGGGTGAAGAAAGAAGAAACGCAGGACCAGGAATGAATTCCTTGAGCCCTAGACCAGCAGCCCTTGGCAAGACCAGCAGCACTAGGACCAGCTCACACAAGGAAAATATGGTCCCTACCTTTGCCAGCTCTTGGACTGCACTCGTGAAACAAATTGCCCTAATAGCCCAGGGTATGATGCACATTACACTTTCAGGCTTCTTTCTTATGTATCAGGTTTGATGCACATAACATTGCCATCATGAAGATAAAGCAGACAGTATTTTAATCCATTTTATGGTTGAGGAAACTGAGGCTGAATTTTAGTATCTATCTATTGAAGGCCTCACGAGGCATGTGAGGTTATACAAAGATAAATGAGCAAAATAACTTATAAGAACCCATGCTCTTAGACTCCTACCAGCATAATCTTTCCCTTCTGTGACAATGCTTCACATACTCAACTCCAGAGGAAGAGATGTGGCTAGGGGAAGAAGTTTCCACCTATGGGATAGCTGCTCAACCAAGAGGTGAAGGAAAGAGAGCAGAGCAGTTGTGTGATAGAGTGAATTATCACATAGGTCTGGGATGGAGAAGCATGGTATGTGCATGTGGGCTGCACAGTCCTGTCTCTAGGTATGTCCATACACTGCATGTTTAAAAGGCTGAGTTAAGAAAGGGTATATGCATGAGCTTTAGATAATTCAAAGTTTTATACGTTAGCATATATGCTGATGACAATTGCATGTACGGGAAGAAAGAAAGAAAGGAAAGAGAAGAATGTTTATATGGAGATATGAGTAGGGTCTGCATATATTTTTCTGGTAAGAAAGAAATTATATAGACAGGTTTAGAATGTGTCTGTTAGCATACGACTGGTATACTGGGTGTGCAAATATGTACTGTATAGGCACGGGTGAGTGTGTGAAGACAACTAGCACCAACTGGAGAAGAGCATTTCCTGCAGCTGAGTCAGTTGCCTCTCTATTCTCCTTTCCAAGGGTTTCCTCCCTGAGACAAAAAGGTGAGCATTCCTGAGCCCTGGCAGTGGCTCCATGAAGCCTCTGCTACCTTGCAACACCTCAGGCTTCACTGCTCTTCCCTCTCAATCCCTCAGAGGACCTAAGCAGATCAATTATAGTTAATAACATTTAAATTCTGGCCTGGAGGTGCTGAGGAGGCCATGGGAGAGAAGAAGGAAAAGGTGGCATGGATTTCAAAGGAGGGACTTGGCAGATCGAATCACTTGGCTCCTGCAATGTCCAGTCCCAGAGTCAGACACTTGAGCCCTCTGATTTGTGTGGAAGCCATGGCTGGGCCAGAAGATTAAAGGCCACAGGTGACATTAGGAATTGCCCACTTCCATGCCCCAGGAACAGCACAGACCCACAGCATATTGCGTCTTGGAGCAGACCTGCTATGCTTCTCTACCCCTCTCTACCCCTCTCTACCCTTCAAGTAGGTGACCCAACCAGACAATGGGAGGGGAGAGGACTCCTCTGTGCAGGGCACCCCTTCTCAGCTATCTGTAATGAGTACCAAGGAACAGAGAGGCCTTGCAACATCACAGGAGGGGCCCAGCTGCCCAGGAAGCCCCCAGTGGTTATTACCACAGAAAAGCGCACTTCCCCTCCATCACTAAGGGTTTGGGCTGTGCTGAACCCTCCCCCATGGAACTGTGATTTATAAGGCTGTAACCTCTGCCAGAGCAGGCAGCCTTAGCTTCTAAATCCCCATAGCAGCCACTGCAGCCCTGGCCCAGGCAATCAGCTGCAGGGGGAAGCAAAGTGGTGCAGGGGGAGGAGGTTCTGAGCTCTGGGGGTGGCCAGGAGCACAGCTCGGAGCAGTAGCTGGGAGTTTTCCTCACCAGGGCTCAGGTCCAGCCCCTGGAATCAAGGGCTGCCACACCTGGAGACTCCCTCATCACCCCCGCGCCCTCCCCCACCCCCGCTCCTTGTCCTGTCTCCTCAGTAAAAGACATACCTGTGTGCCACCATGACAAAGACTCAGGGCACATCAGAGATGGAAGGAACCTCAACTCTACTTCAGTGTCCCAGCCCTTCTTCACTTCACAGACAAGACAAATGAGACCCCAAAGAAAGAAAGAGAATTGGCCAAGGTCACAGAGTTCACTGGCAGCCTCACCAAGATTATAATTTAGGATTTTTGCAAATGCATATTTCTGCTGTTTGGTAGAATTTAGAAATTTTTCAGAAAGTTAGAGTCTGGGCCAAGCAGCCAGCTTCCCCTAATCCACTCTGGTAGAACACTGTGATTACAATTCAGCTACACAGCTCCTGCTGGGAAATGCAGTGATATATCCATCAGTGCAGGCCACACAGCTGCCTCCCACTCTTAAAACAGGGGCTCTAAACCCAAGATCATTGCATCAGCTTCCTGGGCTCAGATGCCCACCAAATTATAGGCAGATGTTTGAGTGTCTATGTTCTAGATATTTTTCTGGAAAGAAGTTCACAGCTTTAATCAATTTATAAAGAGATGCATGATGTGGAAAAGGTTGAGAATCACTGCCTTAAAGCATCAGGAATCCAGGATCCAGAGAAATCAGATCTTAGCAATCAGTTGCTAGGTGCCTTAGCAGCATTCACAGACATAAAAGCGTTGGACTATTGCTCCCTAGATATATGAGTATATGTTTTGCAATATTAAAGAGCTTCTAAGCTCTAGATTTTAAATTCCTCAAGGGTAAGGTTGTTATCTATTTGTTCACCTATCTAAGATATCATCCTGGTTCAGGGCCTGGAGTAAAGAAAAATGTGATTAATTAATTTTTGAGTATCTCTCTCCCCATATCCACTACTGCTTGGTCTCCAACAATGACAAGAATTATAACAGAGAAGTCCTGATGTGAGAAGTGCAAGAACTATTTTATGGTTCAACGTTGAGTTTCAGGACCTTTTTCATCTACTGTTAAAGACCAATCACCTTGAGGAAGTCAGGGCAGTCCACCCAAAGCCCAAATTTAGATCTCCTGATGCAGTTTGTGTTGCATTCCACAACAGCCCAAGAACTTGCGGGGATGCCTCCTTCTCCAGTCAGAAAGAGAAAGCTCCTGCAAGCAGGGCCAGATGGGCTCAGCTTGTCTCAGACCCTGGACCTCAGGAGTCTGAGTTCTCCATTGTTAAAAGAGAAAAATTCTAAATCTAGAAAGGACCCGGGTGGACCTTAGCCTCAGAACACAGGCTCCAATTCCTCAGCCTCTTGATCTTCTGTTTGATCGTCCTTCCTTGTCCCACTTTGCAGCTTCTACGTGCACTGGAGATTAAGAAATTGGGGGGAGGGATGGGGAGAGAACTCATCTTGGGAAAGGGTGGCTTTCTGAGAAGGGAGGAGGGGATGGGGTTCTCAGGGCCCTGCTGGGCCACTTTCCTCCCCTTCCTCAGCCTCATCCCCACAGCCTGGGCCCTCCTTTGGAGAAACGTGCTCTGAGAGGTGGTTATACAGTAATGAGAAGCCAGAGCTGGGCCAGAGCTGTGCAGAGGACTCAAAGGCAGGAGGGAGAGAAGGTAGGGTGGACACAAGCGCCCCCAAGATGGGGGAACAGAAAGAGGGAGGGTACCACCTCAGGACTCTTGACTCTGCCTCTTGACTCTTAACTCTGGTCTTCTCTGTTGTCCCAGAAAATCCTCTAGAGAAGGGATAGCCTTCCTCATTCCCATGCTTCTGAGGGGACAATAAGGCATAGAAAGGTAAAGCCAGCTGACCTGAGTCATGTACCTAACATTTATGAAGACCTTACCACCTGCCTATTTTCACTGTTTTAAGCACCACAGACATAAAGGATCCTATGATGTAGGTATTGTTAGTATTATTCCCTTTGACAATTAAAGAAATGAAGGACCAGAGACATAAACTCATCAAACTCAGAGTTGGAAAGTGGGGGCAGGATTCCACCTCAGACAGCCCAAGGGCAGAGCCCACACTGCTAGCCACAGCCAAGGCTGAGGTCCCAGATCACTCAGGGCACCAAAGGCTGAAGAAGAGGAAACAAAGTCCCAGAGTGGCCCCAGAAGAGGGCACCCCAAGTGAGATGGGCATGGTTACCTAACATCTACCTTCTAAGGAGCTCATCATAACCATGGACACATGACATGTTTCTGGGTCCACTGCCCAGCAGCCACTTCCTCAGACTGGCTTCAAATTTTTAGGCAAATCCTCTCTAGCTGTCCCTTTCACCTTGCATGTTTCCACTTCCCCATTTTCTTAAAAGGTTCAGGGACATGGTGCCTAGTTAAGTCCTGGGAAGTAGGGACCCCAGAGACTCAGCCAGTGGGTCATGTTTCTGTGAATAGACGGTTAGGGGGCACCTAGGGACCTTTCTAGCCTGAGTGATGTAAATACTTAGAACCAAGCAGATTTGGGCTTCACAGACAGGGGTGAAGGTGGACAGAGGATGGAGGAAAGGATGTAAAGGGGAAAAGAAGATAAAGGAAAAGAAGAAAGGAGGGAGAAAGAAGAGGGGGAAGGGAGGGGAGAGAAAGAAAGTGAGCAAAAAGTGGGTTCTCAAGGCTGGCTGCCAACCTGGCCACTCTTTCTAGACTAGAGGAGCCTAAGAGGGGAAGGGTTAGTCCTGTGGGGTATGTAGACAGTTGCAGTGGAGGGAAAGAGGGTGTCAGCAAGAGGGTGGGGGAGGAGTGGACCGTGGTGTCCCCAGGATTGCAGGATGCTGTAAACACTGCTTCAGTCCTGTCTCCTCTACAGATGCCTCTGTTGCACTTGCCTGTTTAAGGCCTAAGCACACACCATCCTCCCACAGAGCCACTAATGCAATTAACAAAACACATTCATAAATCTTGCATGGCGTCCGGAACTGTCTCCTCTCTCACCAGCAGTGAGGCCAGCTCCGGAGATCCTGTGCAGAGAGCTGTCTGGCCCTCCAGCATCAGAGCCTCCTGAAGAAAGCAGCGCAATCCTTAGTAGGACAGCAAGACCACCTCTTCCTGCGGGCGTCCCATTTCAAGATGGGGGAGGGGACCAGAAATAGTGAGAAGTCAGAAGAAGCTGGGAGAGGAGGTGGATATGAATATGTGTTTGCAGGGGACTGGGGAAGTGGATCATGCCTTCCAAGCTCCAGATGAGAGCATTCCCCCAGTGGCCACAGCATCACCCCTCTGGGGGGTATTTTACCTGGGAGTTCAGAGTCTGAGCATGTATGAGACCGAGGGCATCTGCATGAGGATGTGTGCATGACTTGGCAGCGTGACTGGGTGTTTGTGTTTTGTGGGGTGTGTGTGTGTGTGCACTCAGTCTGGAAAATTTGTGAGTCACTAAAAAAGGGAGCTTTCTGATCTGAAGAGCTTATTTTCAGCTATTTTTATCTCCTCTTGTCTCTTGGCCCTTTTTTTCCCCTTGTCTTTTTCAAATGTAGAGGAATTTGGGGGCTGTGAGTGCTGTACGTGCCTATGTGAATTTCAGCTTGAGCCAAGAGGTGAGAACCCCCCTGGAAGTGCAGAGATAAATGCACATGTGGGCTCCATGGGTGTGCAGTGGGGACACACTTATACACAGATTACCATAAGGTATAAGCAAATGTGAGTGAGGCCAGAAATGTCCCTGGACGTTTCCATGCCAGCTACCTGAACTCTCTGATAGGATAGGTATAGAGCTCTACGTGTTCACATTGAGACTACGCCCTAGCTCAGGCTGCACATAAACTCATGTGAACACACAGCCCTGCACCCACCTCACACTTACCCAGGTAGACACACTCACTTGAACATGTGGCTACAGGCACAATCCTGGGCCCCTGTCTTAGGAAGTGGCCCTGGCCCCTGCATCTTCTCTCTTTGTCCAGCCATCGTCACCCCCAAAATGTTGACATCTTATCAGGAAGGTCCTTTCTCTGTTCTATCAACAGAGAACAAGACATGAGCTGCTAACTGGGCTTTGGCCATGACTCATTCAGCCCATCCCACTCACCACCACCTTTGGCCCTGAGATACCATGCTCCCTAATCCAACAGTCATCCAGTCATCTGGGGCCAGCTTGTGTCTGAGCTGGCAGGGCAGGGCCAAGAGATATATTCCTCCTCTTGTCCTCATGGGAGCTCATTCCTCCAGCCCATAAAGAGGGAGAAGGGAGGGAGCTCTCTGAGTACTCTGCCTCAGAAACCTTGCCTGCAAAAGAGAGACCAATGTGGCTTCCAGGGAAGGCATTCCAAAGCATCTTTCTCTCCCTCCATCCCACAAAGGGAGCAGGGCAGAGAGCAGACTGCATTCTCTAGAGTTCTAGAATGCCTGTGGGTCCCTTGACCTACATTCTATGTTGATAGGACCATATAAGTGCACACATGTGCTAGTATTGCAGTACAGAAATGCACATGTCCTGACAGAAATGCACACAGCATGTGGCACATGCTCACAGTGTCACTCCACACAGGCATGGGCCCCACTGCCTACCTTCCCACATGAGCACACATATTAACACATACTCACAGTGGGCACACACATGCATGCTCACTCCTACTAAACCTCATGAGAGCTAACGGGAGGATTCTATCTGACAGGCAGCCTGAGGTCCACCACTTCCTTAAGACTGCAGTTTATGCATGTCTCAAAGGCCTCCTGCCAAGGGGGCCAAACTCCAGCCATTTGTGGCTCCTCCAGCCTTGTACTCTTTTGAGGGGCCAAATCAGCCCATAGGAGAAGCGCTTTGTCTAGTTTGTGTGCCCAAAGACACTGTTGCTCCTGGTGTCCGGTGTATCACACACCTCCCCACTTCATCCCATTCCTCAAGCATCTGGGGGGCATGGGCTCATGCAGGTCATCATTACAAAGGACAAACCAGACCCCCCAGATCGCTCACAGTCTGGCAGGGAAGACAGACATCTGCACAATTAGCCTGACAGAATGTACCACCAAGGCTGTGTCTGTATGTGAACTACAGGGAGTTATTACTTCTTTCTGCTGGGGCATAGGGGCCTGCACAGAGAAGAGGTCAGGAGTTTTGCCTAGGCCTTGAGTGGTGAATAGACTTCACCAGGTTGTGGAGGAGCTTGTAGGGGAAGCAGAGTGCAGACAGTGACTAGGGAAGGGCATGATGAGTGGCAGGAAAACAGCAGGCTGGACAGGGCACATGAGGGAGAAATCTAATCCTGCCAACAGGTAGCCTGGGTTCAAATCCTGCCTTGACTAGTCTGTGGCCCTGGCCTCAAGGAGAAGAGATTTTGAATTATCTCCCTCTGTTTTACCCCACTAGAAGGAAAAAGTCTTTGCCTTTCTTGAAAGATCTGGATACCTTCCAAATGGGTGCCTTTTAAGCATCTATAAAATAGGGATACTAAGAGAGCCTACCCTCCAGCAATGTTCTGAACTTAAATGACACAATCCATAGAAAGCCGTTAGCACAGAGCTAAGTAGGTTTGTACTAAGTTATTAGCCTGTGTTATAGCTAAAACAGTGATTCTTGATGGGGGCAATTTTGCCCCCCAGAGGACATTTGTCAATATCTGGAGCCATCTTCGCTGTTAAAACATGGGAGGCAGGGCAGCGTGCCATTGGCGTGCAGTTGATAGGGCCTAGAGATGCCGTCGAGCATCCTGTAGTGCACAGGAAGGCCCCACAACAACACATTATACAATCCCAAATGTAAATAGTGTAGAGATCAAGGAGTTTGCCTCTCTCCTGAAGACAACGAGGTGATGTCTAAGCAGAGATGACATAATGAAATCTAAGTTCTAGAAAGAAAATTCCAGCAAAGTGTGACATGACTAAAGAGTTCAGCCAGGAGGCCATGCAGGTCTGCAGAGGGGACTTGAATGGCAGCACAAACTCAAGGGGCGTGGGAGGGAGGAGAAGGTTGGGAGAGGTAGCTAGGGTGGGGAGAGGGGAACAAGCATGAGGGGTAGCACTCTGAAGCTTGTGGGACTGAGCTGATGTTGAAGCCACCTTTCAACAGCTTCTAGGAGGAGGAGGCTGTTTAGCTCTCCAGAACTCCTACTTAAGGGTGAAAACTCCTCCAACAATCTGGATGTCAACTGTGACCCCTCCATGCCATATGCTTCCACTACTGCCCCCCTCTCCCAATGCAAAGGACCACCATTCAAAAGACCCTTCACCACAACTTTCAGGGCCCAGGAGAGGTGGCATCCCACTGTGCCATTTCTCTCTCCATCCCTTGAATGGATGGAGATGGAGACCCTGAAAGAAGGAAGGACTCCCTGTGGCCCTAAGCAGACCAGTCACAGATGAAGATGACCACTCTGGGCTCCTGATGTCCAGCATCCATCTGTCTTTCAAGACACTGAAGCTCCTATGGCCTGCTGTGGGCACAAAACAGGGACTCTGGAAGCACGGGCACACTGGGTCAGTCTGTGTGAGGAGAGACTGAGCCTCCTTACCATCCCAATTCCCCTCGTCCCCTCAAATGAGCCCTGAAGACAAGTTAAAGTGTTGTATCCCAGTGCCTTGGGGCCTGAAGCAGGTCTCTACACCTCAAAAAGCTCCAGCTACCTTACCCATATAGATTACTTCTAGTTGTCTGGCTTGTGGATGGTAGTAGCACTTCTGATGGGTTAGTGCTGATCTCCTGAAGCACTGTGTTGAGAAGGACTCTGAGGCAGCATTTGGGCTTAGCAGAAGTGCTGTGGTTAATTAGTGATGCCTGGGTTGAGTGCTAACAGATGCTGTAGCAATGTAATCGCTGCTTATTAACTACTCCTGAGTAAGAACAACTGACCGGGATCATTTACAAAGACTCTTCCAGCTCTCAAGTTCTATGGTTTAAATGGTAAATTTCAAGGCACTGGCTGGAAGCACAATAAGTCAGGGGAGGAAGAGCTTTGTGTGGGTTAGAATCACCAGGAAAGACTTTGGGAAGAGGCGGCTCTTTAGCTAGGCCTTGGAGTGGGGGAGTATGAGTAGCTGTACAGAAGGTGGGAGGACATTTATGTGCATAAAAATTGGTCTGAGCATGGGCTGTTTTTGATACAGGAAGGAGGAGGCCAGCATTGCTGGAATGCACTGTCTTTGTTTGGGGCAGATGAGACATGCAAGGCTTGGTCATATAGAAAAACAAGAACTAACATTTATTAAGAGCTTACTATGCAGAAAGCCACAGAACAAAGATGACTTTCCACAAAATATCTTGTTCAACCCTCACAACACGCCCACAAGGTAAGTCCTATTACTCGCCTTCTTTTATAGAATGGAAACACAGAGACATAAAGGACTTGCTCAGGGTCATATGGCTAGTTGGAGGTAGAGTCAGGTTTTCAGCCCAGGCAATGTGGTTCTGATGTTTGCAGGTATAACCTCTCTGCTCTGTTGTGCCCCTCCTCTTAAAAGTAAGCACAGTGAGGGAACCCAACGAAGCAGTTGAAACATCATGGGTGATTCTCTGAGGTCCAGAGAGAGGGCAGGAACAGCTGCATCTTGAAGAAAGGAGACCTAGGACATCAATCACAGGAGCAAATCCGAGCCAAGAACTTGGCAGTGTGGATACAGATCACAGTAACCACTAAGCGCCCTGGGTCCCTGCTCCTGGACACTTTCCCCAAGCCCTAAATAATCTACTGGATGGTGTCCCAGCACTGCAGATAAGGCAGCAGGGCATGATATTCCAGGGATTTGGGGCTCAGCATGTGAAGGTAGAAATAGATCCAACCCCGCTTGTACCACAAGCTCAGAAACAGAAGGCGGCAGCCTGAATCAAGATCTCATTTTAGAGATCTTAGCTTAGCCCTGCCTTAGCCCTGGGCTGCAGCCTCTGGCCATCTTGGCGCTGTCCCTGCCTAGCACCTGGTGGTGTGCAGGGGAACTTATGTCCCTTCTCCCTCTTTCCTAGCACTCTCTCATTCCTTCATTCCTTTCTGGGTTTAGGGACAAGTCCAGCCTCTCTCCAACTTGGACTCTTATCTTAGTTCAGTAGGACCAGAGAGGTACTGCTGTGCATCTCCCTGCTTCCAAGCACCTGGGAAGAGGAGGAGACTCATGTCTTCTCATTCTTCCTTCACCACTAATACCACTTGACCTGGCCACCCAACAGCCCTGTACCATGCAGGCATGGCTCAGAAATCTGGGGATCAGCATGAAACTAGCCTGGGAACTTCCAGCCTTTCTCACAATCTCGCTCTCTGCACCCCGACCCTCGTTCTCTTTCTCAGCTGATTCTACTCACTCTCAGGACTGCCTTGAGGCCCTTCCTTCTGGCTTCTCCATCTGGCTTCAGGGAGGCCTCTTGCTGCCACTGCACTGATAAAGGGACAGAGCCATAACAAATGACTGGAGGCTCCCGCAAACCACCTGCTAAGCTTCCACTTTTGTTTTCCAGAATATGTTCATTGACCAGAGACCTGATTTTGTAACTCTTTTTCCAGAACTTTCCTCCTTCCCAGACTATTGGACCACAGTGGCCATCCCCACTGTCAGGAATCTCATCCTCATTTTCCAGCTTACCTTCTCAAATGCCTCTATTCCTTCTTGTTCTGGGGATTAGCAGGACCTGACCCCACAGTCACACTATCCTTAGTACCCTGCCCCAGCAAAAACAGTTACCCAAAGCTTACAGCCCCAGCCTCTTGGACCTGAGGCACTAAAAGAAGGCTTTCCATCCAGCCAGTAGCAAAGGAAAGAAAACCTAGACCTTTTTTTTCTGTCTACCTTGGAGAAGCCAAGTGGAAGGCCCCACAACTCTCCCTAGACCCCTGAGCTTTGCTTTCTCCCCAGTGGACCCAATAGTCAGGTGTCCTGAGCTAGGCAAATCTCCAGCAGCCAACCTCTCCTCTCTCTTGTTTCCTTCTCTTCTCATGTATCTCCCTCCATCCCTCCAATCATTTCAGAAGTTCTCTGGAGCTATCCCCCATAGAACTCATGTTGTGTCTAGTGTTGGAGGCAAGAAATGCAATACTGAGTCTCTCTCTGTCTGGGGAGCAAGGCCATAAGAAAGTAGAGGTAGAGAGCTCTGCCAGCAGCACTGGAGAGGGAACACAGCCCAGAACAGAAGCCAATGCCCTGACCATCACCTGCTGCTTGGCTCATGCAAACTCTGGAGTCCTGGGGTACTATATTCTCACTGCCCCTAGCTGGTGTGGGACTAACAGGAGAGAATGGAACAGACCCCCAGAAGGCATGGAGGCATTCCCATGGAATTCATGAAGATAACCCCAACTATTTTCCAGTGGAAATATGTGTCTTTGGCCTTTAGCCCTCAAAGTACTATTTCCTAAGGGAAGGGCATGTCACCCAGCTGGTGGTTAGGAGGGGCTAGAATAGGTGGGTGCCATTGCTGGAGGAGTAGCAGCCATTTTGACCCCATCATACCCTGTTATCTGTGGAATAAAGGCCCAGTTACATAAAGCTCCAGCTGACTTGGTATAAACTATGACTAAGAAAACTTTCTAAAGACAGTTGGTGGTCCTCCACCCCCCTGCAACTGGTGAGAACTACCCCCACAGAGAGCAGAGCAGAGATTAGGGCTCCTAGCTCCATGGCCCTGACTCATCACACACACAAACACTCCCCAACACTTTTTCCCAAAACGGTTCCCCTCCTACCCGTCCACCCTCCTACCCAGGCTGGGTGACAAAAATGAACACCCCAGAGATCTTTCCAAGTTCTGGGCCAGGCTGAGCCCAGGGAGTATGAAATTCTCCACAGAATGGGAAGGCCAGCTCCCCCACAGAAACAAAGTCCATTCAAAGGAAAGTCACCACTGACCCTACTATCATCACTGTATTGTTTCTCAAATAGCTTGAACTACCTTCCCTCAAAAGAGCCAAAGTCTGTAATCATAAAATATTAGAGCTTAAAGGAAACTTAAAGGTCATCCTTAACCCCTTTTCTCCTTCCCTATTTCCATGCATCTACTCATATATTCATCTATTTATCCACTCATGAAATAGTTATTGAGTTACTACTATTTGTATATATGGTGCAGGCAATGGGGATCTAAGAGATGCAGTGTCTCCTCAAGGAGCTTATCATCTAGATGGTAGGAAAGGCAGGTGAAAGGAAGTTGCTATAGTGTGATAAATACCGTGACAGGAAGGACATATGTTCCAGAAGCACCAGGAGGGCAAAGCATCCAAAGGACTAGAGGCGGGGTGTTCATGACACTTACTGGGAGAAATCATATCTAGGATGAGATACAAAAAGGAGGTAAATTCCATTTCATTCAGTAAGGGGTCTGTTCAACATGTAATATGGACAAAGCACAGTGTTAAGCATCCTACCTGAAATGAATTCATGTGGTATCCACAAATGGATGGGGGATATAAAATAAAGCTACAAATGACCAGAATATACTATGAAGCACCCAAGAGAAGGACCCATGGAGTCCTAGGGAGAATTTAAGAAAGGGTGAGGAGAAATATCCAGTTGGGAAAATCAGAAAAGCTACATAGAACAAGTGGAATTGGGTTTTATCTTGGGAATGCATAGAATTTAGAAGCACAGGTGGGGTGGGAAGGGCATTCCAAGCAAAAATAATGGTATTAGCAAAGCTCAAGAATCAGTGATGTCTGTTTGAGAGAATGAGAATATACCAGTTTGACTAAAGTTTATAAGACAAAGCAATGGTAGATGCAGCTTAAACATAGGCCAAGGTCTTATAATAATGGATAATTCTTAAATTTAAAGCAAAGCCCAGAGAGATTAGGCAATTTAATGAAGGTCACAGAGTTAGTAGAAAGCAGGTCTTCTGGAGGCACCTGGGTGGCTCAGTCGGTAAACAACTCTTGATTTCGGTTCAGGTCATGATCTCACAGTTCATGAGATTGAGCCCCCAGTCAGGCTCTGCGATGACAGTGCGAGGTCAGCTTGGGATTCTCTTTCTTTCCCTCTCCACCCATCCCCTACTCTCTCTCTCAAAATAAATAAATAAACATTTTTTTTTTCAAAGAAAGCAGGTCTGTCTTCTGGATTCAACTTCAAGGCTCCTTCTGCAGGTACTAGGCATGCCAGTTTCTCTCCTTGCCACAATTAAGCCCCCTCTTTGATGGAGGAGCACTGTGGCTGATTCCTCTCTCCTCTTGTCAGCGGGGCTCTCACTGCAAAGCAAGCTGACCCCAGGCTAGCAATTCAAACTGCTCTACACTCTCTCCTGCATTTTTTAGATGAATATGTAGATTTTCTTAAAGAAGGTAGAAGAATAGCTAACAGACTGGGTTAGGTTCTCACTTTGGCCCTTGTCCAGCCCAGTTTGAAATATCTGGAATTCCAAAAAGAAAGAAAAGAAAAGAAAAAGAAAAAGAAAAAGAAAAAGAAAAAGAAAAAGAAAAAGAAAAAGAAAAAAGGAAAAGGAAAAGAGAAAGAATTCAGGAAAGACCTGAAATTCCTATGGATAGTCTTCTTTCTTCTTCCTCCCCAAGGCATCTCTCCCCCCACTGACCTGTGGTCTCTTTAGGGTTAACCCTTTATTGTTTTAAGTACAGGCTCAGTTCTATGCTTGAGTCTATGTGGGTGTTTATGACTACAAGTTCACAAAATACTGAGAGACACTGTACACAGAATTCCCTTTGAACACTCAAGCACGGAACACCAAACAACTAATCATCTAAAGCTGGTAATTGGCATGGAAGGGCTGGCTTGGGGGAGTGGCAGGGAGGGGGCGGGTAAGGAATTGTAATGGCAAGAGCCAGCCACAAGGTGGTGCCGTGAGGCTGGCGGAAGGGTTTGCTCGGCTAGAAGCGGAGCTGCGTTCCTGCCTCAGATGGTGTGGGCTCGGGCTGGACAGCTTTCCTCTAGGAAGGCCACAGACCGGGCTGGCAGCGGAATCCAGGAACGCTGGGTGTAGACTCACAGACGCAGTGTTTGCTCTTTGCTCTCCTCTTCTCCTTTTACAAGCCATCCGTGACCAAGAGCAGCACAGGGCGCACCTGTGCAGGGTCTCCGCAGTTGGATCCTGCTCTACAATGAATGGGGAGCAGCAGTGGGGACTCAGCCTAGCATCAGGAAGAAGTCTGTGCCTGTGGGTGTTTATCTATGTCCTTGAGGTTTGAGAGACTAAATGGCGGGGTCAAAGATGCTTTCTTCTTAGCCTAACAAACTTCTTGGAAACAAAGCCAGTTCCTGGAGGGAAGCTGCTTGGACATTTGCTGCTGCCCCAGAATGGGAGATTTTAAGGGGCTTTCATAAGATAGGGTCTGGATGCCTCTAAGAAGTACAAAAGAGTTTCCTTTCTGTTTTCCATCCAAAATTCACCCTACATATAAACCATACAAATCAAATATTTCTCTCACTTCAATTCATACCTGTTGTTAAATATGTATTTCTACAAATGCCCTTTTCCAGATACCTCTCAATAGCTTTCTGCAAAATACTGCTCAGAAAGACATCTGTGCGCACACACAGGCGCACACATATCCATCTTCAGCCCAACCATGCATTCCACACATACCACTTCCACCCTCTCCATATCTCACACAAGGATCCCGCACAGAGTTATATACATATTTATCGCGTATGCATTTCTCCACACAAAAAGGCAAAAGCATGCAAGTGTGCATGCACACACACCCCAAGATGGTAGCCCCCGTGTAATGCAGAGACAAGAATAACAAAACCCATGCAGGGTGAGTGCCAAACCCCATTTGACCTTGCAGTGGGATGTTTGTTTCCATCTTACACATACTAGTTCTGAGCTCAGCTTGGGGAGGCAGAGATGAAGAAGGAAACACAAAAGAGAGTTTATCAAAGAGGCTGACTGCAACCTCTCCTCAGCGATGAAGACAAAAATTACATAATGAGAGACAGGTTTTGATTTGGATTTTTTTGCAAGGTCAGCAAAGTTTGAGACAGATGGACTCAGTCTCAGTATGAGCCAGGAAGAGTTGCCTCAGACCTTTGAATTGCCTTTCACAGGTCAATCAAGGGTCAGGGTGTTTGTTGATGTAAGAAAGAGAAGTTAAATGTGTGTGGATCTGTGTGTGTGAGAGAGTGTATGAGTAAATAAGTAGGGGAGTGGAGAGCAAGGTGGGGAAGAGGAAAGGTCAAAACCAGAGAGGTGGAAGTAAGCTATTGAGAAAGAGTACAGACTGTTAAAAAAGAAAGAACAAGCCCAAAATGGAGTCATATGACTCCAACAACACCAACAACTTAAATGGTTTCAATCTCTCCCAGGAATGTCACCTTAACAGTCAGTCTGAAATTTCCTGATCAGCACTAGTGAGGTCATCTTCTCGGCAAAAAACCTGCCATTCCCTCTTCACAAAAGAGATGTCCTGGCCTGAAACAATCCTTTCTTTTCTTTTGCTAGTAGCTTCTTTGTCCCACCCTCCTTTCTCTGAAAACCTTCCATTGTGTACAACTCCTCAGACCATCTCTCCATTGGCTAAATAGAATGCTGCTCAATTGACGAATCACTGAATAAAGCTATTTATATCTCCAAACTTAGTCGAAATTTTTTAACAGATTTGGTGGCAGTGGTAGGCTCTGAAGCAAACTTCTGATGGTACTCAGAAATAAACAGGCATGGAGCCCAACAAACCCTTTTGAGTTCATTGTCTTTCTCGCCATTTCTGAGGGCTATGAGTAAATTTCTGTCAGTTCTAAGCTCTGTTTTCTTTGCATTGAACTCCTGATTTAATTGGCTTTCCTTTACAGGGAAGGTCAACTTGAGCTGGCAGACAGTTCTGCCCAGAGCCCAACTGAACTGGCATATCTGCCCAAAGCCCAATTAGCTAGCAGATGGTTCTGCTTGGAGCCAAGCCCCTAGCCTTTCAAACTGCAGTTCCCCAGGTTGAAAACCCCAGCCCTTAGCTCTGTCTCTGGATTCCACAGTGGGAATTCTGATGGTTTGGTTTGCAATTCCCCATTTGTTTGGAATCCCTCCCCAAATTCCATGTTGGGAACTGGTGATGAGTTCCCAGTTCTCCATTTGTTTAGAATCAGTCCCCAGGCCCCATTCCCTCCAGGTTCAGTCCTCTCCCCATTTTTCAGATTATTAGTGTGACTCCAGGAAAATGAAAGGCCTAGCTAAAAGAGAGGGGTTCCTTTATTTCCAGAGAGCTGTGCATGCCACCTTCTGGCACACCTACTTACCTTATGTATGAGAACTAGATTTCTATAAGTTGCAGATTATCTAGTAAGATGGCAAAATTTTACTAAAAACAACCTTGAATCACAATGGCCATTATGAGGAATGTTCCAAATAGATAAGATCATTTAAAAAGTACACTCATGTGGTGCCTGGGTGGCTCAGTTGGTTGAGCGTCCGACTTCCACTCAGGTCATGATCTCCCATTCCTGGGTTTAAGCCCCGCATCAGGCTCTGTGCTGACAGCTCAGAGCCTGGAGCCTGCTTTGAATTTTGTGTCTCCCTCTCTCTCTGCCCCTCCTCTGCTCATGCTCTGTCCCTCTCTGTCTCTTAAAAAATAAAATAAAACAGTAAAAAAAATTTTTTTCAGTACACTCAAAAGCAAGGGGTTTCAAATCAAACAATGAGATGCCTGTTTTAATTAGTATGCAGAAACCTTCAAAAGCTTTCAAAATTCTAACATAGCTTCATAGAATGATTCATTGCAAAAGGCTAGTGAAAAATTAAAGAGATAAAAGATATGTAAAACAAAAGCTACAACCCAATTCTTTGGGGAATTGGAAAGAGCTGCTTTTGTCATATAAATCTCTGCCAGGCCAAAGGTGTTGCTCTAGAAGTTCAAAGTTCACCTTCCCCTTCCAATCCCTTAAACCTCACCTATTCCTCTCAAAATGCTTGAAAAGATAAAAATATTGGAGATAAAATTGTTCTGCACTCAATCCGTATTTTGTGATGTAGATTTTTATCCTCCTCTTCTCTAGGACCAAAGAGCCATTCTTTGAACTTCAAACTTTAGGGAGAAGTTTCTTTTCAGAAGAACAAAGAGAAAGAGAGGGAAGTATTTGAAAATTGGGCCTAAAATGTCCTCTCCACAAATATTAGTAAAAACAAAAACAATAAGATTTTTGTGTCAGTGTGTGTGTACATGCATGCACATGCATATAGTAAATACGAGATATTTTTCCATCTCCAGATGGTATTGCTAAAATTAATTTTTTTTTAATGTTTATTTATTTTGAGAGAGAGAGAGAGAGTAACGGGGTGAGGGGCAGAGACAGAGGGAGACAGAGAATCCCAAACAGGCTCCACACTGCCAGCACAGAGCCCGATGCAGGGCTCAAACCCACAAACCGTGAGTTCATGACCTGAGCTGAAATCAAGAGTCAGACGCTTAACCAACTGAGCCATCCAGGTGTTCAACTAAAATTAATTTGTAAGAGAGCTCTATTTAGCCAGTTTGGAGGCAAGCACTTATAAGGATGGGGCATTCTTTTTTTTTAATTAATTAATTAATTTTTTTTCCTCTACGGGAAAGACTTTGTTTTTAACATTTAATTTATTTAAATTCAAGTTAATTAACATACAGAACATACAGCATAGTATTGGTTTCAGGAGTAGAACACAGTGATTCACCATTTACATATAACACCCAGTACTCATCCCAACAAGAGCCCTCCCTAATGCTCATCACCCATTTAGCCCGTCCCCCACCCGCCTCCCCTCCAGCAACCTTCAGTGTGTTCTCTGTATTTAAGACTCTCTTATGGTTTGCCTCCCTCTCTGTTTTTACCTTATTTTTCCTTCCCTTCCCCTACATTTTTCTGTTGTATTTCTTAAATTCCACATGTGAGTGCAATATATTTGTCATTCTCTGTCATTCTCTGATCGATTTATTTTGCTTAACATAATTCATTCTCGTTCCATCCATATCGTTGCAAATGGCAAGATTTCATTCTTTTTGATCCCTGAGTAGTATTCCATTGTATATATGATGAAGC
Organism: Panthera uncia; assembly: GCF_023721935.1. Taxonomy (NCBI): domain Eukaryota; kingdom Metazoa; phylum Chordata; class Mammalia; order Carnivora; family Felidae; genus Panthera; species Panthera uncia. The sequence continues at coordinate 81,492,154 of NC_064808.1, read as the reverse complement.
AGCATGAGGCAGGCTGAGGGCAAAACACAAACTAGCACCCCACCCCATCCTAGGTGGGACTTATGATATTCCCTGGACACTCCCGGCTACCCCAAAAAAGAAAGAACAAAAAACAAATGGTTAAACTGAAAAGAGTCTCCACCAGTTTACCAGAAAAAGGCAATCTCATCAACAGCCTAAAGTCCAGGTACTCCTTACTGTCTAAATGTTAATGTGTTGCTAGAGGGAGAAACAAACTTATCTTCACAATAGCTAAGCCTCTAGTAAGTCTTTAGCATGTGAAAGTCTCTTTGGAAACTCCCTCTTGACTTTACCTCTTTAGACTCAACCCATACTCGTAAAGTGAGGCTCTTCCTGCCCATTGGTCCTATCTCCATGCTTTAATAAAATCACCTTTTTGCACCAAAGATGTCTTCAAGAATTCTGTCTTGGCTATCAACAATGGACCCCACAAACTTCCCATAACCCCAAAACTTCATCATATATATCCCACATCTTCTTTATCCATTCATCAGTCAATGGACATTTGGGCTCTTTCCATACTTTGGCTATTGTTGATAGCACTGCTATAAACATTGGGGTCCTTGTGCCCCTTTGAATCAACATTTTTGTATCCTTAGAATAAATACCTAGTAGTGCAATTGCCAGGTCATAGGGTAGTTCTGTTTTTAATTTTTGGAGGAATCTCCATACTGTTTTCAAGAGTGGCTGCACCAGTTTGCATTCCCACCAGCATTGCAAAAGAGATCCTCTTTCTCCGCATCCTCGCCAACATCTGTCATTGCCTGAGTTGTTAATGTTAGCCATTCTGACAGGTGTGAGGTGGTATCTCATTGTGGTTTTGATTTGTATTTCACTTACCATGAATGATGTCGAGCATCTTTTCATGTGTCTGTTAGCCCTCTGGATGTCTTTATTCTGTCTGAGTTTACTAGTTAAATTCCTGTTGTCCTATTGCAAAACTGTCAGCAAAAAATTGATGACTAGAATGATGGCTGAGGGGCACCTGGGTGACTCAGTCAGCTGAGTGTCTGACTTCAGCTCAGGTCATGATTTTTCAGTTCGTGGGTTCAAGCCCCACATCAGGCTCTGTGCTGACAGCTCAGAGCCTGGAGCCTGCTTCTGGTTCTGTGTCTCCCTCTTTCTTGGCCCCTCCCCCACTCGCACTCTGTCTCTCTCTCAAAAATAAACATTAAAAAAATTATTAAAAAAAAGAGTACACTTACTGTGATGAGCACTAAGCAATGTATAGAATTGTTGAATCACTGTATTGTACACCTGAAAGTAATATAACACTGCATGTTAATTATATTGGAATTAGAAAAAAATAATTTAGGGACATCTAGATGGCTCAGTTGGTTAAGCATCTGACTTTGGCTTAGGTCATGATTTCATGGTCCATGAGTTTGAGCCCTGTGTCAGGCTCTGTGCTGACAGCTCAGAGCCTGAAGCCTGCTTCAGATTCTATGTCTCCCTCTCTCTCTCTGCCCCTCTCCTGCTCATTCTGTCTCTCTGTGTCTCTCTCTCTCTGAAATAAATAAACATTAAAACAATTTTAAAAAAGGATTTAAAACTGTGAAGTGAAATGTTGGGGTCTGGGAGCAAACAGTCAAGAAAGAATTTTTAAGACATCTTCAGTGCAAAAAAATGGTTTTATTAAAGCACAGGGACAGGACCTGTGGGCAGAGAGAGCTGCACTGGAGTTGTGAGGAGTGGCCAGTTATATATTTTCAAATTGGGAGGGGGTTAGGGATAGCATAAGTCTCTAAGGAGTTTGAAAGCAAGGTTTCCAGGACCTTGAGGGGCTAGCTGCTGTTAGGATAAGGTCATTTACTAATGTCTAGTATATCCTTAGTCATGAGACTCTTCAGTGAGTATCAGTGGGTCATGTGCTTGGAGGATCATTTCAAACATATATCTTGGGAGGTGGGTAGAGATAAAGGAAGTTTTCAAAGGGATTTTTATATGTTAAAGGAGAATTACAGGATTCTGGAGGTCAGGCTAATGTCAAGCTAAGGTTGCCTTTTGCCCTTAGCAAAGTATTAACATCCATGCAGTTGAATTTCTGGGGGAAAGTCACCATGCCTGTCCCAAGTACTTGTCAATGGGCTGTAAGTTGTAATGAAAGTTATTTTTTTTCTTTTGCCCTTGTTCTTGACATCAAATGTAATTTACTATTTAAAAAGGTCAGCTAGCAGGGCATCTGGATGTCTCAGTTGGGTAAGCCTCTGACATCTCACTGTTTCATGAGTTCAAGCCCTGCATTGGGCCCTCTTCTATCAGCACAGAGCCGTATTCAGATCCTCTGTCCCTCCTCTCTCTCTGCCCCTCCTGCACTCATGTGCATTCCCTCTCTCTCTCAAAAATAAAGAAACATTTAAAAAAAAGTAAGCTGGCAAAATTAGATTTTGGCTTTCTCATTGGCGTTTTGGTCTGCTTTTGATAACAGGTCATGAAAGTTTCTTTACCTTTTAAATGATCTGCCTAGAAAACAAAGATTTTACGTTTTATCAAATTAATTTACTGTGTTTACTGTCTCTATCAGGTCTTTCATTACTTAGGAAAACAGAATCATCTTAATATTAAAAGAACTGGGGAGCCTTGGTGGCTCAGTTGGTTGAATGCCCAACTCTTGATTTCTGCTCAGGTCATGATCCCAGGGTCATGAGAGATCCTCTCTCTCCCTCTGCCCCTGTCCCTTGCTCACACTCTAAAAATAAAATAAATCTTTAAAAAAATTAAAAGAACTAAGTTTTGTTAATAGATAATGATGTATTAAGTTTCATAAAAATCTGTGATTCTCTGCAACTAAGTTCTTTAAAACCATATATATGGGTTTTTGTCTATTTGTGTGTTTGTTTTTACAAACTTCTCAAAACCAAATTCTAAATGAAGTATTTTTGGTCTGGAAGACACTTTGGGATTTTTTTAGAGGGGCCCTGGAATATTCCAAAGTGTTTGTTAAACTGATTAGGTTTACCTGATATGTTAAATTATATGGGAAACTGTCTCATAAGAAGTAATACTAAGCCTTCTTTATGTTGTTTTTGTATAGGTATATAAATGTTCTACAAATTACATAAAATTCCTAGAAATCTGATATGTTCTGCTATAATGTTATCTCTTGTATGTCTAACTATTATCTTAAAATGCTGTCTTATATCCTTTGGGACCCCGATAAAAAAAAGGGCAACAAGTAAATGGTATTACTGGAGTTCTTTTACTTTCTGAAATTGCTGTCATTAAAACTGAGGCTTACACTAAAAGGACAGAGCCTGAGTATCAGGGAAATCTATAAAAGGGAAACTGAGACAAGATGAACAGGCCTTTGGACTATGGTTCTTGCAATTTCCATCTGAGCCCCCTTAGTGTCCCACCGCTCCTGTCACTATCCTGTAATTCTTTGACCCACAATAGGGTCGGAACATATAAATCTGTCCAAATAAAATGTTGCATATAGGGAGGGGGAAAAAAGATTGTGGCACATGTGAATGAAGTCTATTCTGCGTCTGCAAAAAATGGCCCCTCAATGCCAGACTTTTGCCATCCTGATGTCCCTGTAGCATGGCAACAGTCTGCTCCTGAACCAGAGAAACAGGTTGGTAAATAATAGCTGTAAATTGGAATGCTTGGCCAGCTTGGTTGGGGGAGTGTGCAACTCTTGATCTCAGGGTTATGGGTTAGGGCCCTGTGCTGGGTGAAGAGATTACTTGAAAATAAAAGCTCTAGGGGTGCCTGGGTGGCTCAGTCAGTTAAGCATCTGACTTTTGATTTCGGCTCAGGCATGATCACAAGGTCATGGGATTGAGCCCCATGTCAGGCTCTGCACTGGCAATGTGGAGCCTGCTTGGGATTCTCTCTTTCCCTCTCTCTCTCTCTCTTCACTTCTCCTTCTTGTATGCATGTCCATGCATGCTCTCTCTCAAAATAAATAAATAAACATGTTTTTAAAAATCTGTAAAATAATAATATCTGTAAATTAAACAGTCAGAACCATGGTAAACCCAAGATGGTTGCTTGATTCTTCTTGGCTCCCTATCAAATCCAATTTATTTGTTTTTGTATTTTTTCACTCACTTTTGCATTTAAGATGACTCAAATTATGAATTGACATTGGTGGGGAGACTTCTACAAAATTGTGAAAACATTCTATCAGCAGGCTGGCCTGTCAGGTCCTTTATCCTGGAAACAATATTTTTGTCCCTAGAGGCCTCAGACCTCTCTATGGATCCTTTGAACACCTACAGTGAAACTTCATTCAATTGCCACTTAGTCTAGGTTTTCAATATGCTCCTGTTATTGTGTGTATGTGTGTGTGTGTGTGTGTGTATGTTTTCTTTTTTAAAGGTTTTTAAGTTTATTTATTTTTTTTGAGAAACAGAGCACAAGCAGGGGAAGGTCAGAGGGAGAGACAGAATTCCAAGCAGGTTCTGCACCATCAGCACAGAGCCCAATGTGGGGCTCAAACTCACAAACTGTGAGATCTTGACCTAAGCCGAGACCAAGAGTTGGATGCTTAACTGACTGTGCCACCCAGGTGCCCCATGTGTGTGTTTTTTTTCCATATGGATTGAAGCTTTCCCCTGCCACAAGGCTAATGCCCTTCAGTGGCAAAGAAGCTGTTGGGTTTCCCACTTGGGGTATACCTTCCATGAGCTCCAATGATCAAGACACTCACATCACTGGCTAAATCATACAAGCCTTAATGAAAGCCTTGCAAACTTCTTACAATTAACACTGCCCCTATCACTCTCAACCACAAGGCAAGGCCAAAAGAACTAATGGGATCCTAAACTTCAATTTTTTAAACTTGCAGTAACTACTGGACTTCCCTGGTCCAAGGCATTGCCTTTGGTCTTACTGACTATATGCAGTACCCACTCTGGGAAACATAAACTCACTCTGTATGAGATATCCACTGATAGGCCAATATCTGTTGGTATACAACCTTCTGCTGATCACTTGTCTCATGCTAGTATGGCAAGCTACTGGGAGGCTCTAATATTTTATGCTCAAGCCTGTCATCAACAGGTTAAAGAAGGCTTCCTAGATCCCAGTTCGAAGGATCCTGTTGGCTATAATGTAGGGCCTGATGACTGGGTTTTCTGGAAACGTTATCAAGAAGACAGCCCTCAAGTCCCATTGGAAGGAAGCTTACCAAGTGCCCCTGGACACTGTCATTGCTGCAAAAGTAGAAGGTATTAAGCTTTGGATACACACCTCATAGCTAAAGAAGGCCCCACCTGACAGCTGATTCTGTACAGACACGGAAGACCTCTGAATCAAACTGACCAAGAAGAGAAATAGTTGACATTGAAGTAGACTGTTTTCACCCAAGAAGATAAAACAAGACTTCATACTTTAAGCCCAAAACCCTTTATCCTTCTTTTTCTTTCCTTTACTCTGACACTGGCCTAGAAAGATAATGCCCTCATCTGTATCATTTCAGGCTAGGAGAAAATGTAATCATATCTCTAACTTCTCACAAAGCAAATAAGACATTGCATTGACCAAGGCCTCTGAATTTACATTTTCAAGTTGGAAGAGAGCAGCAGAAGTTTGTATATGAAGGCTTTCGTGATTCAGGATTCACTCCTTTTGGCAGGACTCTCCTTCTCTGGCTAGGAATAAATATAAATGAGGCCTTGATCAGGAACTTCTCCTTAATTCTTTTTTTTTTTAATGTTTATTTGCTTAGTTTGAGAGAGAGAACATGGGTAAGTGTGAGTTCATGCAAGTGGGGGAGGGGCACAGAGAAGAGAGAGAGAATCCCAGCCTCCATGCTATCAGTGCAGAGCCCAACTTGGAGTTTGATCCTACAAATCGTGAGGTCATGACCTGAGCTGAAACCAAGAATCAGATGCTTAACCAACTGAACCATGCAGGCACACTGAGGAACTTCTCCTTAATTCTTATTGCAGAATCTGCTGCTGAAGTAATAGCAGCCCAACAAAGTTCCCTAGACTCTCTGGTCAATGTTCTTCTGGATAATAGGATAGCCCCTGATTATCTTTTATCTGAGCAAGGAGGTACCTGTGCTATGGCCATCTGCTATACCTCGATCAACACTTTTGAGGAGGTTGGAAACCCCGTTACATAAGATCACTGAGGAGCCATTTGGCCTGAAGGAGTGATTCCTTTAAACAAGATCTTTTTTTGACTCATTTGATTTTGATTGCTTTGGGTTTGGGGGACAATGGCTTCAAAGTACACTCCAAACATTGGGAATTATCCTGCCTATGATCTCCCTGGTGTGCTATATCATCTCAAAAGCTTTATTTATTTTTTTAATTTTTTAACGTTTATTTATTTTTGACAGAGAAAGAGAGAGACAGAGCATGAGTGGGGGAGGGGCAGAAAGAGAGGGAGACACAGAATCCGAAGCAGGCTGCAGGCTCTGAGCTGTCAGCACAGAGCCCCACGCGGGGCTCAAACTCACAGACTATGAGATCATGACCTGAGCCAAAGTCAGACACTCAACCGACTGAGCCACCCAGGCGTCCCTCATCTCAAAAGCTTTAAATGCATGTTTACAGCTGATAGCTACCAAGCGGATGATCTCCCTGAGACTAGAATGTTGGAGGAGAAGGAGCATGACTGACTTAAGGATTGTGAACCCAGAGTTGTGATCTGAGAGTATCACAGGGATTAAGCAAAAAAACATCATGACCTGTGAATATCACACAGAGGATCAGTGAAAAACCATAAGAACCACAGAGCAGTAGCTGAGAGTGGCACTAGTGCCTTAATTTGTGATCACACCTCTTAGGCTGACCAAAAGAGGGCAATTATTACAAAAGAGACAGGCCCAAAATAGAGCCATCGGCCCTCACAACAGCAAATCAAGACTTAATTACAGTTTCAATCTCTCCCAGGAATGTGACCTTTAAAGAGTCAATCTGAAATTTCCTGATCAGCACTAGTGAGGTCATCTGCTCAATGAAAACTCTCATCCCTCTTCACAAAAGAGATGCCCTGGCCTGGAGCAAACCTTTCTTTTCTTTTGCTAATAACCTCTTGCCCTACCCTCCTTTATAAAGGAGGTTTTGCTAATAACCTCTTGCCCTACCCTCCTGTATAAAAATTGTACAACTCCTTGGAGTATCTCTCTACTTGCTGGATGGGATGCTGCCTGATTCGTGAATGATTTAATAAAACCAATTAAATATTCAAATTTACTCAGCTGAATTTTTTTTTAAACAAGACAAAAATGTAAGTCAGAGAAAACAGAGAAAATGTAAGTCAGAGAAAGGAATATAAATAAGGAATGTTAACTTAGAAGTGGAAGAGTAGGAATAATAAATGATAGGAAAGAGAATCAAATCTGAGAAGTGATTGGGGAGAAAGAGGAGAGGGAGAGAACTTGAAAGCAAAAGAAATGAAGGAGGGTCAGAATGGCTCAGCAGGCGTCTGAGAGTCCTGCTGCGCTGTGCCCACTGTGCCCAGCAAAGTCCAGCCCAGCAGGACCTCAGGATGGCAACTGGCTCATCTGTAATTTACAAGCACAAGCTCTCCTCAATCCTGATTAACAGGAATTAAGTGGCATATGACTAATCCTCCTTGCCACAGTTAATACTTTTCAGCCCCTGCATAGGGAACTAGGTAGCCTTTCTTATTCAGGAAGGAGGCTTCACCCAGCCTGGCACCTCAGGCACTGGCAGGGCTGGCTCTACTATCCATGTCTGCTGCAGGAGAGGCTCCAACACGAGATTATCCAGCCAGCCAGGAGGAGAAGGAGAAAATGAAGTGGCTGGAAAACTTTCTCTACCTCCTTGAAGAGAATAGTAATCCTCTGCTTGTGTGCCATTTGCTTTTCCTTCTTCCAAAAGGCTTTTGTGTCTGCCATTTCACTTTAATAATCACAGAAAATCTGTAAGGGACAGAAGATATGTAATTGTCATGACAAAAAATTAGGAAAATAAATCCTAGAGAATTGAAAGGAATTAACCAAGGACTACTCAGTAGCCAAGTTTGGGTGTCCTTCCTCCCAGTCCAGCCTAATTTGTGGAAGATGGTGGCTGATTTGCTCCAAGAGTAACAACAAACAAACAAACAAACAAAACCAAAAAAAAACCAAACAAACAAAAGGAAAAGGAGAAAGAGAGGGAAAAGAGAAGAGGGGAAATGGGAAAGTGGAGAGGAAGAAAAAAAAGGAACAGGAAAAAGATGAATTTCTGACAGTGGCCAGAACACAGTAAGGTATACTATGAGCCCCAATTGAGTGCTTTGTGATTAAGGATTTGCTCAGCTTTATAATTGAGCTGGTTATGGAATCCTGGACTGCCTTCTCATTTCCCTCCACACTTTGAAGCTATTATTCCATTTTGTTCCTGGCTCTGCTATCACTATTGCTGTTTCCTTGTAAATAGCCTACCTTTTCAACATAACTAGTGTTGAGATTTTTCTTTTAGTTTGGGGTTCTAATATTTCACTCTATTATGTCTAGGAATGACTCATGTGGCTAGGGGTGACTAAACAAAATGAGATATTTCTTTATCATGGGATGTTGTGTTTAGGATAGCTTCTTCAAACTAGGGATTTATGACCCCCATCAATTCTAAAACATTTTGAGCCATTACTTCCTAAATGACTGCCTTTTCCTTGTTCTCACTTTATTCCTACACAACTCTTACTCTGTTTTGCATGTCTCTTAACATCTTTTTCATATTTTCATGTCTTTACTTCTCTGTGCCTCATCCTTGGTAATTTTCTAAGATCTAACTTTCATTTCACTAATTTTTTTTCAGTCAGCTATTAATTCATCCACTGAAGTTTTTTTTTTTTCCCAGATGTTTCATTTTTTAGAAATTCCATATGGCTCTTTTCCTTATCTGCTTATTCTTTTCCAGCATCCTTTTATTTCTCTGTTTTCTAGTCCTTTTATCTCTCTAAACTTTGTAAGCTTACTTATTTTATTATCTCTTTTGGGTTGTTTCATTGTCTCAAGATTTGGAGGTACTGATTCTCCGGCTTGTTATGTGTGTTGACTTTGCCTGTGGCAAGTGATTTCCTCCTGGGGTTTGTACACTTACTGTTAAAGTCTTCATTAGGGAGTGTTTTATTCTGTGGGGACCCTGTATGTTCTCAGGACATGCCAGGAACAGCTGTGCATTTGCTTCTACCAGTTGCCCAAAGGCTTCCTCCATGACTATGGTAACAAAAAAGAAAGGAAAAGGAAAAGGTTTTACATTAATTTTGGGGTTTGAGGACTTCCATCCCATGAGATAAAGTTAAGTCACATCACACACCAGAATATGACATAGGTCTGGAAGTTTGAGTTTCTCCTAGGAAACTGATTTCTTTCTTCCCCAGAGCCTTAGGGCAGAAACCAATGGATGGAGATTTTTTTTCTAGCCATCTTTCCCTGACAGAACAGGATTTCAGTTCCAAAGCCCTGCTTCCAGTGGGTCGTAGGACATGCCCCCTCATGCACGTGGGTGTTAATGGCTCCCCCAGTTCTAGGGCTCCCTCCTCCTGCTGTTCACACCACCAAGGCTTTGGTTTGCAATGCTACTCTTTTGGCTTTAAATTCCTCCCTGTTACTGTCACTTGAGGATTTATTTCTTTACTTCAAGCTCAATATGCATTTTAATTTTTCTGTTATACTCTATTCAGAATTTCCCTGCATGGTTCAGTAAAGCAGTAGATATCCATACCAGCTCATTCTGTGAGTTACTAGACCCCTAAGGCATAATTATTTTTGTTCCTGTCTCTCCCACTGGACTGTGGGCTCCATGAAGAAAGAAACTATGCCCTTATTATCTCTGGTTCCTAACTCGTACAAGAACATATACAATATAATGTGTGCTAGATGGAAAATTAAATGATAGAAGGTGATTCCCAAGGTTATACAGTTTTTCTAGATCTCCTCAATCTGGAAGAAGGTGACAATTTCCTCAATCATTCCGAGCACAAAGATATTCTTCCTTTCTTTCCTTTTCTTTTCCTTTCTTTCTTTCTTTCTTTCTTTCTTTCTTTCTTTCTTTCTTTCTTTCCTCTAATCTCTACACCCAATATGGGCCTTGAATTCATGACCCTGAGATTAGGAATCACATGCTCCACCAACTGAGCCAGCCAGGTGCCCCAGCACAAGGACATTCTTTTGTTCTGAAAATCTTTGTGGGAGATTCTGTAACATATGTCCTTGTGATACCTATGTCAGTGTGTTTTACTTAACATTCTAACATGTTTATTAAGCAACCACTATGCAGTTGGCCCTTAGGAGGACAAATGTAGAGATATACCACAAGCCCTGCACTGAGCTCATGGTCCTCCAATTGCAGAATATGATGTGGAAGGCATAATTATCACATGTGTTTTGCAACATTGATAGTTGCATTTGCCATGATTTTATTCATGGAGAAGACTATGTTTATTTGGAAGAAAGTGTTTACTAGGCCTATTTGGGAGAGTAGCTAAGGCTCCAAGGAACTTGAGAATAGAAGAAGCTGCTCTGAGGCAGACAAGGATAGCATTTTTCTGGTTGAGCTAGAGGGAGAGTGAGGGAGAGGAGGGAAGACAGGGAGAGGGTGAAAGCCTCAGTGCTTCATGGTGTCATGAGAATGGTACAACACTCCTGAGACTATACGCCATGTAGTTAAGAACAAAAAGCATTTCGACAGAATTGTAATGAAATTATGAGAAATCCATAATCATAGTGTAATATTTAACAAATCTTTCCCAGAAATTACTAGCTACATTTTTTTTTAAAAAGGCAAAAATATTGTGGTGCCTGGGTGGTTCAGTTGGTTAAGCGTCTTATTTTGGCTCAGGTCATGATCTCACAGTCTGTGAGTTGGAGCCCCACGTCAGGCTCTGTGCTGACAGCTCAGGAGTTGGGAGCTTGCTTCGGATTCTGTGTGTCTCTCTCTCTGCACCAACCCCATTTGCACTCTGTCTCTCTCTCTCTCTCCCTCAAAAATAAACATTAAAAAAAGTTTTTTTTAAGAGGCAAAAATATTGAAGTTTCAAGTAGCACAATAAAATTTAACTGAGTGGATATATAAAAGACCTTATACCTAACCATTAGAGAATACATTTTTTTTAAGTATGCAGGAAGCATTTAAAACAACTCACCCTCACTAAGCTGTAAAGTCACTCTCAGTGAATATGAAGCACTGATTCCACATAGACCTTGTTCTCTGGCCACCGTGCAATAAAACTAAAAGTCAGTAGGGGCACCTGGGGGGCTCAGTTAGGTGTCTGACTCTTGATTTTGGCTCAGGTCATGATCTCTTGGCTCATGAGATCGAGCCTGTGTGCTGAAGATGGGGCCTGCTTGGGATTCTCTCTCTCTCCCTCTCTCTCTGCCCCTCCCCTGCTTCCCCTCTCTCTCTCTCTCTCTCTCTCTCTCTCAAAATAAATAAATAAATAAATACTAAAAAAAACCTAAAAGTCAGTAATGGCCACATAGTCCCCAGTCCCCAGATATTGAGAAATTAATAAAGCAGACTTCTAAATGACAAATTGTCGAGTAGAAATCATATAGGACATTAGAAAATACTTGGAGCCAAGTGATAACAAAGGCAAATATATAGCATAATTTTTTGGGATGCAGATAATGCAGCATTTAGAAAGAAATTGTAGTCTCAAAGGTGTATATTAGAAAAGAAGGAGGGTGGAAAACTATTAAATTCTAGAAGTCTGAAAACAACTCTAGAGAAAATATGGCATTAGAATACAATGTGATAAAGTGTAAAATATATGCAAGCATAGTGTATTATGGAAGGACAGAGGAGGGGCACCTAAATCATCTTGGAAGGAGTGGGATTGAGCCCCATGTTGGGCTTTGTGCTGAGAGCATGGAGCCTGCTTGGGATTGTCTCTCTCTCCCTCTCACTCTGCCCTCCCCCCCCTCAAAATAAATAAATAAACTTTTAAAAAAAGAATCATAGAATCCAGGTAATAGATTCTTTAAAAAAAAAATCATCTTGGAAGGAACAATGTGGTCAAGAAATTCTTCCATGAAGACGTGATGTTTGAAGTGGTTCCTCAAAGACACATGAAAGCTAGAAAACTGAGTGGGCTGAAGAGGAGACAATGTAGGCAAAAGGGACCATGTAGGTTACTCCAGTGGCTTAAGAGAGCATGACAAGCAGTAAGAAGTTCAAATAACTGAGAGTAGCTAGATTCAAGGCTATAGATGAGGGTGTAATATGAGATGTTGACATGATGTTATTCATGACCAAAGGACTTCTTTATTTCAGCCATGACTTTTTTAGTTATAGAAGAGATTTTAACTGGATTCTGAAGGTAATATGGAGCCACTTAAGAATTTTAAACAGAACAACATGAGCTGATATTGGGTTTATAAGATGAAGAGTCTTATAGGCATTCATTCCACGGATATTCGTTGAGCACTTACCAATGTTCTAGTCCCTGTGCTACTCACAATTTTGAAGAGAAAAGTCTAGAGACAGAAGATACAGGCAGGTGCCTGCAGATCATTTTAATAATCTGAATGGAAACTGATGCAGTTTGCTTTAGACTGGTGGCAGTGAGGTGGCCATTGCTGTGGGGGGTGCGCAAGGAGTATCTTAGTGCTTAGCAGAGCTCCCCACCTCTTCTGGGAGTCTGTCCTCAGCAGCTGCGAATGCTAGGCTTGAACTACACTAGGCAGTGCAATTCTAGGGAACAAGGCCTGGCCAGAAGACAAAATACTGCCTGCTAAGACTGATAGGAATAAGGGGAGACCTCAGAGTATAAAGGGTGCAGACTGTAGACACTCTTAGGAGATGGTTCTCTGACCTTTGTAAGGCTACAGTGGCCTCCCAACTGCAGTAAATCTCTGCATTGCTATTGAGTATCTTGAGTACTTGATATCATCACAGAAGACCAAACACACCCACTCCTCCCAATCCCAAATTTTGTGGGAATACAATTCCATGAGATTAAATAGAAACTTCAGAGTCTTCTCTAAAGCCCTTATCATTTGCTTAAGAGGCCTGGTATTGAATAATCTCTGGAGGGAAAAAGGCTTGTGACATAATCCTCATCACATTAGAGTTCTGGGAAATAGAATGAAATACCCACTATTTCCAGTCCTGGAACAAGATATCCAGAATCTCTGCAATGGCAACCACAAAAAGATCCTTCCTTCAGTACAAATTACCAGGTCAAACGCTTGGACCCAAGGCCATCAGGAAGAACTTGCCTCTTCCTCAAACTATGTAGTAGAGAATTGACCCTCGAAGGGACTCCAAAGGAGGCGCAAGATTCCCTGCAGTGAAAGAGGGAGAATAGCAGAGGCCCTGGTCTCTCTTTGGTGCTGCCAGGAAGTAAACACTCGATGGTACAATTTGTAGGAAAAGAAAATTACCTCTAATTGGAGGTTGGGATAAAAATATCTCCAATCTGTAAACAAAGTTGTTGGAGCATCCTGGAGGCGCACAACTTGAACTGCAGAGCTGCAGATATGCTCTCTACCCACTGTTAGTTCCACACCTTCCCCTGAATCGGCTCCTCAGTCTGGCTCCAAGATAATCCCCACTGGTGCTCATGCTCATTGGTGTCCTCAGTACTGAAGCACAGATGAGGGAAAGCTTCCCATCTTCTCCCCAGACCAGTGGAAATATTCATCAGGGCAAGCAGAGGAGAGAACTGGTCTGTTTTATCTCATCACAGGTGTCCTTCCTAAAGGTGGTCTGGGAAGTGTTGTTTGCTAGCTGTCCCTAACACCTTTTCTCTCATGTCTGGATAGGGCATCCAGCCAAGCCCTGCTTCTCTACTTCCTCGAAGAAAGAACTGAGGCAGACACCTCAACAGGGGAACTTGGGATTCACAGTTCTTAGGGCCCTCAGCCCTGGAGCAGCAAACCCTAGTTAGGTTTCCACTGTGGCCATGAAATTGTCCATTAAGTGTTGTTTGTTGTGCTGTGTTTTCAGGTCCACTGGTGAGTAAAGAGACCTTGGCTGATGGTGATGGGACACTCTAATTCCTCCTGTAGCAGAGGTAAGTGACTCTTTCACCCATGGCATGTATGATATGTTTACTTAAACACACACTACACAAAAACACACACTAACACACTCTAGCACACGAACACCCAGGCTCTTTTCGGTGAAATATGAAAGGGCTGCTAAACAGCTTCTTATAAAGGTGTCTCTCTAGGAAGACACTTTAAGCCAAAACTTTGGCATTAATATGACCTTTCTCAGCTGTGCCACTACAAAAGAAAGGACCTTGCAAATAAATTGAACTACAAAAGAACTTCCCTTCCTCATATAGCATGAGCAGCACATCTCATTAGAAGGGGTGAAGGTTTTATCCCCTACTGTTTCCTTAGATTGCGGGGGGATCCTTCTATTTAGATGAAATTAAAGAAATACTTTGAAGAGAAGGAGCAGGACCTGATAGTTGGGAGAACATGTGAGAGACCAGAGTTGGAAATATTTCAAGGAAGAGGAAACTTGAATGGAGGTAAGATGGAGCAACAGGATCTTTGATAAACCCTGAAGAGGAATGCTTTTATAGAATAACTCTAGGGTCACAGACTTCCCTCAGTCAATGGATCTTACTTCTATCATGCTGTGAGGGTTGACTTCAAGTGATTGTTCAGGTGTATAATGGCATAGTGAAGGGGCAGAAGCCATAGCCATGTTACTTTTTAAGAATATAATCACACTGAGAGAACAAATACACATTGATGTAAAAGTTCCTCTTTGCTTCTCATTCTCTTTGACCCAACCGCAGACTGAAGGTACTTTTCTTTATCAAGACTCTCCAGGAATATTGTAGTCATTTTTCCCATTCTGAGCCAAAATAGTAGGAAACGGAAGGGGCACAGGCAACAGATATTTACTGAGCACCTAGTATGTTTTGGAACTTTATTTCACATGATCTTCACAACGACCACTTGAGGTAGGTTTGTTATCCCTATTTTACAGACAAGGAATCTAAGGCTTAGGGAAATTAAGTAACTTTCCCAACTTTACAAAAGCCAAGAGTTTGAATCATTGTCCATCAGACTTCAGAGCTTATGTCTCCCCTCTTGTAATTGCTGATTCCAGGACCTCTCCAGTTTGTTTAGAGGTGATTCTCACAGGAAAACCCTAGTCTTTGCTACTTGATTTACACTTTGCATTAGTATTGAAAAGTATTGCACATGCTTTTGTTCAAGTTTAGCACAAGTGTATTTAGTTCCCTGAACTCTTTTAAGAAATGAATCTCTACTTAGTAAATCACACATTAGAAACAAGCATATTCAGTTGGATAATGTGGTGATAGAAGCACAGACGCCACGGCTTCACTCACTGAATGCTTCCAGACCTCTGGTTCCCTTCTGAACAGGGCCAAAGCTCTCCTGGGAATAATTAGATCATATGAAGAAGCAGATCACTTGACAGCCAAAGGCATTCTACCCTGTCCTGGTGCATCACCAGTTAGGCTCCATTCCAGGATTGTGTCTCAACCACCAGCCATGACATGCAGACTCCATCTGTGGAGGAAAATCAATGTTTTACAATGAAGCACCTGCATCCACTCTCATAGGAACCTCTGTTCCATATAGAATATTCATGGAGCCTTTCTCTGTGGTCTTGTTCTGAATTTCAAAAGATTCCCTAACAGAGAAAAACATTTAACAGACAGAACCATGTCACAATGCAAACACAGGAAATCAAGCAGGAGAAAAGAGGCACTAGTTTCTGAAAACTATTCCGTCCACAGTCAGACACCTCATACTTCCCAGGTAATCAATATGGTTCTTTTAGTAAGGCAAATATGCCTGATTATATTTCCAAGAACTAAAGGGAATGATAAGACAAAAGAAAACAAAAGGAAAAAAGTCAGTGGGCCTAAGAAGATTTTTTCTCTTTTTAATTCCTGTATGTTGTGTTTGATGAAGGGAGAAAGGCTGCCATGATAATATAATTTTCACCTATTTTTATTTGTGACTTTGGAATATGGAGAACTGGAACAGAAAGAGGGTTTAAGAAAAGAAAGACAAGGGGCGCCTGGGTGGCGCAGTCGGTTAAGCGTCCGACTTCAGCCAGGTCACGATCTCGCGGTCCGTGAGTTCGAGCCCCGCGTCAGGCTCTGGGCTGATGGCTCGGAGCCTGGAGCCTGTTTCCGATTCTGTGTCTCCCTCTCTCTCTGCCCCTCCCCCGTTCATGCTCTGTCTCTCTCTGTCCCAAAAATAAATAAAAAACGTTGAAAAAAAAAATTAAAAAAAGAAAAGAAAGACAAAATCATAATAAGTGGTTGAGTTATTTTTAAAGTTTTTATTCTGTCTTTATGAGATTTTGAAAATGTAATTAATTCACACTTGCAAAGGTTTGAGCAATTATAAAAAGTTATAAAGAAGATCATAAAGTGATGACAGTTGAAGAATGTCCTTGGCAACAGCCTCAATTTATTTCATGTTTCTTGGCGTTCATAATTTGGTATATATGTGAATTATACACACACAGTTTCCTACTTTGTGAAAGCTAAAAATACTAAATGCTAAAAAAAAATGTAGGGTGACTGTGTGAAAAATGAAGTCTTTAAGTTAAACATTTTTAAAAGTTATTCATTTATTTTACTTTTGAGACAGAGAGAGAGAGAGAGAGAGAGGAGAGAGAGAGAGAACGCAAGCGGAGGAAAAGAGAAGGGGCAGGGAGAGAGGGAGAGAGGGAGAGAGAGAATCCCAAGAAGACTGTGCACTCTCAGTGCAGATCTTGACATGGGGCTTGATGTGGGGGTTGATCCCATGATCTGTGAGATCATGACCTGAGCTGAAATCAAGAGTTGGACATTCAACTGACTAGCCACCCAAGCACCCCCCACTAAGTTAAACATTAAAAAATATTAGTTGCTGGAGGGGTGCCTGGGTGGCTCAGTCGGTTGGGTTTCTGACTTTGGCTCAGGTCATGATTTCATGGTTTGTGGGTTCAGGCCCCGTGTTGGACTCTGTGCTGACAACTCAAAGCCTGGAGCCTCCTTTGGATTCTGTGTCTCCCTCTTTCTCTGACTCTTGCTTGCTCGCACCATGCCTCTCTGTCTTTCAAAAAATGAATAAATGTCAAAAAATTAAAAAAATATATAAAAAATATTTGTTGTAAACTCTGGCATATTTTACTAATAACTATACTTAGAATTCTGTTTTCACTCTGTTGTTTCCTGGAGCATTAGGGATACTTTCTATATTAGATATAATAAAAGCTATTTCAAGATTTTTCCACAGTACTTTTTATTTTTTAGAGAGAGAGACAGAGGGAGAGTGGCAGAGGGAGAGAGAGAATCTCAAGCAGGCTCCATGCTCAGCATGAAGCCCAACGTGGGGCTTGATCCCATTACTCTGGGATCATGACCTGAGCTGAAATCAAGAGTTGGGTGCTCAACCTACTGAGTCAGCCAGGCGCCCCAAGAATTTCCATGGTAGTAAGTGACACTCAAAACCTCCTGCATCCCTAGGTCCAACTTCCAGTACATTTTATCCTTCTCTTCATCTTATCTGCTTGTCTTCATAAGATTCTGCTCCATTTTTCTACCCTAGCCTTATCATTTTCCAATAATGAGAAATCAGAGCAAAGAATTATCATCCTGCTTTTCTGCAGAATAAACTATGGGCATGCCATCATGCTTTTGATCTACCACAGAAACTATGTATTGTGTTGAAAGACATCACTTTTTTTAAAAAAAAATGTTTGTTTTTTAGAGAGAGACAGGGAGAGAGAATGTGGGCGGAGGTGGGGGCAGAGAGAGAGAGAGGGACAGGGGATCCAAAGAGGGCTCCGTACTGACAGCAGAGATATGGATGTGGGGCTCGAACTCAGGACCCCTGAGACCATGACCTGAGCCGAAGTCGGATTCTCAACCGACTGAGCCACCCAGGCGCCCCGGAAAGACATCACTTTTATATTCTGCATAATATATGTCTTGCTTATGTTTTAAATAGATTTCAGCGCTTTTTGCTTCTATCACATTTGGAATCAGTGACTCAAAAGAGGTGCAGGCTATAATGCTTTAAAGACAATTAGAATGCATCCTTATTTGTGGAATAAGGATTTGTGGAAATAATTTGAGGAAATACTTCATTTCCAAGTTTTAATTGAGTGCTCCTTCTCTGATCTGTAGTGTTCCATTCATTTTATAGCTATGGAAATTTACCCCGCCCCATTCTTGAACACGTTTCTTTATCTCCTCCCATCAAATTCGTTGAATGAGACCTCATACGCTTGGGTCCTGAGCATCCCTGAATCCATAGCGACCAAATTTCAGCTTCCCTTGTTACTATGGTGACGGCTGTGCTGGTCCAGGTGGTCGCTATGGTAACTAGGGGCGGGTAGTCGGGGCCCCGGCAGGCAGGGCGCATGCGCACGGGGAAGCCTAGCTGCGCCGCGCGTCCGCGGCCCCTCAGCTCCCCTAGACATGGCGCTGAGGCGGCGGCCAACGGTCCGGCTCTGCGCCCAGCTGTCTGACTTTTTCCTCCTGCTGCTTTTCAGGGGTGAGTGTGCATGTTTCTGCCTTTGGGAGAGGAGGATTTGGGGCGGATGGGAGCAGAGCGGGCCCGGAGCGACTGAAGTGGTTCCTGGCGGGAATAGCGGTCCCGGCTCCGGAGACGCTGGGGGCTCGGCCGGAGGAGCGGCGCGCGCCCGCGTCCCGGCGGAAGGGGGTCGATCGGGGGCCTCTGGGCGGGGTCCCAGCCGGGTCGTTGCGGGGGTGCAAGGGGCCGGTGCGAGGCCCGAGTAGCTCCCTCCGGGCGGTGGGCCGGTTCCGGGCGGTGGGCACCGCTCTCTGGAAAGAAGGTGGAAGCTTAGGCGTGGGCTCGGAACTTGCTAGAACACACTGCGGAGCGAGCGCGTTGCCTAGAAGTCGACAGTGAGGGGCCTGCCGAAGTACCAGCGAAGCGCAACTCTGAGGCCTGCCTTCTTGGTCACAGCTCTCTGGGGATGTGCTGTTCATTTCTCTCTTGTTGTAAACAAAAGGAACTGAATTGGGCAAACCCAACTTTTCTTTGGGGGAAATAAAATGCCATAGATTTCAATCAAGTATCCTTTTTGTCTCCAGCCTGGCCCAGGAGACCCTGCAGACCCTTACCCTGAAATAGCATCTTGGCCGTTTTCATCAGGTGACACTGACAAACTTCGGAGTTTTGTTTTGTCTTTTCCACTGTCCAGAATTCTCTTAGATTTGTGTGTCTCAGGACAGTTGGATGGAGGGTCTAACGTAGCTTGTATTTAGTGAGCATGTACTATATACTAGGCACTTTGAAATCTTCTCATTTAGAGCTTACAATAGCTTTGTGAGGTAGATTTAATTAACCCATTTTCAAATAAGAGAACTAAGACCTAAGTCAAGCCACCTTTCCAAGACTGCATCCTGAGTGAGTAGTAAAGACTGAAACCCATGTCTACCTAAGGCACACTACACAACACTTCTGTGCAGGACATCCTCAGGTAACCAGATGAGGTCTTAAAGTTCTTAGGTCATTTATTGTTTGGCTCAGTTGCTGTTGTCATCCCGTGATGTTTTCCAAAATATACAAATTAAAACACAAAGTGACTGTTTGGGAGTGGGGGTGGACAGACCAGAAAAACAAAGCACTCCTGTGTTTGATGTTCGTTCTTGTGGAATGTTCATAATGGTGGTAGATAAAAGTGAGGGTCTGAGGCAGAAGCTGTGGAAACAGGGCTCTATGATGAAGGATAAGTTTCAGGATATGGGTAGGTGTTGTCATATACTTTGCCCGAAAGTGATTTCCAAAAACATGTGGTTGGGAGATATAAATGATCAAAGGCTAGCCAGGGGACAAGGGTGTCAGGAATGTCCAGCTCCCAGTTTTGTTGGTCACACTGACACTGTCCTATTCACAGACTGGAACAACTCCCCATTGTTGAAAAGTTCTGTTCACATGAAAGTTTGCAGTTTTTATTGCAGACACATTTGGCAGTTGAATTTCAACTTGGTTGCTTGTTAATAAAACTAGAAGATGCTAAGGACTTTGTATACCATTAACTTTTTACTTTGTTTTTCTGGAGGTACAGGGTTTGTGGCTTTCTTGATATTAAGGGCTGGGATTTACCTGCAGAGCATAGGAGGAAGAATAAAATTTTGCAAAATAGGACTGATGACAAGGAATCAAGGTGGTAGGTTGTATTAATACACCTTGAGGGGCTATAGCTATCTTTTTCAGTAAGGCGCTCTTTTTCTCTTATTTTGTGTGTACTCTAAACACACTATAATACCTTGAAAACTTTACTCTTCCGCAGGTCATGACAGCTCTGTCTTTTTTATTTTTATGATTATTCTTTTCAAATACTATTATTTTTCACTGTTGTCATTTAAAAAAAATTGTTCCTGATATAATACATTGTTTTTGTTGTTGTTCCTAATACAGGACATTCTTTATTAACCTTTGCCAGGCTGTTTAAGAATTTAATATGTAATTCATTTCATATTACTAACAACTTTAAGAGATTGTTAAAATTATTTTGTTCATTTTGTGCATGAAGAAACAGACTGAGAGATGCAGTAACTTGCTCAAGGTGATAGCCTATACGTTTTAAATTTGGGAGTTTTGAACTATTTCTGTTAATTAATTTGTGGTTACTTGTGTCATTTCATTTGACAGTCGATTTGTTATGCATCAGTTTAATAATTTATCAAATGTTCAAAGCTTTGTGGTTTGCATATAAAATATTCTTTTGTTGTATTGGTGACAGGTGCAATTCAACCTTACAAATGTTATGCCACATGGCCTTTTTGAATGATTATGTAGTAATATTTTTTGGCTTCCAAATCTTTTGATGTCCTAGAGAGAAGTGCTTCATTTAGAATTAAAACAGTAATAGTTTGTATTCTTGATATAAAACAAGCTTGTGTGCTTAAGTTTAGCAAAATCTAAAAATTAAAATTTCCTGGAAAAAAATTTGAAAAGTATTCTAAACCATTTTTTAAGAATGACTTATTTTATGTTATAATTCCTTTTAAATTTTCTGGCAGATATAATTGCTATCAGATGTGTGTGTGTGTGTGTGTGTGTGTGTGTGTGTGTGTGAGGTGTGTGTGTGTGTGTGTGTGTGTGTGTGTGTGTGCAGAAAAGCAAAGAACACCTGCCCTGCATTATGCAGTGCCTCAAATCAGCTGTTCATTCTCAAATGACTTGTTGATAGGCATTTATTCATGAGTTCAGGCTTCAGAGACTGAATGGATAGCTATTAGAGGTACTTAATCATAAGTAATTGCAGTATTATATCCAGACAAAATTATAAAATTATCATACACCAGCCCCTAAGGTCTGTGTAACTTGCACTTAAGGAAGCCTAGTAGGATAGGCTTAGAACAGTTCTGAAAGAAACCAGATTTGTAATTAAGCACACTTTCTGAAATGGACACATAATGTAACTGAAGGAGCTATGGATTTAGTATATCAAGCTAGCAGCTGTTAGAGATGTGATATTAGCAGATTCCTTCTCCATAAATTCTTTGAATTTTTTCAAAGCACAAGTGGGGTAAAAGAAAAGAAAATATGTGTATGAATGAAGTGAGGATGTATGGAGGCTGTTGAATGATACTCTATTCATGAAGCTGGATTCTTTTTTTTTTTTTTTTTTTTTTTTTTAAGATATGTTTAGAATCAGGTGGTGTGAGTATGATGCTGTTAGGGTTGAATACAGATTTCAGAGCTCTCTCTACCCTCTGAATGCTAACCATATATGCAAATAGCTTCACTGGAGTATAGAGAGATCCTGAAAGAAAGTTTTGGTAAGCACATTCTTTTACACGTAGTTTAGCAAGGACAGTATCCACCATAGTACTCTATATGGAGATCTAAAGCTTTAATTTACTGCCTCTTTGCCACTTTTCATGACATACAGAAAGCTTCCTGAGAATTAGCCTTTGTTTCTGATTTAAAGGAATACTGTAGTATTTTGTGGTGGTGTGTTTTCTTTGTTTTTAAGTATCTATTCTATGTTATATATTTCCCATGAGTAGTTCATATGTTCAGTGGCAGTTTCAATGCTGATTGTGTAGAAACATCAAACTTTTTATAAGTTAAAACTATACAAACATTTTAAAAAATTTTTAAATGTTTATTCATTTTTTGAGAGAGAGAGGTGGGAGGCGTGCGCGCGGGCGCACGAGAGAGCACGTGCATGCGCACAAGTGGGGGGGAGAGCGAGAGAGAGAGAGAGAGAGAGAGAGAAAGAGAGAGAAAGAAAGGAAGGAAGAAAGAAAGAAAAAGAGGGAGACACAGAATCCGAAGCAGGTTCCAGGCTCTGAGCTGTCAGCACAGAGCCTGAGGTGGGGCTTGAACTCAGGAACCACGAGATCATGACCTGAGCTGAAGTCGAACGTTTAACTGACTGAGCCACCCAGGCACCCCATATTTCTTTAAAAAAAAAGTTTTTAAAATTTATTTATTATTTATTTTGAGAGAGAGAGAGAGCATGCATGAGGGGCAGAGAGACAGGGAGAGCTAGAATCCCAAGCCTGCTCCATGCTGTCAGCATGGACCCCGATGCAGGGCTTGATCTCGCAAACTGTAAGATCGTGACCTGAGCGGAAATCCAGAGTCTGACGCTTAACTGATTAAGCCACCCAGGCGCCCCTACAAACATTTTTTTTTCTCATGTTATTTTTCATTTTCACAGAATCCCAAAGCTTCTATGGTTCAGACTTCTTTCTGTGAATTATTGCCAAAGTCAAATTATGCTATATTCATACTCCTACTCTGCCTAACCTAACCTTGTCTCTCAGTGACCTTTCTTATTTCTGTATAAGCATGACTCTTAGTTTGTAGTTCAGTTTAGTATAGCAGTCATTCATTGAATATCTGTTCAATATATTGAACAGGCACTGTTGTGCATACTACGGATGCAGAAATGAATAAAGCATCCCCAGCTCTTGAAGAGCAAGGATAGTTGTATGCTGAATTACATTGGGTTTCAATTATTGGGTATAAATACATTCTATCTTTTCAATGACACTAAAAACTCATTAGAAACCGAGGCTTAATTTCATTTCTTTTGTATCTTTCTAGAGATGACTATAGTAAATATTCTCTTTGTCACTTGTAAGTCAGTTAACTATCTTAAGTACTTCCTCTGTGTCTAGGCATTTTTTATGTATCTTAGCTCCAGTGGCCCCCCGGAACTTTTGAGAATTCTTAGTTTTTACTGCAGTAGTTTCTTTGAAAGAAAGCAAACGGTAAGTATTTCTTGGTTTAATTTAAAAATCTTACCATGTATGCAAGTTATACATGGTTAAGAAGAAAAAAAAACATGGAGAAATGTTTATGAATAATTTAAGTGACACAAGCTGCAGGTAGGATTAGCATATACATATGATTACAGTTATGCAAAAACTAATCTTATGCTTAGGGGGAAAAAAAAAACCCTGGAATCTAATGAACCAAAATGTTGATAGGTGCTGTTTTTGAGTGGTAGGTCTTATGGCTGATTGTTTTCTACTTTTCTCTTTTTCTGGCTGATTCTTTTGTCTTTTTCCCAAGTTTTCTTTATTTTCCCCCCAAGTTTAATGAGGATGTTTTTTAATAATGAAAAAAATTGTATTTTGTTTTGGCCTCTGATAGATAAAATAGTGGAATTTTAGATTTGACAGTAGTAAAGATTTTCTTTTCTTTTTTTAAGTTTTCCTTTTATTTTTTAATTTTTATTTATTATGTTTTTATTTAAGCTATGGGTCATTTCCTGCTTTTCCTTCATGGTCTGAGAAGCCAGGTTTCTTTCTCTGTAATGAAGCATAAGTAAGATCCCAGACAATTCTTAAGTTTATTTTAATGTGTATTTATTTTTGAGAGAGAGACAGAGACAGAGAGTGAGTTGGGTAGGGGCAGAGGGAGAGAGAGAGAGACGGAGTGTGAGTGGGGGAGGGACAGAGAGAGAGAGAGAGAGAGAGAGAGAGAGAATCCAAAGCAGGCTCCAGGCTCTAAGCTGTCAGCACAGAGCTGGATGTGGGGCTCAAACTCATGAACTGTGAGATCATTAGCTGAGCCAAAGTCAGATGCTTAACCTACTGAGCCACCCAGGCACCCCTAAAGATTTTCTTTTAAAATGGAAAAACTTGGTGTGCCTGAGTGACTCAGGTCATGATCTCACGGTTTGTGAGTTCAAGCCCTCCATCGGGCTCCATGCTGACAGTGTGAAGCCTGCTTGGGATTCTCTCTCTCCCTCTCTTTTTGCCCCTTGCGCATGAGTTTACTCTCTTTCTCTCTCAAAATAAATAAATAAACTTTAAAAAAAAATGGAAAAACTTTGAGTCTGGGTGGCTCAGTTAAACATCCAACTCTTGATCTCAGCTCACATCTTGATCTTGGGGTCATGAGTTCAAGCCCTGCATTGGGCTCCATGCTGGGCACGGAGCCTACTTTAAAAAAAAATTAAAATGGAAAAACTTTGTTTAGTTCAATGTGATAGCATGTTGATTGTGAACCTTAATTAATGTCAGCCACAGTGAATGAAGTAGGGAGGGGCTAACTTGATTCAGTTGTTTGATCATGTCTTCTTTGTGACTCATTTGAGAGGTTTGTTACTGGGTTTTGGGTGGGGGAGCCAACTGTGGCATCCTCAGCAAATGGTTAATTGGAAAACTGAAAGAGCTGATGAGAAAATCTGCCTCACTACCTTGTTTTCTTGTTTTTTTGTTTTGTTTAAACAAGCAAAATAATCTGAGTAGTTGCTTTGGTCTGCCTGTTCAGAGTCAGCCAGCATTTATTGAACACCTCCTTTGTGCTAGCTGGACTCCTGGAAAACTGTTTTCTTTGTCTTTGGTGAGAGGAACACCAGGTCAAATTGACTTCCTTGGAAAATAGACTCTGAAAGATGTTTCCTGAAGAGAGCTGTCAGCTGATGTATCCTTATCACTTCTTCCTGCCCACCATGGACTTCCTTGTCTGATGTTTTTCTGTAAGGAATATGTATAATGTCTTTAGAATGAAGCACAGCTGTCTGGAAGGTTACAAAGAATGCAGTGAATCCTAAGACAGCTGCCTACCCCCCCCCCCACCCCGCTCCTGTTTTTCCTCTAAAGTATCTCTATCAGGGTATTAGAACTTAAACAGCCAATCCATATTTATTTGGCAGTCTCTGTTTTAACGGCTGTAAAGCTTTCCATGAGTAAAACAGGAAAATCTAAGATGAACACCTCTTTAGACCAGAAGAAACATGCAGTTTGGATAGTTAACAGAATAGCATTTTTGGAAAATGTTTTAATGTGTTTAGAAGTGAGAGCACTTACTTGCTCTGGCCTGGTAGACAAGAATTTCAAGAAGGAGCTGGACTTTGAGGGATAATTTTGATTTACCTAGTGCAGATTTGGGGGGAATGGAGGTGTTGGGGGCCAGTAAGGTGAAGGAAATATTGAGCAAAGGCATGGAGTTGGAAATGCCTACATTGTATTTTAGGACCAATGAGTTATAATAAGAAATAATACCACCTACCATTTATTAAAAACTATGTGGCAGGCAATGTGCTGATAGCTTCACCTGGGCTATTTTAATTGATCTCAGAATTCAGTTTTTATAGGTTTCATTTTGCAGATGATGAATCTGAGACTCAGAAAGGTTAATTACCTAACTTAAGGTTACAGTTAGTAAATTAAGGAGCCAGATCGTCCATGTAAAGAACATTGGGGAGTAACTAGATTGTAAAGTGCTTTCGATGCCAGGCTAAGAAATTTGGATCTTGTTAGGTAGGTTCTAGAGATTAATGTGGCAGTTTGAAGCAGGGAAGTGATATGATCATATGATTTTAGGAGCATTAATCTGATATTCAAGAAGATTGGAGAGGGAAGGTTGGTTAGGAAGTTCAAGCTCATTTCCTTCAGGGTAGGCCTCTTGATCTTCAATTCACTTTTATGCATATATAAAAATATATTTATTTTCTTGAAATATAGGTTTATGGATGTGTAATTTTTGGTTGATAGTTATTTTGTCTTAGAAACTGGAATATGTAACTTAGATGCTTTCTGGTTTCCATTATTACTGTGGTGAAGTCTGTGCTTCAGTTCATCATATCCTCAGTCTTTTCTAGGTTGCCTGTCTTCTCTCCAGCTACTTTAAAGATCTATTCTTTGTCTTTGGCATTCTGAAATGTTACTATTTTCCTTGTTAATTTGCTATACTTTGTGTACCTATGACTTTATGTCTTTGCTGAAAATTCTAAGGTTTGTCTGTTTAAATACTGTCTACTTTCTGTTCCTTAATTCTTTCCTTCTGGAACTCTGATCAGATATATATTCATTCTATCTTTCAAGACTGTTAACCTTTCTGTCATAATTTCATATTCCCTCTGTGCTATTTTGGGTTTTATTTAGCTTTGATTTACAGCTCTTTTTTTCAGCTGTGTCTAATCTGTTATTTAACCAATACATAGAGTTTTTTTTTTTCCACCAATTATATTGCTCATTTTTGAAATTTTTACTTGGTTCTTTTTATAATCTGGTCTCTTTTGCTTGCTCATATTTTTAAGTCCTTTTTAATTTTTTAAGTTTATTTTTATTTATTTTGAGAGAGAGAGATAGCAAGTGGGGGAAGGGCAGAGAAAGAGGAAGACAGAATCCCAAGCAGGCTCTGTGTTGTCAGTGCAGAGCCTTATGTGGGGCTCAAGCCCATGAACCGTGAGATTATGGCCTGAGCTGAAGAATCAGAAGCTTAACTGACAGAGCCACTCAGGCACCCCTAAGTCCTTTCAAAAAAAACATTTCAAGTGTAGCTGTTTTATAATCTTTATCTGATACTTTAGGTATCTGAAGTTCCTGGAGATCAAAATCTAATGTGTGTTGTTTCTTATGACTGTTAAGGTGGTTTGTTTGTTTTTTTTTATTCATAAGCTGA
This sequence comes from Panthera uncia, assembly GCF_023721935.1. Classification (NCBI taxonomy): domain Eukaryota; kingdom Metazoa; phylum Chordata; class Mammalia; order Carnivora; family Felidae; genus Panthera; species Panthera uncia. The sequence continues at coordinate 81,465,375 of NC_064808.1, read as the reverse complement.
CACTTGGTTGATCGTTATTAGTGGAAATATGGGTCTGACCTTATGATGCTTCTTATGAGAGTAGCTTCCACCAGACAGTGGCCACCTGGGATGACTTTACTCCTTTGAGGGTCCCTGGGATTATTTGAAGATGCTCAGCTTCTCTGCCTTCCTGCTGGCCCAAGGGCACAGTCTCCCCACTAAAGTGTTAAAAATGAGCATTTGCTCTCAGAGTCACACCCCCACCTATCTTTCTGGTTTCAGCCTGTGGCTGTTTTATTTTGCAGATCCCCCCATCTCCTGGGAGCCCAGAGGTATATAAGAAACTATGGTGTGCATTGAACCTTGTTATTGGAATGAAAAGGCCTTTTGAAGTATCTAATCCATACTGCTGGAAACAGGAATCTCAGCTTTTACTTAACCTGCCCCCACCCCCCCCCTTTTTTTAAAGATCATTTTAATTTATTTTTTTTTCTTTTTTGAAGAGACAGAGAGCGTGAGTGGGGAGAAGGGGCAGAGGGAGAGAAAAAGAGAATCTTTAGCAGGCTTCATGCTGAGCATGGAGCCCAATGTGGGGCTTGATCCCACGACCCTGGGATCATAACCTGAGCCAAAATCAAGAGTTGGATGCTCAACCGACTGAGCCACACGGGTGCCCCTGGTCCCCCTTTTGATTAACATAAGAGTCACATACGTTTCTTTAAATGTTCATATTGTGAAGGCAATTTGTTTTCAGTTTTCAGATATAAAATAAAAAATATTGACTATGTGTTTTCAGAGCACATATATACTCAGAGACGTTGTGGTATGCATGAAGGAAAGGATTGCATGATTCTTGCTAAGCATCACTGCTTTGAGGATGGGGCTATATTATTTTAAAGATATGCCCAGTTGTACAACTATAATCTCTGTGGATTGGATTCTCTGAGAAGCAACCATCTATCATTCAAGATACAGCAACTTAAAATTTGGAGAATTACAGCTGTTTTGCACTAGACAGGCACCTGAAATAGCAGCTTCTTACTCTGCTAGGAACAGGTATAGGTGAAGACATTCAGCGGTAAAATGTAAAAGTAACCTTGAGCTTTATAGCTGATATCTGAATCTGAGATTCAGATTCCTACAGAATGAAATGCTGGTTCTCTGAAAGGCTGATCAGTCCATGTACTGGGAAGAAGAAAACCACCCACTGCATCTTGGGAAGGCTCCATTGTTTGTAGCCTTTCAGATACTTTTCTGGTTGAAGGAAGGAGCACAGCATCGTGGGTGTTAGGCATTCTGGATTCATTTCCCAGCATTGCATGTGATTCATATTTGGACCTTGGGGAGATAATATTGGTTTTAATCCAAATCATTTGAAAGTAATTTAAACACCATTCCTCTCATACTACCAGCAAAACATATACATTTCATTCCCCTTATTAGATGGCTCACTTTAACTATATGAGTTTCACATCAAAAGAAGTGATTTTATGAGAAATTAAGAGAATTTTTAACTGGTTAGTTGGATTAGTTTATTTGTTAATTAAAAGTGCATTAGAAGTTTACAAAAATCTCTTTCTTTACTGAAAGTTTAGAAGTGTTTTAGAAACAGGTAAACTTGGTTTGAACTCTAAGAGGTTGGGAATATTCATCTTTCAGAGCCTCAGGGTTTTTTTTTTTTTGTTTTTTTTTTGTTTTTAAATCTGCTACAGCCTTACTATGTCTAATGTTTTAAGAGTTTCTGTGTTTCTTGGGGCACCTGGGTGGCTCAGTCAGTTAAGCGTCTGACTTCAGCTCAGGTCATGGCCTCACAATTCGTGGGTTCGAGCCCTGCATCCGGCTCTGTGCTGACAGCTCAGAGCCTGGAGCCTGCTTCACATTCTGTCTCTCTCTCTCTCTGCCCCTCCCCCTTCACACTCTGTCTCTCAAAAATGAATAAACATTAAAAAAAAAAAAGTTTCTGTGTTTGTTTACCCTGAAGAAAAAATTGAGAACTATTTGGTTAGATTGGTGTTCTTAATTCAGTTTGATTTCTTAGTATCAGATATGAAGCTTCACTCTAACCATAAGTCCACTGGTAATAAAGAACCAGTTTAGAACCTTAGTTGTGAGGCTTTAGAACACTGGTTCAGTAAGAACAAATATTTAAGTGTCTTTAATTTAATAGGCACTGTTTCAGACTGTCCAGATACATTGGTGAAGTAGCTTATGGTATGAATACTTCATAGGAAATAAAGCTACAGATCCTTTCCTCCAAACGGTATTCTTATGTACATATATTTTAAAAAATATATACTATTTTTGGGGGTTTATAGCCCCCAGAAGATTATTTATACACCTCAGGTTGAGAAACCTGCCCTAGGGCTCAGGATCCTTATGGGGAACACATCCTTAGAATGAATGTTTTTTGAAATAGATGCTTACTGCATATAGAGTTCAGGAGCATTACAAAAATGTTATTTTATTCTTATGTTATTTCTTCTTTCCATTAATTCTGTTATAGCCCAACATTTCTGTTAGACTCTTTATATATTATGACTCTTAGTGTCAAACATCTGGTTATATTCTCTATACATTTCCAATTTAAATTTCTCTATAGGTAAGTCAGAGAGTGAAGAGTTTGATTTAAATGGAAAACAAAGCATACATGTAACTTTAGACATGCTTAATTCCATAATTTTCAGTGTTTCATCATGTCAGTACAGCTCTAGGAGGTATGCAGGGGTAAGCCATATGAAAGACAGAGTGAAATGCCAAGATGAAATTATTGCTGGAATTCCTCTTCCATCTATGTCTGGTGTCTGTTTATAGCAGGTTTCGCTGTCTCTGTTCCTCCCTGGCTCACTCTCTTTCTTTTACTTAGGCATTAGTGATGAGAGAAGAGTCCTGAAGATGTTTCATAACATTGGATGAGGGACTTCACTGAAGCCAGAATAAATATTTTCTCCTTCTATTACTCTGTGGCTAATATGCCACATGCTGTTTGCAAATTACAACAAACTATTCCTCAGAGTGAGTTCAGGGTTAGGTAATTTTCTTGAGAAGGAGTATGTTTTTGTGTTTTGTTCTTTCTTCAACTCCCAGGTTTTACTTTCTGTGCTTTTCTTGTCAAGTACGTTTTCTACATGTAGGGTAAATAAAATCTGTTAAAACTTTGGTTGTTTCTATTATATGCGAGCAGCACCTTTTGGCTCATATATTTTAAAAGCTACTTTTAATGAAACCTCGAGGAAGAAAATGTAATTGGAATTTAGAGGCCCGGTTTTAAGCCTCATGACTTGCCTACAGCATGATGATAATGTGATATGTTTGGTTGTAAAGCCTTAGTTTCCAGTGGAAATCACTGCTTTGCCTTCAAGGGAGAGATTACTAGACTTGGGTTTCCTCATGACAGAGGTGAGGCAATTCTTTACCTGTCCACAGCCACCCTTTTCATTGAGGCATTGGATTCTAGAGAAATGTTTCTTTCTCTTTTTCTTGTGCAAGATTATGGCCATGTAATAAAGGGAACATAGATCATAAGACTTTATTTACTTTTTATTGGGAATCATGATTTGGAGCATGTTCTTTATCTCTGTAAAATTGTTTCATTATTATCTTCTGAGTAACCCTTGTTTATTCCATTTCTATCTTATTATCATGGCCCGTCTACCCTGAAATATGGAGTATAGTCTTCTTCTTCATTCCTACTTATTCCCTAGCGTCCAGCTTAGTGTACTTCTCTGTAAAGTCTTTTTTAGATCTCTAACCTGGAGTGATCTTGTCCTCTTCTGAATTCCTATTTATTAAGAAGAGCATAAACTAGACCAAGATTTGGGTCTCAGCTCTGCTATATGACTTGCCAAAATTAATTTACTTTAAAAATTTACTGTAAAAAATAGTGATAATGTGTAACTTTGTACGATTGTTTTTCAAACCAGTGACTATATGTAAAGCTGCCATCAAAGTATCTAAATAAATGGTAACAAAGGTAACACTAATTAATATATAAAAATTAAAATTAATTACATAATTCTTATAAAGTGCTCTGCAGAGAGTCAGGCAAAACAATACGCTTTTAGTGTTAGGTTTGTTTTTTGTTCTTGCTGTTGTTATTAGTCAGTAAGTGGTAGAGATTTACTTTATTACTGTTGTTGCTGTTACTGTTACTGTTTTACTACAGTTCATTTGATCCTTAATTATTCAGAAGCAAGTTTAAAGTGAAGTTTATCAAGCTTATGCTTTTGGACTCCTCACTTAAAAAGGGACCCCTTTTGGGGGACCTGGGTGACTCAGTCGTTTGGGGCTCTGACTTCAGCTCAGGCCGTGATCTCATGGTTTGGCTCTGTGTCCAGCTTTGTGCTGACAGCCTGAAGCCTGCTTTGGATTCTGTGTCTCTCTACCCCTCTCCTGCTCATTTTCTCTCTCTCTCAAAAATAAATAAACATTAACAAAATTTAAAAATTTTAAGGCCCCGGATTTCATGCTAGCAATATGTCCTCAAATTTGCATAAATTAGATGCCATAGCTATAATCAATTAAGATTTTTCTCTTCTTCCACTTTGCCTTCCCCTCTGTCATACTTCTGAGTAGTATTGTAATGGTTACAGGCATTTTCCCCAGCTAAGGGGAAGTGAGTTGGGAACACATTCAGTTCTGGTTTTAGTGGAATTGTTTATGTGGTCCATGGTCACTGGTATATAGAGCTGTTATTGCTAACCATCTCAGTGTAAGAATGGCTTCTGAGAATATTCAGCCATGTTGTTTGACTTACGAGGATTGTGATATGAAATTGTAGAGCCTACTGTGAGTGCCATTTTTAAGCCCTCATAATGCCATTATAGTGAGTATGTGGTTGAAAAGTAGGTGATGAGTTTTCTCATGTCAGAGTATTTAAGATTTGTCACTGTTCAAGAAAACTCAAAATATTTTGAAGTCGTACAGCTTAAATGTGAAAGAAATGTTAGATAGAAGTTTTTGCAAATTTAACAACAATACTTAACACTTTGCATGATTTGCCAATAGTGCATATTTTATTTTCCTGTGATATTACCAATAATGAATAATGAATTATGAAGCAGAAACTTTCCTAAAGTATCAATATTACATTTTTTTATTAATCATGCTGAAAGAAAATCTTAATTATCATTGTTATTTTCATAGGCAATATTACAAAATGATTGGCATATGATAAGGTGATTTAAAATCCCAAGATAAAGGAAAGATTGTAGAGTACCAAAGGAATTAATGAAAATATTGTTATATGTCTAGATTTTGTGATATTTGTGTGGCCAGCTTTTAAAACTTATAATTTTTTTTGTGATTTTTGTTCTCTTTCTTAATAAATATTCACTTACTACCTAATTTTGTATTCATAATTTTGTATTCATTTTCCTATTGAGGGACTCAAAATTATAGCATCAGGCTGCACAAAACCTAGTGTACACTAATTATACTCTAATTTGAATCATATCTTTGGATGTTAGATTGACCTAATTTAAATTATTAATGGCAGTATATTTTTCCTATTTGTGTACCTTTGACTCTTCAAGTAGTTTGCAGTTTGAGGGTAGAAACCTTGTCTTAATGCCTAGCATAATTCTTGAAGTAGGTGTACAGATATAGGTATACAGATATTCATTGAAGAGAGAACAGTGTGGCAAAAGGAGGTTGTGGGTTTGAGAAAGGGGTAGGAGCTTCACTAGCTGTTTTAGATGGGGGCTGACAAGTATTTCTGTTCAAACATATTACAGTCTTGACAGATGAGAAGCCATGGTCTAATTTTTATGTTTCTTAATCTTTATTTTAAAGTAATTTGGAGCCAGCAGACCTGGTTTCTACTTTTCCACTTTGATCTCTGATACTTTCAAGTTTTGAGGTTATAATTGTCTCCTAATATATTTCAGACTTATTCTCTTAATCTAGGAAGAGATTATAATACCCACTTTATAGGATTGTTACATGGATCAATTAAGACAGTAAGTGAAAGTGGTACTTTGCCAAATGCTACACACTTTCACAAGTGCTACAAATGTAAACTATTACCATTCTTTGCTTTATTCCTTTTGGGTGCTCAAGTTTTATTAGACCTCTGGTTCTCTAAAACTTTAGGTTACAATCCTAATTAGAGGAACTTTTTTTTAAGTAGGATTACACCCACTGCAGAGCCCAACATGGGGCTTGAACTCAAAACCCTGAGATCAAGACCTGTGCTGAGATTAAGAGTCAGACAGTTAACTGACTGAGCCATGCAGGCACCCCAAGGAACTTTCTTCTATTAAAGCTTCCCTGATGGTTTATTTTGATGAGATTGCCAGTTAATTTTTTTTTTCTATGTAGGGAAGACATTTCATCTAAAGTACAGATAGTGTCCTTAATTAAAAACAAAACAAAACAAAAACCAAAAAACAAAAAAAAACTAGTTTTAAGTTTCAAGAGTAAAGAAGAAAAAATTCTCTTTGACATTCTGGGATTTAAAAAATGGCTCAATGATATTTGTAGAAAGGATTAGACCTTTCATGCTTTGGGAAATTTTCATGTCTGAACTAGCAAACTTTCAATAATAAAAAGCATCGGTGAGAATTTCAGCATATCTTTAGTAAAGGGGATGCCAATATAAATCAGTGAGTTTACATTAAAAATAAATGTCTTATTAGATAAATAGATATTAAGAATGGATGAGTTCAGGATAAGAAAATGCCTTATGAATCAATAGATCTCCATGTTTCATAGGCTATTTCCACCTGAGAGTTTTAGGTTGCCTTTTCCCAAACCCTTAGTGAAATGAAGTGACAGAATTTCATGTTCTCAGATAAGTGTGCCATATAATGTTAGCAGTCCTTCAGATGAAGTGCTTTTTTTTTTCTTTTTTTGCATATGGGAGTATGAAGGAAAACATTTTGTAACTAAGCAAATAAAATACCTCTGTTTTTTTTTAATACCTCTGTTTTAAGGCCCAAAGAATATATAGTTTTAAAAAATGCTAAAACCATATGTTATTAAACCAGAGCATTATAGGCATTAAATTCTGGGCTCCCAGCTCTCTCTCACAGATTATATTTTTATTTATTTCAAAGCATTAGTTGAAGTCTGGAGAGTCTGAATGTATTAACTACTGCTCAAAGTTAGAGGCACTCATTCATTGGAGGGCCAAAATTTGGAATCTGTCTTGTTACAAACCTAGGTAGGTAAGATACTTAAAAAAAAAAAAAGTCCTCTTCTTTTGAAAGTCATTCATGTTGGACTTCTCTGGAAGAGGGAACTGTCTCATAGGCCAAATCTAATTTCTCAGTAACTGGAGTGGTTATCAGGAGATCTATACTTTGTCACTGATGTACATGATGATCTTAGCAACTCATTTAATCATCTTGTGTTAAGTTTTCTACCCACCAAGGTAATATTTACCCCTCTCAACTCACACAGATATATAGCTTATAGGATTTTAGAGCTGAAAGATCTCATAAGACATGGTTTCTCCTTCCTTCCTTCTTCTTTCTTTTCTTTCCTCTTCTTTCTTTCTTTCTTTCTTTCTTTCTTTCTTTCTTTCTTCTTTCTTGTTTATTTATTTTGAGGTGGGGGGGGCAGAGAGAAAAGGAGAGAGAATCCCAGGCAGGCTTTGCATTGTCAGCACAGAGGCTGGTGCAGAGCTCCATCTCATGAACCTAAGCCAAAATCAAGAGTTGGGTACTTAATCGACTGAGCCACCCAGGCACTCCTAAGACATCATTTCTTAACCTTAGCATTGTTGACCTTTTGAGCTGGATAATCATTTGTTATGGTGAGTTGTCCTGTACATTGTAGGATGTTTAGCAGCATCCCTGACCTCTAAATGCCAGTAGTAGGACTGCTAGTTTTGATAGCCAAAAATGACTCCAGACATTTCCAAATATTCTGTGGATAGCAGTATCTCTACTAGTTGAGAACCCCTGCTGTAAAAGATTATTCAAGATAAGATAGCTGAGGCCTAGAGAAATTCAGTCACCAGCTTTAGATCACATAAATATTAAGTGGTTTAGCTGGAAGTAGAACCCAACTTTATTAATATAATCCCAACCCAATTCCCTGGTTTCCCCCCTTCCCTCTTTTTTAAATGTTTGTTTGTTTGTTTGTTTATTTATTTATTTATTTATTTTTACTTATTTTTGAGCGAGAGAGACAGAGGCAGAGAGAATCTCAAGCAGGCTCCACATGTCATTGCAGAGCCTGATGTCAGGCTCAAATTCATGAACTGTGAGATCATGACCTGAGCTGAAATCAAGAGTCAGATTCTCAGTTGACTGAGCTACCCAGGCACCCCTCCTGGGTTTCCCCCTTAAATTAATTTAGAGTTTCATTCCATGTCAAAAGCAGTGGCATACATTTAAAATTTTGACGCCAAAAGAAATATTGACAAATCTACATTTACCAGTTTTGTATTACCCACTCACTTCCATCCCACCACTTCCAAAGCTCTTAATCATACATCCCAAAGAACCTTGCTTTCCTTAATTCTTAAACACTTGAAAAATACTTGAGCACCACTTTAGCTCCTGCTGTCCCAAAAGGGCACCCTCTGCACAGAGCCCTGACCTATGCCCACTTCAGCTCCATCTGTCCCATCAGGCCCCTAGGCTGTGCCCAGTCCAACTCTAGCCATCCTGCTGGGGTGGCTGGTACAGAGTGCTTCAGGACCACTGGTTCATGCCCACTTCAGTTCCAGCTAGTCAGCTAAAGCTTTCAGGCACTCACAGTCTGCACTGGGCATGTTCCCTCATAAGGCCACTCCTTCAAGACTGGGAGGCATAGCTGTTTTCCTTAATTCATACACAAAAACAAACACAAAAAATCAAACAAAATGAGGATATGGAAATATGCTTCAAACAAAAGAGTGAGACAAAACTTAAGAACTAAATGAAATGAAAATAAACAATGTATCTGATAATGACTTCAAAGTATTGGTCATAAAGGCACTCACTGGACTTGAGAGAACAGTGGATGAACTCAGTGAGAACTTCAACAAAGAGAGAAGTATAAAAAAGAACCAATAAGAGTTTTAGAATACAATAACTGAAGTGAAAAATACACTAGAGGGAATCAACATCAGATTAGAGGATACAGAAGAATGGATTAGCAATCTGGAAGACAAGGCAATGGAAAGCACTCAAGCTAAACAGAAAAGAAAAAAACAGAGAGAAAAAAAATAAGATAGGTTAAGGGACCTCTGGTACAGCATCAAGCACACTAACATCTACTTTCTAGGGTTCCCAGAAAGAGAAGGAGGCAGAAAATTTATTTGAAGAAATAATAGCTGAAAACTTTCCTAACCTGAGAAAAGAAACAGACATCCAGGTCCAAGAAGCAAAGAGAGCCCCAAACAAGATGAATTCAAGGAGGTCTGTGCTAAGACACATAATAATTAAAATGTCAAGAATTAAAGAATCTTAAAAGCAACAAGTGAAAAACTACTATTTATTTATGTACGAGGGAAACCCGATAAGGCTTTCAGCTGATTTTTCAGTAGAAACTTTGCAGGCTAGCGGGAGTGGAATAGTATATTCAAAGTGCTGAAAGGGGAAAAAGTGAAATAAAAAACGCTGCAACCAAGAATATTCTGCCTGGGAAGATTATAATTGAGAATTTAAAGAGAGATAAAATTTCCCCAGAGAAACAAGAGTTAAAGGATTTCATCACCGCTAAGCCAGCCTTACAGGTAATGTTAAAGGGACATCTTTTAGTGGAAAAGAAAAGGCAGTAAGTAGAAAGTGAGAAAATTATGAAAGGAAAAATTTCACTGGTAAAAGCAAACATATAAAAGATTCAGTCCTTTATAAAGCTAGTATGAAGGTTAAAAGACAAGAGTAATTAATTTTATCTAAAATATTAAAGGATTGTTGAAATGATGAAATTTATGACTTCATATACATAAAACATGGAGGAGAAGGAGTAAAAATATAGTGTTTTTATGCTTTTGAATTTAAGTGACCATCAACTTAATACAGACCACTGTATACTTAGGGTGTTGTATGTGAACCTCATGGTAACCACAAATCAAAGACATGTAATAGATATAATGTATAACAAAACATATAACAAAAAAAAAATGAAGAGAAAGGAATCCAAGTATAACGCTGAAATAAGTCATCAATCACAAGGGAAGAGAAACAACCACAAAACAAAAAACAAGAGAGGAAAAGAAGAAAAGAAAAAAGAACTACAGAACAACCAGAAATAGTTAACAAAATGACAATAAATATGTATTATCAATAATTGCTTTAAATGTAAATGTTCTAAATGCGCCAATCAAAAGACAGGGTGACTGGATTTAAAAAAAGAAACCATCTCTATGCTGCCTGCAAGAGACTCACTTCAGACCTAAATACACTTATGGACTGAAAGTGAAGGGTTGGAAAATATATTTCATGTAAATGGAAGTGTAAAAACCTGGGGTAGCAATACCTTATCAGATAAAATAGACTTTAAAACAAAGATTGTAACAAGAGACAAAAAGTATCATTGCATAATGATAAAGGGATCAATCCAACAAGAGGATATAACAATTTTGAGTACCTGTGCATCTAGCATAGGAGTAACTAAATAGATAAAGCAAATATTAACAGACATAAAGGGAGAAATTGATGGTAATACAATAGTAATAGGAGTGGATTTTAAAACCCCACTTACATCAATGGATAGATCATCCAGACAGAAAATAAGGAAACTGTGGCCTTGAATGACACATTAGACCAGATGGACTTAGCAGATATATACAGAACGTTCTATCAAGAAATAGCAGAATACATTCTTTTCAAATACACATGGAACATTCTTCAGGATAGATCACATTTTAGGCCACAAAATGAGTCTCAGTAAATTTAATAACATTGAAATCATATTGAGCATCTTTTCCAACCACAATGCTATGAAACTGGCAATCAGTTGCAAAAAAATGGGAACAAACCCACAAACACGGGGCTCGAACTCAAGAACCATGAGATCATGACCTGAGCCGAAGTTGGATACTTAACTGACTGAGCCACCCAGGTGCACCATAAAATCTTTGGGGTTTTAGAACAAAAGAACAAAAGAAGTTTTAAGAGTGAAGTTTTTAGTGATACAAGCCTACCTCAAGAAACAAGTAAGATCTCAATCTAACCTTAACACCTAAAGGAACTAGAAAAAAGAAAAAGCCTAAAGTTAGAAGGAAGGAAATAACAGTAAAGATCCGAGTAGAAATAAATGAAAATGGGTACTACAAAACATTTGAAAAGATCAACGAAACTAAGAGCTGGCTCTTTGGACAGATAAACAAAATTAGTAAACCTTTAGTCAGACTTATCAAGATAAAAAGGACTCAAATAAAATTAGAAATGAAAGAGGAGAATTAATTAAAACCAACACACAGAAATACCCAGGATAATAGGAGACCACTATGAAAAGTTATATGCCAACAAATTGGACAACCTTGAGGAAATGGATAAATTCCTAGAAACATACAGTCTTCCAATATTGAATCAGGAGGAAACAGAAAAGTTGAAAACATCAATAATAGTGAAATTCAATTGGTAATTTAAAACTCCCAACAAACAAAAGTCCAGGACTAGAGTGCTTCACAGTTGAATTCTTCTAAACATTTAAATAAGAGTTAATACCTATCCTTTAAAAAATATTCCAAAAAATAGAAGACAGAAGAAAGCTTTCCAAATTCATTTTATGAGGCTAGCATTACTCTGACACCAAAACCAAAGACACTACAAAAAAAGAAAATTACAGGTCAGATTCCCTGATGAACATAAACACAGAAGTTTTCAACAACATATTAGCAAATCAAATTCAACAATACATTAAAAGGATTATCATACTCAGTGGCGAAAAGCTGAAAACTTTCCCTCTTAGATCAAGAACGAACAAGGATGTCCACTCTCATCATTTCTATTCAACATAGTGCTGAAAGTCCTAGCAGCAGCAATCAGACAAGAAAAAGAAATAAGAGGCATTCAAATTGGTAAGGAAGAAGTAAAACTTTCCCAATTTGCAGATGACATGACACTGTATATAAAAAGCCCTAAAGAAACAAAAACAAGACAAGGATGTCCACTCTTACTACTTTTATTCAACATAGTACTGGAAGTCTTAGTCACAGCCATCAGACAACAAAAAGAAATAAAAGGCATCCAAATTGGTAAGGAAGAAGTAAAACTCACTATTTGCAGATGACATGATACCATATGTAGAAAACCTGAGAGATTCACCAAAAACTTAGTAGAACTGATAAATGAATTCAGTAAAGTCACAGGATACAAAAACAATGTGCATAAATCTGTTGCATTTCTATACACTAATAATGAAGTATCAGAAAGAAAAATTAAGAAAATAATCCCATTTATAATTGCACCAAAACCATAAGATAGCTAGGAATAAACCTAACCAAGGAGGTGGAAGACTTATATTCTGAAAACTATAAAACATTGATGAAAGAAATTGAAGAAAACACAAAGAAATGGAAAGACATTCCATGCTCCTGGATTAGAAGAGTAAGTATTGTTAAAATGTCTGTACTACCTGAAACAATCTGCAGGTTGAGTACAATCCCTATCAAAATACCAACAGCATTTTTCATAGAACAGACAGTCCTAAAATTTGTATGGAGCCACAAAAGACCCCAAGTAGCCAAAGCAGTCTTGAAAATCTCAAGGTATCACAATTCCAGACATCAAATTATAATACAAAGCTGAAGAGATCAAGACAGTATGGTACTGGCACAACAATAACACACACAGATCAATAGAACAGAATAGAAAACCCAGAAATAAACCTACAAGTATATGGTCAGTTCATCTTCAACAAAGGAAGAAAGAATATGCAACAGGAAAAAGACAGTGTTTTCAACAAATGGTGTTGGGAAAAACTGGACAGTTACATGCAGAAGAATTAAAGTGGACCTCTTTCTTACACCATACACAAATATAAATTCAAAATGGATTAAAGACCTAAATGTGATAGTGGTACGTGAAGCCATAAAACTAAAGGAAGCACAGGCAGTTATTTCTCTGACATTGGCTGTAGCAACATTTTTCTAGCTGTCTCCTGAGGCAAGGGAAATCAAAGCAAAAATAAACTGTTGGTACTATATCAAAATAAAAAGCTTTTGCATAGTGAAAGAAACAACAAAACTAAAAGCAAACCAAACTGAATGGGAGAAGATATTTGCAAATGACATAAATGATAAAGGATTAGTATCCAAAATATGTAATACAGTGTTTCTAAGCACCTACCACATTCTGTACTGGATAGTGGAGATTCAGTGAACAATTCCTGCTCTCTGGAACCCTGCATTCTAACAATATGTACATAACCAATATACAGTATTCTAATTCTACATACATTATTGATTATATTTGCAACAAAGGCTATCAAGAAAAGTATAGGGGGCTATGAAAGCATATAACAGAAAGTACTAATCCGAAGAATTAGGGAAAGCTTCCCTTAAGGAAGTGACATTTGGGATTGAATCTGATGAGAAGGTAATTCAACCCTGCAAAACGGTGGCCAGATAATATATGCACTGGGAAACATGTACAGTATCTCTGAGCAGCTATGAGAAAATAAAAACCAGGAAAGCTAACTATAGTGAGCAAAGGGACAACTGACAGGAGAGAAAAACAGACAGGTAAAAAAAAAAGGCTCAAGAATTTGAGCTAATACTAAGAGTAATAGAAGTCCCTCAAGAATTTTAAACAAGGGCATGAAAAAAGTAGAGAACAATGATATTTAAAGTATGAACTCAATTATTTCTAAAAATTTACAGAAAAATGACAAATATATAAAAATGTTAAATTGTTGCAACATTGTCCTGGTAAGATTATGATTATTTTTCTTATGTATACTTTTTAAACTTACCAAATTTTACAGACTATAAATTCTCAACAGTGAAAAAAAAAAAGTCCAGGTCACCAAATATAACACAGTAGTGGCTCCATTCTTCCCTTGCTTCATGCAACCTTTCCATTGCTACACACATTTATTTGCAGGATACATCCTCCACCCCAGACCTAGTCTTTGCCCCTCAATTCTACTACCAAAGCTTAACTCTAAGGACCACTTCTAACTGCCCTTCAGTAGTAGTCCAATCCACATTGTCTAGTGTTAGTTCATTTTCTAGGGGAAAATAACACTAAGAATACTGATACCGAGAAGAATGAAATTTGTGAGAATCTTATTAGGTAGCCAATGCTTTAGCTTAAGATAGTTTATACTGTACTTAGAGGAAAAAACAGCAAGTAAATATAAGCATGGCAGATAATTACACTTAATGTTGAATGGCTCCAGTTTGTCTTACTCTCCAAACCCCTAAGTTTGGACTTCAGGAACTTTCATATTGTGAACTTATGCATGTTCAGAATATTACATAACAACCCAGTTGTATCTGAGTTCAGAAATTTCAATAGATTAAAAAAGCATCTTCAAAGCTCAGTGTCTGAGGTTTTCAACATTGCAGGAGTCTGGAATTTTCAAAAGATATACAGCTGTGTTGCACAGCTATCAGAGAAGAGATTCTGTTAATGAGACCACATGAAATCAGAGATGTCCTTAGCACAGAGCTTGAGGTATTCCAGAATCCAGATGTTCAGATGACTTACCCTGATTTTAAAGGAAAGTGTTTATTTATAAGCTCTCCTACCTGACAGTGAGTTTCTTTTCTGACAACTAATTTTACTCAATTTGCTCTTCTTATCTGGTTTTCCTTTTTTTATGTCTTCCCCTTCATGTCCCCAAGCCAAGCCTGAATTTCTACATACTGAAAACCCAAGATATGATAAACTGAAACATTAGATATGGAATTAAACAACTAAACAAAATTTACCAAGTGCTACTATGTTTCCAAACATAATGCTTATTAAAACCCATAAAACTTGGAAGTACATAAAGAATGGAAGATATAAGAAGGTTCAGCATAAACCTTAGGTAACACAGAGATTTAATTTAATACATGGGCACTAGAATTCAGAAATACATCTTCTAGAGACTCTTGATCAGAACAAAATTCACTACTTTTCAATACCCCGTACATCATATCCAACTTAAATTTACCAGTATGACTTACAATGCAGATTGAAATCTTCCAAACCATCCATTCCAATTGCTCTTAAGTGTTGCTCAAGCATTTTTTATTGAAGTATGGTTGACATACAACATTGTATTAGTTTTGGGTGTACAATATAATGATTTTAAGATTATGTGTATTACCAAATGCTCACCACCATGAGTGTAGTAACCATCTGTCACCATACAAAGTTGTTATAATATTATTGACTATATTCCCCATGCTGTAACTTTCATACCTGTGACTTATTTTGTAACTGGACATTTGTACCTCTTAATCAGCTTCACCTACTTCACCCATCCCCTGACCCCCTTCACTCTTGCAACCAGCAGTTTGTTCTCTGTATTTATTCTGAGAAAGTAAGTAGGGGAGAAGCAAAGAGAGAGGGGAATCCCAAGCAGGCTTTGCACCATCAGTGTAGAGACTGATGCGGGGCTCGACCCAATGACAGAGATCATAACCTGAGCCAAAACCAAGAGTCGGACTCTCAACTGACAGAACAACTCAGAAGCCCTTGTTCTTTGTATATATGAGTCTGTTTCTTGCTTGTTCATTTGTTTTTTTGGATTCTACACGTAAGTAAAATCATAGGGTGTTTGTCTTTTTCTGTCTTTATTCACTTAGCATAATACCTCCTGCATCTATCCAGGTTGTCCTAAATGGCAAGATTTCATTCATTTTTAGTAATACATACATACCACATCTGCTCTATCCATTCATCTATGGATAGACATTTAGGTTACTTCTGTATCTTGGCTATTGTAACTAATGCTGCAATAAACACTGGAGTGCATATATCTTTTTGAATACATTTTTCAATCCTTCAGTGAAACATCCAGAAATGGAATTATTAGGTCATGTGGTATTTCTATTTGTAATTTCTTGAGGAACATCCATACTGTTTTCCATAGTGGATGCAGCAATTTACATTCCCACAAACCGCACACACGGGTTCCCTTTTGTCCACATCCTTGCTAACATTTGTTATTTCTTGCCTTGATAGTAGCCATTCTGACCAGTGTGGGTTGATACATCATTCTGGCTGATTTGCATTTCTCTAATGATTAGTGATGTTGAGCATCTTTTCAAGTGCTTTCTGGTCATATCTATGTCTTCTTTGGAAAAATACATATTCAGGTACTCGGCCCCTTTTTTAATCAGATTATTTTTTGATGTTGAGTTTAAGAATTCTTTATATATTTTGGATACTGATCCTTTATCACATGTATCATTTGCAAATATCGACTCACATTGACTAGGTTGCTTTTTTGTTTTGTTGATTGTTTCCTTCACTGTGCAAAAGCATTTTATTTTTTTATTTATTTTTATTTTTTATTTAATTAATTTTTTTTTTAAATTTATATCCAAGTTAGTTAGCATGTAGTGAAACAATGATTTCAGGAGTAGATTCCTTAATGCCCCTTACCCATTTAGCCCATCCCCTCCCACAAAAGCATTTTATTTTGATGTAATCTCAACACTTTAATTTTGCTTTTGTCTCCCTTGCCTGAATAGACAGAAGCAGAAAAAACATTGCTAAAGCCAGTGTCCAAGAGTTTACTGCCTAATTTTTTTTTGTTTTTGGTTTCAGGTCTTACATGTAGGTCTTTAATCCATTTGAGTTTATTTTTGTGTATGGTGTAAGAAAGTGGTTCAGTTTCATTCTTTTACATCTTGCTGTCCAGTTTTCTCATTTATTGAAGAGACTCTTCCCCATTGTATATTTTTTACTTCTTTTTTGAGATTAATTGACCATATAAGTATGGGTTTATTTCTGGGTTCTCTATTCTGTTCTATTGGTCTGTGTGTCTATTTTTGTGTCAGTGTCATACTGTTTATTACAGCTTTGTAGTACAGTTTGAAATCATGGATTGTGATTGTGCTCTTCTTTCTCAAGATTGCTTTGGCTCTGCCAGGTCTTTTGTGGCTCCATACAAATTGTGGGATTATTTGGTCTTGCTCTGTGAAAAACACTATTGGCATTCTGATATAGATTGCAGTGAATTCTATAGACTGGGGTAGTATGGACATTTTAACAATATTAATTCTTCCAATCCATGAGCATGGACTGTCTTCTTATTTATTTGTGTCATCATCAATTTCTTTCATCAGTGGCTTGTAGTTTTCAGAGTACAGGTCTCTCACTTCCTTTGTTAAATGTATTCCTAAGTTAAGTATTTTATTTTTTTTGCTGTGATTGTAATTTATTTCCTCTTTCTGCTACTTTGCTATTAGTGTAAAGAAATGCAATGGTTTCCTCTATATTAATTTTATATTCTGCAACTTTAGTGAATGTATTAGTTTCAGGTGTGCAATACAGTGATTCAGCAATTCCAAACATCACCCAGTGCTCATTACAAGTACAGTCCTTAATCCCCATCACCTATTTCACCCATCCTCCCACCCACCTCCCCTCTGGTAACCATTAGTCTGTTCTCGATAGTTAAGAGTCTGTTTCTTGATTTGTCTTTTTTTCCCCTTTGCTCATTTGTTTCTTCAATCCACATGAGTGAAATAATATGGTATCTTTCTGACTTATTTTCCTTAACAGTATACTCTCTAGCACCATCCATGTTGTTGCACATGGCAAGGTTTCATTCTACTTTACAGCTGAATAATATTCCAGTGTGAATGTGTATACCACATTTTCTTTATCCATTCATCTGTTGATGGACACTTAGGCTGCCTTCCATAATTGGCTATTATAAATAATGCTGCAATAAACACAGAGGTGCATGTATCCCTTTGAATTAGTGTTCTTGTATTTTTTCTACTGTAAACATTTAGTAGTACTGGATTGTAGGGCATTTCTATTTTTAACTTTCTGAAGAACTTCCATACTGTTTTCCATAGTGGCTACACCAGTATGCATTCCCACCAACAGTACACAAGGGTTCTTTTTCTCCACATTCTTATCAACACTGGTTTTCTGTTTTGTTTTTTTTTTTTTTAATTTTAGCCAGTCTGAAAGATATGAGGTAAAACCTCACTGTAGTTTTGATTTGTATTTCCCTGATGATGAGTGATGTTGAGCATCTTTTCATGTGTCTGTTGGTCATCTATATGTCTTCTTTGGAGAAATCTCTGTTCACTTCCTCTGCCCATTTTTTAATTGAATTATTTGTTCTTTGGGTGTTGATGTTCAGTATATATTAATAAATGAATGAATGACAAAACATTATAGGCAGCCATCCTCTTAATTCATAATACCTTTGCTAAAATATATACTTGGTAGTGATACTGATATGGGAGCTATTTCTTCCTGAGAGAGAAAGAATAGCCCCTATTTAGTGTATGGCCATGTAGTAACTTAATAGCAGTCACAACTCAGTATTTCTATGGTGTTTTAACCTAGACTTTTTTTTCTATTTAATTATTTAATTCCCTTTGCCTGATTTTATATGACCACAAAACCTTTAAACATAGTCTTCTTGTACCAGTAGAGAAAATAGGGGTTTTCTGTATTTGTATGTGCAAAGAGATATTAAGAATATATTTTAAACAGATGTATTTTCCCACTTATATTTGGACTATTTTGTTATAAAACCTAATTTTAACAAGTAGGAAAACAGGTTGGCTTTTCTCTTTTTCTATTGAATTTTTCATCTGTCACATTTGTTCAGCAGAAGTCTAAAATTTAGCACATAGCAAATGAATCATCTTCTCTTTGCTGGACTCAAATACAACCATTAATGTTGTCTGGCCTTTAGAAGCCCTTTATATAATGAGCTGCTATTGCTGGAGTAAGGTCTGAGTTGAATATAAATAGGAAGGACCTGTATACTCTGATTTTGGTCTGTTCAGTTCCATCCAGAAGTTCTGGGTCTGCAGATTGGTACAGTGGCTTCGTATGTGGAGATAAACTTTAAGTGCTTTTACACTTCTTGTTTTACTTCATACTGCATGGTAAGTATATAGCAGTATTTGGGAAATTCCTCTATTTTAAGATTCTTCTGAAATACAGGTACCAGTTATTTGGGTTGAGGTTTACTAGAGACTCTAATCACCTGTTCTTCCCCCTGAGGAAAGACAGTGTCTTTGGAGTCTCAGTTCTGTTATCCAAAAGATGGTTCTACATTTACCTGCGTCTGGTCTTTCTTACTCCCAGGAAAGGCTGAGTCTGTTTGGACATTTCCACCTACCTTGTGCTTTGAACTGACTTCTTTGGTGTGTTGAGGTACTCAGTTTATCAGTGGTAAACATATTTGGATTCTTCTTTCCTTTGGTAGATGCTGGCCAGAAGTACTTTTTTCTTATCTTATACAGTCAATAAAAGACTCCTCAGTTTTTGGTTTCACATAATTCACCAAATTTAGTGTATTTAGTTAGTTTTATCAGTATATTGTTTGTTGAATGTTCACATTGTGCTTGACACTTTCCAGAACTCTGGGGATTACCCAAAAAGTACATGTGTGTATCTTGGGTATTGTGGGAGAAGGCTAGAATATAGCATTGCCCTTGAGGGGTTCTGTTGTGATGTGTAATATAGAAAAGCTTTCTGCACGGTCCCCTTCACCACCTCTATGCTTACTTTAGGCAGAGCTTCTTGGCATGAGGGGGAACAATTAAGGGAGGAATAGAAATAGTGACTGTGTCTTAATTCCTCCCTACCATCTCCTTTTCCCCCAAGAGTTTGAGTGTTATTTAGAAACAGTTTCTAAGTGGGAATTTCCATAAATAAGTATTACAGAAGTTGGCAAATTGTGGAAACAGTTTTAGCATCTATGGTTGATGTTCTACCTTGCAGAACATTTTTGCACATAGGTTCGAGGCTTAGCTGATCACTGCCTTCTACATCATGTATGCAGGAAGAGGTACATTAACAACACCTTCATTTTAGACTTAGTGAAATACTCCACAAGTATGTCTGGATCTTTTGATAAACCTCTTTGGAACATTTAATGACAACTTAATGTGTTTTACAGAGACATCTCTTCTTACATCTTATAAGTACTTAATCTGTGCTGGTTTTCAGAAGCAGGCTTGACTTCTGGTTGCACAGTCAGCTAGATTTTTTTTCTACTTGTGGAGAAGGAAGGTATTATCAGAAATGGAAAATCCAAATTTGCAAAGTATTAGAAACAATTTAAAACTGTATTTTACTTTGAATAACATTTGCTGTATATCTGACCTAATAATGTTTACCTCAGGGCAATGTTTTCTTGAATTATTTTTATATTTATAAGATGCTAATTCCCCCCCCTCCCCAATTTATGGAAGGTAGTGTGAAGGGGTGATCTTTAGTTTTTAAAATTAAAAAATCTGTTCTTAATTTTCTTATTCTAGGTATATACTTTCTTGGCACTGTAATATTGATATTGACCTCTCAACAGAGTAGGTTTAGTGGAAACATACCGCAACATAATAAAAACCATATATGAATAACCCACAGTTAACATCACTGTAAACTGAAAAACTGAGAGCCTTTCCTTTAATATCAGGAATAAGACAAGGATGTCCACTCTCACCACTTCTATTCAGCATTGTAGTTGAAGTCTTAGTCACAGCAATTAGACAAGAAAAAGAAATAAAAAGTATTCAGGGGGAGATAAGATGGTGACAGAGTAGGAGGACCCTAAACTCGTGTCTTCTCTCTAACGCAACTAGATAACTATCAAATCATTCTAAATACCCCAGAAATCAACCTGAAGACTGACAGAACAAACTCCACAACTAAAGGGATACAAGAAGCCACATTGAAGAAGATTAAAAAGTGTGGAGATATGGTTTAGGGGAGAAACATACTGTGGGTGCTGCAGAAAGGATGGAGCCATGTTTGTGGAGAAGGAGAGGGAGAGAGGAGCACACAGGGGAATGCACAAGGAGAACATTTCCCCAAAGCCATTGGCTGGGAAATGAGAGGGGCTGATTTTCATGAGTTCTGGCAACCAGAGGGGCATAAAGACTGGAGTTTGAAAAGTCAGTGGGTTTTGCTGGGATAGAGCCTGGAGGACACTGCACTGTTCCTGGAGAGAAGACAGGCAAACAAACCAGAGGTGGACAGTGTGGAAATAGTGATCTGAAAAATGCCTGGATCATACATAGGGGAGGTTATTCACTTTTCTCGGAGTACTCCCCTGAGAGGCAGTGTTCAGGGAGATGCCTCTCCTCTCTAGGGAGAGCCAGCTAGTGCCATTTCCCTCCCCAACCCCTCAGCATAAACACAGAGTCACCTACAGTAAGCAGCACAGTGCTGAAACTGGCTGCCTAACCTGCTTACACCAAGTCCCACACCCTTGCACTCTTGCAGGACTGCCCCTGTCCGTCAAGTTGGCCCCAGTCCCAGTGTGGTGGGCCCTGTCCCCAGAGGACCAGCAGACACCCCAGCCCACACCAACCAGATAGTTCTGCAGGGCTTCAGTTCTTTTTTTGTTTTTATTTCTAATTAATTAATTAATTATTAAATTTAATCCAAGTTAGTTAGCATATAATGCAACCGTGATTTCAGGAGTAGATTCCTTAATGCCCCTTACTCATTTAGCCCATCCCCCCTCCCCCAACCCCTCCAGCAACCCTCTGTTTGTTCTCTATATTTAAGAGTCTCTTATGTTTTGTCCCCCTCCCTGTTTTTATATTTTTTTTGCTTCCCTTCCCTTATGGTCATCTGTTTTGTATCTTAAATTTCTCATATGAGTGAAGTCAAATGATATGTCTTTCTCTAATTTAGCTTAGTATAATAGCCTCCAGTTCCATCCTTGTAGTTGCAAATGGCAATATTTCATTCTTTTTGATTGCTGAGTAATGCTCCATTATATGTATATACCACATCTTTTTTTTTAATTTAACTTTATTTTTTTTATTTTTAAAAATTTACATCCAAATTAGTATATAGTGAAGCAATGATTTCAGGAGTAGATTCCTTAATGCCCCTTACCCATTTAGCCCATCCCCCCTCCCACAACCCCTCCAGCAACCCTCAGTTTGTTCTCCATATTTATGAGTCTCTTTTGTTTTGTCCCCCTCCCTGTTTTTATATTATTTTTGTTTAACTTCCCTTATGTTCGTCTGTTTTGTTTCTTAAAGTCCTCATATGAGTGAAGTCATATGAGTTTTGTCTTTCTCTGAGTGACTAATTTCACTTAGCATAATACCCTCCAGTTCCATCCACGTAGTTGCAAATGGCAAGATTTCATTCTTTTTGATTGCTGAGTAATACTCCATTGTATATATATACATTTTCTTTATCCATTCATCCATCGATGGACATTTGGGCTCTTTCCATACTTTGGCTATTGTTGATAGTGCTGCTATAAACATGAGGGTGCATGTGTCCCTTCGAAACAGCACACCTGTATCCCTTGGATAAGTGCCTGGTAGTGCAATTGATGGGTCATAGGGTAGTTCTATTTTTAATTTTTTAGAGAAACCTCCATCCTGTTTTCCAGAGTGGCTGCACCAGCTTGCATTCCCACCAACAATGCAAAAGAGATCCTCTTTCTCCACATCCTTGCCAACATCTGTTGTTGCCAGAGTTGTTAATGTCAGCCATTCTGACAGGTGTAAGGTGGTATCTCATTGTGGTTTTGATTTGTATTTCCCTGATGATGAGTGATGTTGAGCATTTTTTCCTGTGTCGGTTGGCCATCTGGATGTCTTCTTTGGAGAAGTGTCTATTCATGTCTTTTGCCCATGTCTTCACTGGATTATTTGTTTTTTGGGTGTTGCTTTTGATAACTCAACAATTTTGGATACTAACCCTTTATCTGATATGTCGTTTGCAAATATCTTCTCCCGTTCTGTCGATTGCCTTTTAGTTTTGCTGATTCTTTCCTTCGCTGTGCAGAAGCTTTTTATTTTGATGAGGTCCCAGTAGTTCATTTTTGCTTTTGTTTCCCTCGCCTCCGGAGACGTGTTGAGTAAGAATTGCCGTGGGCAAGATCAAAGAGGTTTTTGCCTGCTTTCTCCTCGAGGATTTTGATGGCTTCCTGTCTTACATTGAGGACTTTCATCCATTTTGAGTTTCTTTTTGTGTATGGTGTAAGAAAGTGGTCCAGGTTCATTCTTGTGCATGTCGCTGTCCAGTTTTCCCAGCACCACTTGCTGAAGAGACTGTCTTGATTCCATTGGATATTCTTTCCTGCTTTGTCAAAGATTAGTTGGCCATATGTTTATGGATCTATTTCTGGGTTCTCTGTTCTGTTCCATTGATCTCAGTGTCTGTTTTTGTGCCAGTACCATACTGTCTTGATGATTACAGCTTTGTAGTATAGCTTGAAGTCTGGGATTGTGATGCCTCCTGCTTTGGTTTTCTTTTTCAAGATTGCTTTGGCTATTCGGGGTCTTTTCTGGTTCCATACAAATTTTCCGATTATTTGTTCTAGCTCTGTGAAGAATGCTCTTGTTACTTTGATAGAGATTGCGTTGAATGTATAGATTGCTTTGGGTAGTATCGACATTTTAACAGTATTTGTTCTTCCTATCCAGGAGCATGGAATCTTTTTCCAGTTCTTTGTGTCTTCTTCAATTTCTTTCATAAGTTTTCAGTGTATAGATTTTTCACCTCTTTGGTAGATTTATTCTTAGGTATTTTATGGTTTTTGGTGCAATTGTAAATGGGATTGATTCCTTGATTTCTTTCTGTCACTTCATTGTTGATGTATAGGAATGCAACCAATTTCTGTGCATTGATTTTATATCCTGCAACTTTGCTGATACATGAATCAGTTCTAGCAGTTTTTGGTGGAATCTTTTGGGTTTTACATATAAAGTGTCATGTCGTCTGTGAAGAGTGAAAGTTTGACCTCCTCCTGGCCGGTTTGAATACGTTTTATTTCTTTGTGTTGTTTGATTGCAGAGGCTAAGACTTCCAATACTATGTTGAATAACAGTGGTGAGAAATATCACATCTACTTTATCCATTCATCCATTGATGGATGTTTGGGCTCTTTCCATACTTCGGCCATTGTTGATAGCGCTGCTATAAACATTGGGGTGCATGTGCCCCTTCGAGACAGCACACCTTCATCCCTTGGATAAATACCTAGTAGTGCAATTGCTGGGTCATAGGGTAGTTCTATTTTTAATTTTTAAGGAACCTCCATACTGTTTTCCAGAGTGGCTGCACCAGTTTGCATTCCCACCAGCAGTGCAAAAGAACCTTTCTTCTCCACATCCTCACCAACATCTGTCATTGCCTGGATTGTTTGTTAGCCATTCTCACTGGTGTGAGGTGGTATCTCACCGTGGTTTTGATTTGTATTTCCTTGATGATGAGTGATGTTGAGCAGTTTTTTCATGTGTCTTATTTGGAGAAGTGTCTATTCATGTCTTTTGCCCATTTCTTCACTGGATTATTTGTTTTTTGGGTGTTGAGTTTGATAAGTTCTCTATAGATTTTGGATACTAACCCTTTATCTGATATGTCATTTGCAAATATCTTCTCACATTCTGTCAGTTGCCTTTTAGTTTTGCTGATTGTTTCCTTCGCTGTGCAGAAACTTTTTATTTTGATGAGGTCATTTTTGCTTTTGTTTCTCTTGCCTCCAGAGATGTGTTGAGTAAGAAGTTGCTATGGCTGAGGTCAAAGAGGTTTTTGTGCAGTTTCAGTTCTAATGGAAGTAGCATCAGGTCTCATTTAATAAACAGACCACAACATACCTAGTTAAAACTCTCCACATTGTGGCCAAGGACCAAACACTGCCCACTGCAGGCAAGGAGAGATTTTCAGATGACTGGCCTGAAAGATAGAGTAGCCAAAACACAACAGCAGAGTACATGCAGCACACACCAGAGGCCCTCCCTGTAGAGTCAGGCCATGGACACTATATGACTTCTTCTCCATGAAGCCATTACCAGGAGCAGAAAACATACCAGGCTTTTCTTTTCTTTTTTTTTTCTTTTCTTTTTTTTTTTTTTTTTATCAGTTTATTTATTAAGAGAGAGAGAGAGAGACAGCACGATTGTGGGAAGGGCAGAGAGGGAGAGAGACAATTCCTATCAGGCTCTGTACTGTCAGCAGAGCCCGATGTGGGGCTCAAACTCCAACCATGAGATCATGACCTGAACCAAAGTCAAGAGTTGGATGCTTAACCAATGGAGCCAACTGGGCACCCACATAACAGGCCTTTCTAACACACAGAAGAAGACAGAAACTTAGACAAAAGGTCAAGATGGAGGAGTTAATCCCAAATGAAAGAACAAGATAAAGTCATGGCCAGAGATCTAAGCAAAACAAATGTAAGTAACACGGCCAATGGAGAATTTAAAGCAGTAATCATAAGGATACTTACTGGTCTTTTTAAAAAAAATTTTAATGTTTATTCATTTTTTGAGAGAGAGAGAGAGAGAGTGAGAGCATGAGTGGAGGAGGGGCAGAGAGAGAGCGAGCGAGACACAGAATCTGAAGCAAGCTCCAAGCTCTGAGCTGTCAACACAGAGCCCGACATGGGGCTCGAACTCACGAACTGTGAGATCATCGAAGTCAGACGCTTAACCAACCGAACCACCTAGGTGTCCTGGGATACACACTGATCTTGAGAAAAGAATGGGAAACTTCAGGGAGATCCTTATTGCTGAGATAAAAGAGAGAAAAAAGGAAACAAAAATGAAAAATGCCATAACTGAGATTAGAACCAGGCTTGCTGCAATGAACACAAAGCCAGAAGAAGTAGAGGAAGGAATAAGTGACACAGAAGACAAAATAGTAGAAAATAATGAAACTGAACAAAAGAGAAAAAAGAATTATGGAACTGAGAATAGACTTAGGGAACTCAGTGGCTACATCAAATGTAGTAACATTCATATTATAGGAATCCCAGAAGAAGTGAGGGAAAAGGGGCAGAAAATTTATTTGAGGAAATAGTAGCTAAGAACTTACCTAATTTGGGGAAGGAAACAGACATCAAGATCTAGGAGGCACAGAGAACTCCTGTCAAAATCAAGAAAAATAGGCCAACACTAAGACATATTGTGAGTGAATTAGCAAAATATAGTGATAAAGAAACAAAATCTTAAGAGACAAGACAAAAGAAGTCCTTAACTTACAAGGGAAGACCCATAAGGCTAGCTGCAGATTTCTCAGCAGAAACTTGGCAGTCCAGAAGGGAGTGGCATGCTATATTCGAAGTACTGAATGTGAAAAATCTGTAGCCAAGAAAGAATACTCTATCCAGCAAGGCTATCATTCAGAATAGAAGGAGAGATAAAGAGTTTCCCTGACAAAAGCTAAAGGAGTTCATGACCACTAAACCAGCCCTGGAAGAAATATTAAAGGAGATTCTTTCAGTGGAAAGTTAAGACCAGGGACACCTGGGTCACTCATTCAGTTAAGTTTCTGACTTTGGCTCAGGTCATGATCTCACAGTTTATGAGTTTGAGCCCTGCATTAGACTCTCTGCTGTCAGTGCAGAGCCCTCTTTGGATCCTCTGTCCCCCGTTCCCTCTCTGCCCCTCCCCTGGTCATGTGTGCATGCTTTCTCTCCCTCCTCCCCCCTCAAAAATACATAAACGTTGAAGAAAGACAAAAACAAAAGTCACAAAGACAAGAAAGGAACTGAGCAAATCTCCAGGAACAACAAAACAAATAATAAAATGGTACTGAATACATATCTATCAATAATTACTGTGAGTGCAAATGGAGTAAGTGCTCCAATCAAAAGATACAGGGTGTCAATGGATTAAAAAAAACAATATCCATCTATATGCTGTCTACAAGAGACCCATTTTAGACCTAAAGACACTTCAGATTGGAAGTGAGGGGATGGAGAAACATTTATCACAAATGGATGTCAAAAGAAAGCCAGAGTAGCAATACTTATATTGGACAAACTGTACTTTAAACCAAAGACTGTACCAAGAGATGAAGAAGGGCACTATATCATAATAAAGGGGACAAATACACCAAGAAGATCCAGCAATTGTAAATATTTATGTACCCAACATGCAAGCCCCCAGATATATAAGACAATTAAAAATAAACATAAAGGAACTTATTGATAGTAATACAGTAATAGTAGGGGACTTTAACACCCCACTTATATCAGTGGACGGATCACCTAAGCAGAAAATCAACAAGGAAACAGTGGCTTTGAATGACACACTGGACCAGATGGACTTAACAGATATATTCAGAATATTCCATCCTAAAGCAGCAGAATGCACATTCTTTTCAAGTGCACATGGGACATTGTCCAGAATAGATCACATACTAGATCACAAATCAGCCTTCAACAAGTACAAAGAGATTGAGATCATTTCATGCATAGTTTCTGACCACAATGCTATGAAACTTGAAGTCAACCATAAAAAAAATTTTTTTTTTGGAAAGATCACAAATACATGGAGGTTAAACAACATGCTACTAAAGAATGAATGGGTCAACCAGGAAATCAAATAAATTAAAAAATATGTGGAAACAAGTGAAAATGAAAATACAATGGTCCAAAACCTTTGGGATGCAGCAAAAGTGGTCCTAAGAGGGACCTTAAGAAGCAAGAGATATCTCAACAACCTAACCTTACACCTAATGGATCTAAAAAAAGAACAACAAACAAAGCCTAAAGCCAGCAGGAGAAGGGAAATAATAAAGATTAGAGAAGAAATAAATGATATAGAAACTAAAAAAAAAATGGGTGAAACCAGGAACTGGTTCTTAGAAAAAATTAATAAAATTGATAAATTCCTAGCCAGACTTGTCAAAAAGAAAAGAGAAAGGACCCACATAAAGTCACAAATGAGAAAGGACAAATAACAACCAACACCACTGAAGTAGAAACAATTATAGGAGAATATTATGAAAAACTATGCCAACAAATTGGACAACCTGGAAGAAATGGATAAATTCCTAGAAACATATAAACTACCAAGACTGAAACAGAAAAAAATGGTAAACTTGAATAGATCACTAACCAGCAAAAATTTCCCAACAAACAAAACTCCAGGGGGTCAGATGGCTTCAAAGGTGAATTCCACCAAACAATGAAAGAAGAGTTAACACCTATTGTTAAACTATTCCAAAGAAAATAGAAAACCAAGGAAAACTTCTAAATTCATTGAATGAGGCCAGCGTTACCCTGATATCAAAACCAGAAGACTCCACTAAAATAGAAAACTATAGGTCAGTATCCCTGATGAACATGGATACAAAAATTCTCAATAAAATACTAACAAAATCCAATAGTATATTAATCATTATGTACAGTAATGTACTCTAGTACATTAATCATTAATTAGAATCATCCACCAGGATCAAGCGGGATTTATTCCTGGTCTGCAAGTGTGGTTCAGTATTCATAAATCAATCGATGTGATACACCACATTAATAAAAGAGAGGATAAGAACCATATGATCCTTTCAATAGATGCAGAAAAAGCATTTGAAAAAGTACAATATCCATTCATGATAACAACCCTCAACAAAGTAGATTTCAAGGGAACATACTTCAACATAATAAAGGCCGTATAGAAAAAACCCACAGCTAATATCATCCTCAATGGGGAACAACTATAAGCTTTTCCCTATGGTCAGGAACAAGACAGGGATGTCCACTTTCACCACTGTTATTTAACATAGTACTGAAAGTACTAGACTCAGCAATAGACAACAAAAAGAAATAAAAGACATCCAAATCATTTGCAAGGCAGAAGTCAAACTTTCACTGTTTTCAGATGACATGATAGTCTATATAGAAAACCTGAAAGATATCACCAAAAAAGTGCTAGAACTCATACACAAATTCAGTAAACTTGCAGGGTACAAAATCGACATACAGAAATCTGTTGCATTTTTATACACCAGTAATGAAGCAGCAGAAGGAGAAATGAGGGAATCGATCCCATTTACAATTGCCCCCAAACCCATAAGATATGTAGGAGTAAACCTAACCAAAGAGGTAAAAGGCTTGTACTCTGAAAACTATAAAATACCAATGAAAGAAATTGAAGATGGCACATATAAGAAATGGAAAAACAGTCCATGTTCGTGGATTGGAAGAAAAAATATTGTTAAAATGTCTATATTACCCACAGCAACCTACACATCTAATGCAATCCTATCAAACTACCAACAACATTTTTCACAGAGCTAGAACAAACAATCCTAAAATTTGTATGGAACTACAAGAGATACCAAATAGCCAACACAATCTTGAAAAAGAAAAGCAAAGCTGGAGGCACCACAATTCTGGACTTCAAGTTATATTACAAAGGTGAAGAGATCAAGAGTATGGTACTGGCACAAAAACAGATGTCTAGATCAATGGAACAGGATAGAAAACCCAGAAATGAACCAACAACTATATGGGCAATTGATCTTCAACAGAGCAAGAAAAACTATCTAATGGAAGAAGTTCTCTTCAACAAAGAGTTTTGGGAAAACTGGACAGCCACATGCAAAAGAATGAAACTGGATCATTTTCTTACACCATACACAAAAATAAATTTCAAATGGATTAAAGACCTGATTGTGAGACAGGAAACCATTAAAATCGTAGAGAACACAGCCAGTAACCTCTTTCATATGGGCTGTAGCAGCTTCTTACTATATATGTCTTTTCAGGCAATGGAAACAAAAGTAAAAATACACTATGAGGACTACCTCAAAATAAAAACCTTCTGTACAATGAAGAAAACAATTTACAAAGCTAAAAGACAACCTATGGATTGGTTTCTTTTTCTTTCTTTCTTTCTTTCTTTCTTTTTTTCTTTCTTTCTTTCTTTCTTTCTTTCTTTCTTTCTTTCTTTCTTTCTTCTAGGATATTTGCAAATGATATATCTGATAAAGGGTTAGTACCCAAAATATATAAAGAACTTCTAAAACCCTACATCAAAAACCAAATAATACAATTAAAAAATGGACAGAAAACATGAATAGACATTTTTCCAAAAAAGCACATCCAGATGGCCAACAGACACATGAAAAGATGCTCAACATCACTCATTAACAGGGAAATGAAAATTAAAACTACAGTGAGATATCACTTCACACCTGTCAGAATGGCTAAAGTTAACAACACAAGGAACAGGAGGTGTTGGTAAGAATGTGGAGAAGGGGGAACTGTCTTAGGCTGTTGGTGGGAATGCAAACTGGTGCAGCCACTGTGGACAACAGTATGGAGGTTCCTCAAAAGTTAAAAATAGAACTATTGATCCAGCAATTGCACTACCAGGTATTTACCCAAAGAACACAAAAATACTCATTCAAAGGGATACATGCACCCGTGTTTATAGCAGTGTTATCTACAGTAGGCAAATTATGGAAAGAGCCCAAATGTTCTTTGATGAATGAATAAAAAAGAAGTGGTATGTATACGTCTATACACACAACAGAATATTACTCAGCCATGAAAAATGAAATCTTGTCATTTGTAATGATGTGAATGGAGCTACAGAGTATAATGCTAGCCAAATAAGTCAGAGAAAGAAACATATCATCTGATTTCACTCATATGTGGAATTTAAGAAACATACCAAAGAAACATAGGGGGGAAAAAGAGAGGCAAATCAAGAAGCAGACTCTTAACTATAGAGAAAAAACTGATGGTTACCAGAAGGGAGATGGGTCAGGGGATGAGATAAATACATGGTGGAGATTAAGGAGTGCATTTGTTGTAATGAGCATTGGGTATTATATGTATGTGTTTAATCACTAAATTGTATACCTAAAGCTAATATTACACTGTATGTTAAGTAACTAAAATTTAAATACCAAGAAAAAAAAAAAAGGAAAGGCACCCAAATTGGTAAGGAAGAAGTAGAACTTTTACTGTTTGCAAGTGATTTGATACCATATATAGAA
The DNA here is from genome assembly GCF_023721935.1 of Panthera uncia. Lineage (NCBI taxonomy): Eukaryota > Metazoa > Chordata > Mammalia > Carnivora > Felidae > Panthera > Panthera uncia. Next base: position 81,434,623 of record NC_064808.1, on the reverse strand, counting down.
AATCTTAAAGACTCCACCAAAAAACTACTAGAACTAATAAATGAATTCTGTGAAGTCACAGGATACAAAATTAATATACAGAAATCTGTTGCATTTCTTTACACTAATAGTGAAGTAGCAGATAGAGAAATTAAGAAAACAATCCCACTTACAGTTGCACCAAAAATAATAAATTAGGAATAAGCTTAACCAAGAAGATGAAAGATCTGTACTGTGAAAACTATAAAACATCAGTGAAAGAAATTGAGGATGATGCAAGTGGAACGATATTCCATGCTAATGGATTGGAAGAATTAATATTGTTAAAATGTCCATACTAACCAAAACAATCTACAGATTGAATGAATGCAAGTCCTATCAAATACCAACAGCATTTTTCACAGAACTAGAATAATAATCCTAAAAATTGTATAGTACCACAAAAGACATTGAATAGCCAATAGAATCTTGAGAAAGACGAATAAAGCTAGAAATATCACAACCCCAGATTTCAAGACCTACTACGAAGCTGTAGTAATCGAAATGGTATGGTATTTTAAAAAAATAAACACATAAATCCATGTAACAGTCTATGTGAAAGGAGGAAAGAATATATAATTGGAAAAAGAGAGTCTCTTCAACAAATGGTGCTGAGAAAACTGGAGAACAATATGCAAAAGAATATAACTGGACCACTTTCTTAGAGCACACACACAAATAAAACTCAAAATGAGTTAAAGACCTAAATGTGATGTCTAAAATCAAACTCCTAAAAGAACAATAGGCAGTATTTTTTTGACATCAGCTATAGAAACATTTTGCTAGATATGTCTCATCAGGCAAGAGAAACAAAAGCAAAATTAAAGTATTGGGACTACACCAAAATAAAAACTTTTGCACAACGAAGGAAACCATCAACAAAACAAGACAACTGACTGAATAAAGAGGATATTTACAAGTGATATATCCAATAGTGGGTTAATATCCAAAAAAATACAAAGAATTTCTACAACTGAACATCATTACAGATGGGCATAGGATCTGAATAGACACTTTAAAAAAATTGTTTCAGTGTTTATTTTTTGAGAGAGAGATAGAGCATGAGTAGGGGAGGGGCAGAGAGAGAGGGAGACACAGAGTCTGAAGCAAGCTCCAGGCTCTGAGCTGTCAGCACAGAGCCTGACACGGGGCTTGAACTCACAGACTGCAAGATCATGATAAAGCCGAAGTTGGATGCCTAACCAACTGAGCCACCCAGGGAACCCCTGAATAGTTACTTTTCAAAAGAAGACATACAGATGGCTAACAGACACAGAAGATGTTCAACATCACTCATCATCAGGGAAATGCAAATCACAACCACAGTGGTACATCACCTCATGCCAGTCAGAATGGCTAAAGTCAAAGACCAGAAATTACATGTTGGTGAAGATGTGGAAAAACAGGAACCCTAGTGGTGGGAATGTATATTGATGCAGCTACTGTGTCAAACAATATGGAGTTTCTGCAAAAAACTAAAACAGACTTACCATATGATCCAGTAACTCCACTACTGGGTATTTACCCAGAGAAGATGAAAACACTAATTTAAAAAAGCATATGTACTATGTTTATTGCAGGATTATTTGTAATAGCCAAGATATGGAATTAGCCCAAGTGTCCATGGATAGATGAAAGGATAAAGATGATGTAGTATATATCTATAATGGAATATTACTTAGTTACAAAAAGGGAATGAGGTCTTGCCATTTGCAACAGCATGGATGGACACAGGGATTATATGCTAAATGAAATAATTCAGAGAAAGACAAATACTATATGGTTTCACTCATGTGGAATTTAAGAAACAAATCAAATGAACAATCAAAGAGTATAAAATCATTTAAATACAGAAAACGAACTGGGGTTGCCAAAGGGAAGTGGGCAGAGAGGTAAGTGAAATAGAATAGATAAAGGAGATGAGCACTGAATAATGTGTAGAATTCTTGAACCATTATATTGTACACCAGCAACTAATACTGTAAAGTGTACTTCAACTAAGAAAAGCTATAAAAATTTTAAAAATAAAATATGAGCCCTGTATTTTATGTGAGATGACAAAGCAAAGAGAATCTTGATGCACTCAAAAACAGAGCAGTGATGCCTGGTGATGATCCTCACCTGGTGGACACTCAATAAAAGCATTAATGAGTGAGGCCCAGGCTCCTGTACAAAGGCTCAGCTCCTTGCTACTGCCCTCAGATGCACTAAGTAGGGCTTTTCAAAGGCAAAGTAGGAAGTTTTTAAAAGGGCCTGAGGCAGAAGACTTGTAAACCAGACTGAGAAAGTGGTCAGTTTAATCCTATCCTGCAAACTCTTTTACAGCCAATTAGGACATGTAAGACTGGAAGCCTGCTGTCCTCCCTACCCTCTCCTTCTGTCATTGTCCCTTTTCCCCAGGCCCATGGTGGCCTTTTTGAATGCTGCTCTCCTGGACTGTACCACAGGGCTCAGTCTAGGAATTGTCTGACATCTGTACTTCACACCTGTCCCACTTGAACTTCCCACATACTGTTCCCTCAACAGGTGATGAACTAACCAAATAAACTTTCTGACTGGATGTCTTCCGGTGTTGTATTTCCCACACTTGGTAAGCTCTACCTGGGAATTATATCTGGGAGACTGGAGCTAGACATGCCATAGCTTCCTTTATAGCATCAGTGTTACTCCAAGATTTTGGAGAAAATATAACATAATTTGGAAACACATAGATGTATTGTGATGGAAAATATAAAATTCACTTGATTTTAAGGTAAAACATAAAATTTAGAAATATAATACAGTTGGTTAAGTCACGTCTCTAGACACTCCTCCTTCACCCCCTGTCCTACCCCTGTATAGAAACCCATTCATTCTCTTCTAGAATTAAGGGTGCCTTGGCGGGGGGGGGGGGGGGGGGGGGGGGGGAGTTTCTCCATTTTTGACGTGACCAACCCTTTTGTATTAAAAATTTTTATGTTTTACCTTAAAATCAAGTGAAAAGATTTTTT
>NC_064808.1:81341335-81431515 GCF_023721935.1 Panthera uncia | reverse complement strand
ATTTAGTGCTTTCTTTTTTTTGGGGTACCTGTGTTATTTTTTTTTTTTTCTAATCATTTGCAGCGTGTACACTGTATGGGACACACAGGAAACATCTCCCTCAACATTTCCCATTTCATTCCCAAAAAATCTGGATTAGATCCATCCCCTGTGTCTAGTCAGTATTTATTGAGTGCCTGCTATACATGTAGAGCATTGTGCAGGCTCTGTTCTCCAGGAGAAATACTATAGTTGTGGAGAAGACTGAGTTGGCCATTTCTTTTACTGGCACCCACACCATGCATACATAGAACATCATGCATATGCAGAAACTTCAGCTGCATATGGGCTATTTTTTAAGAACACGGACACAGAAGTTCAAAGAGGAAAGCTAAGAGCAATTCCAAGTTAACTAAAATTGTCTGTTTTAAAAGAGGTCTGTTTATAAACTGCAGTAGTTTTTACAAAAAGTGCAGTAACTCAAACCAGATAAAACCCATTAGAAGGTTTGTGTGAGATATTTGGGATTTGCAAAATTAGCTTAAATGTGTTGGGAGAAAACAGTCAACTTCTCTTACTTGGGCAAGATTTTGCTTTTCTTGTGTATCTAAAGTCAAAACCAGTCGTCCCTTAGGCTGAAATGTCTCTTCACAGGTAGGCCAGGTAGACAGATGTGCATTCTCTTTCTAGCTGGGTCAGCCATCTTTCCTACATGTTAGGGTTACCTCTAACAAGATAGCTGAGGTGGCAGAGAGAAATCCTTTGCTGCCTCATACCAAGGGCATTGTCAAAATACACTAAACTGAATTAGGCAAATAGCAACACTTTATCTTTCATTTTTCTCAGCCTGATTTTTATGGCATACTGATCTTCCTAACTGAATTCTGAGTCAGCTCTCTGAGCTTGACAAGGTGGGTTCCCCCCTGCTGATGTTTGTGAGGGGTAGCTTGGTAAGTACTGTGCTTTTCCCAGAATATCTTTCCCACTGATATTTCACCATTAGAGCATACCTTTGGGTTCAGTCAGAGTCTGTGCAAAGTCTCTGGTTATGTGAACCTGTGCTGCGTGGGGTAGAAATGAGATGAGGTAAATGTAAGATGTGAGGTGAACGAGGCACCTTCTTGGGAAAGGCAAGCCCAGGAACAAGTTTCAGAGTTTTATCCACATTGTTATTAGAATGTGTTTCCGTTTTCAAGATTTTTCCTTTTCTTACCCACTCCCTGCTACTTAAAAAGGAATTTGAGGATGCATACATAATGAGGAGTCTGTTTCCATCCTTTTCTCTCTTATTCTCTCTCTCTTGTGGTGACAGTGGCAGAAGAGACCTGTCATTTGTCGTGCATTGTAACTGATTAGATAACTGTTCTCAAACGTGTATTTCTGTTTAGAAGAATACTTTGAGGTGACTCCCCCCTTCCCCCTTGTCTCTGAATCTTCAATGAGTTGATCACTTTTTTCTAATCCAGGCAAGTTTCTGTGACTCTCAATTCTGTAGGGCCCTTTTGTCCTCTGAAGAGTGATTGCTTTCTGCATAACATCCAGTGTTCTTTGCTGCTTTCCACCCACATAGCCTTTCTAGCTGAGGAGGAGATGTTATGTGGAAAAATTATGAGTGCTTTTCAAACCCATTTGAGTTGAAGGCCCAGATGGTGAGGAAAATCCCTTGGGGAGCTAAAAATTGAATAGGTGATAGAATTTAAAAAGTCATAATTAGACTCACGTTCTTTTAAGACCACTGTAGAGTTTCCAGTCTCACTTAGGCATGTGAGTTCCATTTCTCAACTGATTAGTGACCTCCTTGAGGGCATTCTTGGTTTGTATACCACTGCAACTCCAACACCTTAGAAAGTGGCTCTTTAATAGAGTCATAATAATCCCTAACATGGATTGAATGCCTTTTATGTGTTAGGTACTGTACTAAGTGCTTTACATATGCTGTTTTATTTAATTTGTACAAACTTAAGAGGAAGATATTGTAATTTATACCCATTTTATGGATAAGAAAATACAGAAGTTGAGTAAGACCCAAATTGCAAATACCTGGTAAGCAGTTAGAAGCAGAATTCAAACCCAGGCATTCTAGAGTATGAGCTTTAAACCACCATATTATACCCTTATTAAGTACTTAGTTTTAAAATAAATTTTTGTTGAGCAGAAGAATGAGTGAACCAAACCTAAAATTAATTTCCTGAAGTCACACAGTGATATTTTACCTCTTCTTAGAATGAACTACTCAGCGTAAGTGGTCAGCCAGAATGTGTGGTGCTGTGCTTGGTGTTACTCAGTTCACGGAGATGTCACCCATGTTATAAACACTCAACATGGGATAAGAGTGTTAACACTGAATTTTATTCTCTTCTTATAGCCTTCTTCAAACAACCAGGAGCAGTTTAACAGTGATACTTGGCTTATAAACTTAACATATATTACTTAATGGTAATGACAAGTTAATGTGGCATAGATAAAGTGGTGCTGTCATATAAGTACAAATTAAATGTAGATTTTCATTCCAGTTCTGTATTTATTAAGTAGTGCTGTGGGAACTACAACATATTTTCAAGGGGGAGAGACACTTAACTATAAGCACAACCATTTGATTTGTGAAGACCAGAGTATTTGTTAAAAGAGGGGTTGCAAGGAAGTAACTTGGCTAAGGATGCTATCTCCTAGTGGAGGGAGCATTGGACTGTGAGTCAGGATATCTAGATTTTAATTCTCTCTCCACTTTAAATTTCTGTTGGGTTTAGCTAAAGCATTTATGCTGTAATACTTTGCTTTAATATCAGAAAGTGTCCTAACTACACTAGAAAATATGGTGACTTTCTTTGTGCCTTTATAACGATACAGTGTTTGTTCTTTTGGTAGAATTTTCTTTCTTTTTCTTTTTTTAATTTAATTTTGATAGAATTTTCTATCCACCACAAGTATTGCCTTTTATCTTCTTAAAAACAAATCTGATCACATTACTCTCTTCACCAATTTTTATTAAGTGCTTGCTCTCTGCTAGAAATTATTATAGGTCATTTATATGCAGTAACTCATTTAATTTTCTCAATTACCTTTTAAGGTGGGCACTAATACCCATATTTCATAAATGAAAAAACTGAGGCACAGTAGTACCCAAAGTAGCATAGTGAGTGATGGAGCTGATATCAAACCCAGACAGTTCAATGCCCAAACCACCACTGTCAATTACTACTCTTTACTGCCTGTCAATGAAATATTTCATTCTTGAAAATCATCAACAAAAACACTTATGAGCCCTTGATTTATGCCAGTTACTATTCTAGACACTGGGGATTCAGAGGTAACCAACATCCAAGCACTGGGGTTCAAATAATCTGTCTGTAAGAGTGTACTTGATTAGAGTGCTTTCCTAATAACCTTTCTGGTGATTTAATAGGAGCATGAGGCCACCCCAGCCCCCACTCTAGTACACAGAAAGCAGAACATCATACTTTATCCAATACTGGTCTGGTGGCTTTACACCTCAAACACCATAGGATTTTCATTTTTCACCCTTCCCTTTTCTTACTGGAAGAAATCTGTGTTAGCATCCCCTTACGCAGGCAGGCAAGGCAGTACAGCAGTGTGGGAAAGAGCATGTTTCTGGAGCCACAACCTGGTTTATCTCTCCTGTACCTTATTTTTTTTTTAAATGAAAGATTTATTGGAGAAAAATAGAACCGCCATGTACACAGGGAAAAGAGCAAAAAAATTTAACTGATACAGAACAACTGAAAGTCATAATTACCCAGTGTTGTTTGCAGTTACTTTTCAATTTCTTAAACAGTACCCCCTAACTTGTTTTTTAATAGTCTTGCTAATTTTTCAGTTGAAACAGCAAGTTTTCAAAAAACAAAGAGCCTCAAGGAAGGGACCAGCTTCTAAGAGAACAAAAATGACACCAAAAGTCTTCTCCTAACAGGGACCAATTCTACCTAAAAATTCCTTAAGAGTAACTATTGAGTCTTGTGAAATAGTCTGTATATCTCAGAGGCCACCAGGGATGAATTAGGACACTGACATAGATGGTCCAGTGTGGGGAGAGGACAAACAGAATAACAGTATTTCCTTGTCAGATGAGCCTATGCAAGGAAGCCAGAGAGAAGCTGAGAAAATCCAGGCAATGGCTGCTCAGAAAGAATTAAGAACGTGTTCTAAAGGCCACATGTTGTTAACAATGTGCAAGCTGATGCAATTAGAGAGTAACAGGAAACTTTTTATAACAGCTCGTCACAGGTCTTGAGAACTCAAGAAAACAAATAATGGTAGACACAAGAGCCAAAAGTCCCCTTAGTTGACCATTAGGATCCAGGTACTCTTCCTAATGGCTCCAAATAGTCAAGGAAATAAAATGTTGCCAAAAGCATCAAAGCAGTTCTGATTTTAAAAAATCCAAATGAAATTTTCTGCCTTTCTCTAAGATCAACTCCCTTCAAACAAAAACAAGGAAGCAACAGAAACAGAAACAAGATGAAAAAACCCACAAAACCAAAAAATCCACAAACCCACTGATGCTAAAGAGCAGCCTTTTACTGACATTACCAATTCCATTAACAATACTTTTGCTGTTTTCTATGAATGGACAGTCCTAAAACATCCCCCGGAAAAGTAGATGTCCAGGGGGCTATGAGAACTCTTTAAGAAATTTTGGAAGGAATAAGATCAGCATAATACAGATTTTGAAATTCCCAGCCAGGGGTTATATGGGGAAAATAAAGGAGGACCTTTATGTCTAGGGCTTTAGGAAGTTAGAAGGATGATAGGAAAGGTTTATTTACCAACAAAATTCCCCTGTATCACCTTAGTAGCTGTGTGACCTCTCTGCAAGTCATTCTCTTCATCTGTAATGGGGAGGATCATTGGCTCTGTCCCCACAGGATCGTTGGGAAAATGAAAGCCCAGTGGTTTAAGGAACTTGTCACATGGCACGTAGGAAATTCTCCTAAAAATGTTCGCAGAGGGGTGTTTGTGTGCGTGCGTGTGTAATGGCACATGGGCGTATCTATATGAGCATGTGCAATTTATGTAATGTACTTACACACATACATAACATTCTTGTTTAGATTATGATTATAGTTTGACTTGAAACCTGCACTTCGATTTCTGATCCTGAGTTTACAGCTCATTTTAATTTGCTTTCCTATAATAAAAATGTTACCATATGAGATGGTAATTTTCACATACAAGTTATTTTTTCTATTTTTAGAGATCCACTGTCCTCCTTGATTCTAAAAATATAATTCATGTGGTTATGGAGGTTTCAGTAGGAGGGAGAGGCTAGACTTCAGATCTCTGGGTTGGTTGGATGCTGTGAGCATGTTGGGCTTCTATAATAACTCTGAAATTTGGTGTGTGGGTATCCTATTAATTTATGGATCTACAGAAGCTAAAAATAAAATCCTCCATTTAGAGGAATTATGTAAAAGGAACGTGGATATCCCTGGTTTATTGTTTATCTGGAATGAGAGCACTTTTCTTTTTTCTAAGCTTCAGTTTCTTTTTTAATGTGTGATGTTTACCATTTCCCCTTTCCCATTCTCTTTCTTATACATTGTAGTATCTCATTTTAAAGTTCAAAACCAGGGCCAAAAGCTTAATTCTGGGATATTTGGGGAGGAAAATTACATGGTATAAGAAAACTTAAGAACTTCTTTCTTTTTAATACTATGATTTTCCTAACCCCCCACCTTTCCCCCTTAAGATCATACAAAGTGGGAAATGAAATTGCCTGGATTTTCATGGGTGTCTTTTTGTAGTTGAGTTAAATGATGGATGTGTGTTGGGGTGGAGTGTAGGCATGTTGCACAGGCATAGAAAAGGTAGAGTAGGGACGAAGGAGCTCTTCAAGGAACCATAGTAGTCTATATTCTTATACATTAAGCTTCTCACAGAAGGAAAAGTTTGGGATGCCTCCATATCTATGCTGAGTATTAGGAGTGAGGAATTCTGGTTTAGAACTACAGCATCCTTATTCAGCAGGTCTCTATGTCAGAGGGCCACACATCAGACTTGTTTTTCAATTGTGGATGTTTTATAAAACACTTGAGGTGTAACTGACACAGTAAACACATATTTAGCGTACAGTTTGATAACTTTGGCATATTTGTAAACTCTTGAAACTACCAACCCACTCAAGATTTGAACATAACCATCAGTATCAGAAGTTTTTTAGTGTCCCCTTGTAATCCTCTTCTGCACCTCCATCTCTATCCCAACCCATCTGCACTTTCCCTAGGCAGCCATTTATCTCTTCTATCACGGCATGCTACTTTGGATTTCCTAGGATTTTATATAAATGGAGTCAGACCATATGTAATCTTTTTTTGTCTGGCTTTTCTCACTCAGCATAATTATTTTGAGATTTATCCATCTTAAAGTATGCATCAATAATTCATTCCTTTTTATTGGTGAATAGTACTATTCCATTGTATGGAAATACCACCTTTGATTTCTCTATTCACTGTTCATGGGCCTTTGGGGCTGCTTCACTATTTAGTTATTACAAATAAAATTGCTATAAACATTTGTGTGCAAGTATTTGTATGATCATGTAATTTCACCTTGTTTGGTAGGTGTGAACCAAATGACAGGTGTATTTTAAATTTTTAAGAAACTCCTAAATTGTTTTCCAAAGTGGTTGTACCATTTTACATTCTCACCTGCAGTAAATGAGAAATTCAGTTTTTTACATTCTTGTCAACACTTGTTACGGTCAGTCTTCTTAATTTTAGACATTCTAATAGGTTAGGTGTGTGGTGGTATCTTATTTTTAAATTGTATTTATTTATTTTAAAGTAAGCTCTGTGCCCAATGTGGTTCTCAAACTCAGACCCCAACGTCAAGAAGTCATATGCTCTACCAACTGAGCTAACCCCAGGTATCTTACTATTTTATTTTATTTTATTTTTTTTTTATTTTTTATTTTTTTTTTTTAAATTTTTTTTAACGTTTATTTATTTTTAAGACAGAGAGAGACAGAGCATGAACGGGGGAGGGTCAGAGAGAGAGGGAGACACAGAATCTGAAACAGGCTCCAGGCTCTGAGCTGTCAGCACAGAGCCTGACGCGGGGCTCGAACTCACGGACCATGAGATCATGACCTGAGCCGAAGTCGGACGCTTAACCGACTGAGCTACCCAGGCGCCCCGGTATCTTACTATTTTAATTTGCATTTCATCAATGGCTGATGATGTTGGGCATCTTGTGTTTATTTTTCTTCAGTAAGATCTTTTTCACAATTATGCAACTCTGCCATTTTAGAATGAAAGCACCCATAAACAATATTAATGAATGGGTGTGGCTGTGTTACAATAATATTTTATTTACCAAGACAACAGCAACAAAAAACACAGGGATAAAAAAAAAGTCTATATACAGGTTGTATATGGACTTTGGATTGTAGTTTGCTGTCTCCTAACATAGATGGTCCTGTCCTCTGCAAATAAAGATAGATTTATTTCTTCTTTTCCAGTCTGGCTGTATTGGAAAATTTCTTATTTTTAAAAAAATGTTTATTTATTTTTGAGAGAGAGAGTGGTGGAGGCGTAGACAGAGAGGGGGACAGAGGATCTGAAGTGGGCTCTGTGCTGACAACAGTGAGCCCAATGTGGGGCTTGAACTCATGAACTGTGAGATCATAACCTGAGCTGAAGTTGGACGCTCAACCGACTAAGCCACCCAGGCACTCTGGAAAATTTCTGTTCATTCCTGATTGTACTGTCTAAAACTTCCAGTACAATACTGTCTAGAAATGGTCAGAACAGATATCCTTGACTTGTTCTGATGTTTAGGGGAAAAGCATTCAGTCTTTCCTCACTAATTATAATTTTATCTGTGAGTTTGTCATGGACACTATTGATCATGATTAGGAAATTCCCTCTATTCTTAATTTTGGTTTAATTGAAGTAGCTTTTGGTTTATTAACTTTCTTCTATTTTTTTTTTTTCTGTTGTCTATCTCTGGAAGTTCCTTTCTATTCTTAGAATAGAATATTTTCATCAGGAATGGATTTTGGATTTTGTCAAATGATATTTCTGCATTTATTGAGAATATCATAGTTTTAACTTGTTCTTATGATGAATTACATTGATTGTTTTTCAGATGTTAAGCCAGTCTTGCATTCCTGGGATAAACCTTGTTGGTCTTTTAAAAATATTTTTTTTGGGTTCTCTGTCTCCTCTCTGCCCCTCCCCCCAAAGTAAATAAATAAACTTAAAAAATATAAATATTTTTGGATTTGATTTCCTAAGATTTTATTTAGAATTTTTCATCTGTGTTCATGAGATATATTGGTCTGTAGTTCTCTTGTAATGCATTTGTGTGGTTTTGGTATTATGGTAATGTTGGCCTCATAGAATAAATAAGTTATGAAATATTTCCTTCTCTCTCTCTACTTTTCTGGAAGAGTTTGTCAGAATTGGTATTTTTTCTTTTAATGTTTGATAGAATTGACCAGTGAACCTCTCTGGGCCTGGAGGAGTTCGTGTGTTTGTTTGTTTGTGTGTGGGGGATTAATATACATGAGGATATTCAGGTTATTCATTTGTTCTTGAGTGAGCTTTGGTAATTTGTGTCTTCCAAGAAATTTATTTTAAGTTGTCAAATTTAGAAGTATAAACTTGCTTGTAATATTGCCTCTTTTTAAAATATCTGTACAACTGTAGTGTTGTCCCCTCTCTCATGCCTGATACTGTGTCTTCTCTCAGTTTTTTTCTGCAGTCTAAGTAGACGTTTGTTAATTTTATTGATCTTTTCACAAAACCATCTTTAGGTTTTACTGGTTTTTCTGTTTTCTATCTCATGGTTTCTGCTTTGATCTTTATTATTTTCTTTATTTTGCTTACCTTGGATACAATTTGTTAATTTCTTCGTACTTTCATAACATAGAAGCCAAGGTCATTGATTTGAGACCTTTCTTCTTTTCTAATGTAGGTGGTTAGTGGTGTAAATTCTACTCTAATTACTGCTTTAGTGGCCTGATACAAATTCTGACCTGTCATGTTTTCAGTTTTGTTCAGTTTAAAAATACTTTGAATTTCTCTTTTGATTTCTTCTTTGATCTATGGGTTTTTGAAAAGTGTTTAGTGTTTACTTTCCAAATATTAGGGATTTTCCAGATACCTTTCTGTTATTGATTTCTAATTTAATGTCACTGTGGTTAGAGAACAACAGACTTTGTATACTTGAGTCTTCTAAATTTTTTTGTGATTTATTTTATGGCTCAGAATATGGTCTACTTTGCTAAATGTTTCATGTGCATTTGAGAAGAATGTAAATACACATGTCTTTGAGTGAAGTGTTCTATAAATATCAACTAAGTCAAGTTGATAGTGCTTTTTAAAGTCTATATTCTTACTGATTTCCTGTTTTCTTGTTCCATTAATTATTCAGAGAAGAGCATTGCAATTTAACAACTGGATTTGTACATCATATATTTTGCAGCTTTGTTATTAGGTACATCATTATATAGGATTGTTATGTCCTCTTGATGAATTGACCCCTTTATCATTATGCATGACCTTTTTTTATCCCTCGTAATATTATTTAAAAAATCTACTTTGTCTTATATTAATATAGCCACCCCACATTTCTTTTGACTAGAAATATACTTTTATTTCTACCCTATTTGTGTCAATATTTAAAGATGTCTTGCTTTAAAAAAAATGGAATCTCACAGCCTCTGCTTTCTAATTGGGATATTTCAACCATTTAATTTAATGTAGTTATTTATATAGTTAGGTTTAAATATGTTCTCTTGCTGTTTGTTTTCTCTTTGTCTTGTTTCTTTGTCTTTTCCTCTTTTTTTTTTTTTTCTTTTCTTGTCTTCTTTCCAATTAAGTAGTTCTTATTCTGTTTGGATATCTTCTTTGCTGTTAGCTGTAACTTGTGACCTTGACATATTTAAAGAGTAGTAGTTGGTTATTTTGTAGAATGTCAATCAATTTGAGTTTGTCTGATGTTTTTTCATGATTAGATTTGGGTTATAGATTTTGTGGGTTAGGGGAGGAGAATACCACAGTGGTGTAATAACCTTCTCATCATACGTATCAAAGGGTACATAATATCATCATGACATGTTACTGATGTTACCTAAATCTCTAGGTCTAGGTGGTATCCTCAAAGTTTCTTTACCATAAAGTTACTAGTTTTCCCATTTTGAACTCTGTTATTTATAAGAGCAGCCTACACTCAAGGGGAGGGGTATTAGGATTCACTTCTTGGATGGAGGAGTATCAAATGCTCTTCCACATGTAGTTGTATGATAAAACCACCACAATAACTAATGAATATTTTGGAGGATCAGATATTATGAAATAATTCAAATACTCTGTTTCTCCTTAAAATTTTTTCCCTAATTTTGGCAATCATCAGTGGATCTTGCCTGCAGCAATTATTACTGTGGTCTAAAGGTGATTTTTTTTTATTCACCTAATTCTTTCTACATTAATTAGTTGGAATTCTTTTACAAAGAAAATTTATTCTCATTTATTTGCTTATTCATTTATTTATGTCATCCTGGACTCATGGATATTTATTTTATCCTTTATATTATTGTCTAGTGCTCTCACAATTTAATTTTTGCTCATATCTTCCAGCTTTAACCACTGAAGTTCTCTCAGTTTAGCTCCTGGTTCTTGGATATTATATTGTTTGAGCACTACCTGACTTTTTGGCACTACAAGGTGGTCCAGCGTATCTTGGATTTTTCCTGTCCTAGCCCTAGAACCAGCCATTTCTCCAAGGAACCCTAGGTCCCTTTTCTGGAGTATGGTATTTAGAAACCAAGATCCGGGCACTGAGTATGCTTTTTGTTACTGAAGTGTCAGTACTTTTTTTTTTTTTTTTAGAGTAGCAGAGAGGGAGAGAGAATCCCCTGAGGGACAGAGAGAGAGAGAGAGAGAGAGAGAGAAAGAAAGAAAAGCAGGACTCATGTTCACCTGATATGAGGCTCAAGCTCACCCAAAGCAGGGCTTGTGCTCACCTGATGTGGGGCGAACCATTAGATCATGACCTGAACTGAAGTCAAATGCTTAACCAACTGAGCCACCCAGGCATCCCTGAAGTGTCAGTACTTTCTAAGTTCTCTCAGTAGACAGAGCTAAGAGATACATGTATTTATACTAACCCGTGAACACACGTATCCCTGTTTCTCTATTTGTATGTATATTAAAATAAACATTAGTTAATATTGGTATGTCTAATTCAGTAATACAGGGTTAATTCCAGCTTTTCCCCCTTATATATTCATAACTTCATTCTTTGATAGTGAGAAACTTGGCTCTCATAGTCTGTGGCATATTTATAGTTCTTATTTGTTCAACCCTGTTATACACATAAAGTATTTTCAGAGTTGCTAACCCATACCACTGTGTGAAACAAATTTTTCAACTAGAATACAGTGTTTGTGTAAAATTTTTTTGTTGGTAGCCTTATGATAACAGTAAGAACACTATTTTTGCAAAGTTATTTATGTTAGCTCCTTTCTTCCCTACCCTCACAGATGTGGTTATATTATTGGTAATACTGTTAGTTTCATTTGTCAGTCTGCATTCCATCCTGGATGATATATTTTTAAAAATTTTCATCAAGTTCACTCTTTGGGCTGTACTGTTGTAAAGGGTTTGATAATGCTTAGTCATGTATTCTCCATCACAGTACCATACCCTAAAAATTCCATCATGTAGCTCTTTTGCAGTCAATCTAAAAATAAAGTTATTTATTAAAATAAATTTTTTATTTCATGGATCCTTATAGTGTATTTTGTTATTAAAGTAAACCATAGAATGCTGAAATCAATTTTTCAGAGTCACTTTTGATATGAAAAAATAAGTAGACTAGCCAAGGCTGGAGTCATTAACTTTTGTTAGGTTGAAATTAGCAGTAGGGAAATTAAGCTAAGACCATTATTTTGTTTTCTTTTTCTTTTAGAATGATAGAAAGTATTTGATGTGGCTTTCCAGAGAATATTTTCCCCTCAAAATAGGCATCTCTAATTTTTCTACCCATTGTAGAGCAGTTGAAGATGAGCGAATGGTAACCATTTTAAAAATCAAAGGTCACTTGTTAGTGATGACTGTCTAAAGCCTGCCACTATTAACATTTCAAAATTCTATTACACTGTAATGACATAGCATAGCTGTTACTCCATTTTCTTTATCTTTTTTTTACACGTTTGCACTCTTTTCCTATGCTCATTGTATGTTCATTGATTCATTGAGTTTTCTACATTTAGTCATGACTATACATGTGTCACTAAACTCTAGACTTTACTCTTTTTAAAATTTATTTTGAGAGACAGAAGGAGGGAGAATGAGCAGGGGAGGGGCAGAGAGAGAGAGGGAAAGAGAGAATCCCAAGCAGATCCTGACACATTGCTCACACTCATGAACTGAGATTATGACTTGAGCTGAAATCATGAGTCAGATGCTTAACTGACTGAGCAACCCAGGCACCCCTAGATTTGACTCCTATATTGACTTTTTTACAACTGGTTTTAATATAAAATTAAAATAATTTTTAGTGTTAGTTGTATTTATTGAATATATTCTGGTCTTAAAATGTAAATGGATTGAATATTTTCTTCTTCATTGAGGTAAGAAAAAGCAAATTAAGTTGCTTTTTATATGATTTGTTTAGTCTGTGTATGAATCAGTGGTCATCAAGAGAAAAAGATCTTCTGGGGCACCTGGGTGGCTCAGTCGGTTAAGTGTCTGACTCTTGATTTCAGCTCAGGTCATGATCTCACAATTCATGAGTTCAAGCCCCGTATGGGGGTCCATGCTGACAGTGCTCAACCTACTTGGGATTCTCTCTCTATCCTTCTCTTTCTGCCCCTCCCCCACTCACACTCTCTCTCTCTCTCTCTCTCTCAAAACTAATAAATAAACTTACAAAAAGAAAAAGAAAAATATCTTCTTACCCCTGTAAGAAGAAATACTTGGTAGTTGATTATCTTTTCTACCTCAGATGGGATTGCACTAAAACTAATATGAACATAGGAGGATTTAACTTTTTTGTGAAGACCACCTCCTCCACTTCGCCCACTCCTCCAGTAGGTTAGTCCCCATTGGGATATTTCATACCATTTTAAGAAACATGTTAAACCTGAAGTGCATATGTTATAGCTTGAATATGTTTCCTCTTGTTGATATGTTAGTAGAATAAAACAAAACAAAACAACCAGCCCTTATCTTTTATACAGTGGATCTTGTAGGTGAAATTACCTTACATGTTCAAGCCTAGAGCCTTTGAGGTGGTTCACCTATTCAGATTCTATAGTAGGGTGATATGCTTGCACTGCCTTTTATCTTAACAGCAAAGGCTGTTTCCAACCTCTGAAGGATACAAAGATGGAGTGGACTCTAGAGAGGACGTGATGGATAGGCTGACTGCAGTGTCTGCAGTTGGAATGCAGATGTAACTTTGAATTATTTCTCTATAGCATGTGAGAGAACACACTTTCCAGAATGCTCTGATACCAGAGCATCTGTAATCAATATGAAACTGTTACAGGTCTGGGCTCACACAGAGAATAACATTATGCCAAGGTCTTATGCTCAGGGCAAGTGTTTGGGATAATTTATTTCCAGATGAGGTATTTTACAGAACAAGAATGTGCCTGGACACATGTTCTGTATTTAGTTACATGAATTTGTCATGCCTCAGTACCTCTAAGATGGGTCTCACTGCAACAGAGAATTTTATGTGTTTATCTGTGCTTTAAAGCCAAGAATATTTTACAGTTGGTGTGATGGGTTTGCAGTTAGAAAAAGTGACAGTGTGCTATATTCATGTAAAGATGGTGACTGCCTCTCCACCAACCATTTGTATAACTTCATTTCCTTATTTCAGTGCAAAGCAAAGCTCCTCGTGAGTGAAGGGAAATACTATACAGTTTGTTTCCATTGCAGAGAATCTTTTTAAACCATTGTAAACACTGAGAAATCATTGCAGTGGAAGTGCCATTATTCTAGGTAATTCCTTCCTGTGTTCCTGTCTTTCTCTTCTGCCTTCCCTCTGCCTATTCCCCTCATTTCACTCTTCTCTGCTGCTCCACTTCCTGCCTTCACCCACTTTTCCTCTTGCTTTCTTTTTTTTTTTTTTTTTTTTTTTTTTTTTTTTTATTTTTGGGACAGAGAGAGACAGAGCATGAACGGGGGAGGGGCAGAGAGAGAGGGAGACACAGAATCGGAAACAGGCTCCAGGCTCCGAGCCATCAGCCCAGAGCCTGACGCGGGGCTCGAACTCACGGACCGCGAGATCGTGACCTGGCTGAAGTCGGACGCTTAACCGACTGCGCCACCCAGGCGCCCCTCCTCTTGCTTTCAAAACTTTCCCCAACCACTAGTTTAGGATATTTTATCCATGTTTTTACTTGGTTGTTTGCTGAAAGGGCATGTAAGACCTAGCCCTTTTCCTTTTCCCTGTTGGTCTTCTCCCAGAGCTTTCATTAACATGACAGTAATTTCTTCCCCACAATAATCCTGGGCTTTCTACTAAAGCTGTATAAACCTATCTATTAGACATAGAATAGGGATGGAGAAAGGTTCTTCCAGGTAGTTATTTCTGCAAACACTTCTATTTAAGGTGACCACTAGATGGATTTTCACTCTAGTGTTATCTGACATGGTTAGGCAGACTCATGGTCAAACCATCTTTGATGCTTTGGTTTAGATGTAAAATTAAATAGAAACACTAATAGTATACTCAAATCAGTAGCATCTCATCTCATGTCTTCCTGCTAGCTTAACATGGAATCTGACATGATATTGCTCTGACTCTGCATTTAGGGTTGCCACTGAAAGAGTTCTTCATGGAGCATATGTGCAGGAAATCACATAGATTTTTCTTTTAAATTTGAGATTCAAAACAAGAAGAAACATAGCCCAGTGTATTAGTCAAGGTTCTCCAGAGAAACAGAATCATTGGGTGTGTGTGTGTGTGTGTGTGTGTGTGTATGTGTGTATGTGTGTGTGTGTATAGAATGGAGTCGAATTTATCTATTTTATGTATATATCTTTTATATATATATAAAGAGTTTTATTATAAGGAAGTGGCTCATGTGATTAAAGAATCTAGCAAGTTCAAAATCAATAGGATAGGCCAGCAGGCTGGAGACTCAGGAGAGCTGAAGGTGCAGATGAAGTTCTAAGGCAGTCTTCTGGAGAAATTCCCTTTTGCCTGGGGAAACAGGTCTTTATGATTTATTTATACCTTTCAACTGATTGGATGCGACCCACCTACATTATGAAGGGCAGTGTGCTTACTCAAATTTCACAAACTTAAATGTTAATCTCATCCCAAAACACCCTCCAAGTTGATATATAAAATGAACCATCACAACGAGTGTATTTGGAATTCTATATTTGGTTTAGTCTTTTTATTTAGGTCTTTTATTTTTTAAAGGTCTCTGTGTATAAACATTTATTTAAACCAAAGTAACAATGGGTAAGCTTTACCAGGGCCTCAGCTGACTATGTTCTTTTCATAACCCTTTTTTGCTTGATTTACTATATATTCTTAGCTCTGTGTATAGGTGAGTGGCTCTGGAAAGTATCATTGGCTGACATGTACTTTCTCCTGCTCTTGTTATTAAATTCCTTAAAAAGTTGGTTAAGGAACTAAATAGACATTGTTGAAAAGGTTATTTTATTTGATATTTTATTCTCTAAGATGGATTCTGCTAAGCAAGCTAACAGAAGTAGTCTTGAAGAATAAACATGTAAATATTCTTCACTGGAAAGCCTGCATCACCATTTTATATTTAGACTTGACCCCAGTAGGCCAATGAGGTCTCACAGTGATGCATGCTGACATGCACCCACACGACTATAGTCTCAGTCAGGGAAAAGTTTCTTTTGAGCAGGGGAAAAACTGGACAGAATGCCAGAAGTCTAATTATAACTTTTTAGAGAGCCAGACATCCATAAACTAGTTCTTGGCGAACACATCTGACTTAAAGTGAAAACATTTTCTAAAAGAAAATTATAAAAGAAAAATTGGTTTATAATAATGAGTATAAACCCAAATTAATTTGATTTACTTGTGTAGAGCTAAGACAGCCACTGATTTTTCTCTTTTAGTTCTCTCAGCAGTTATATGATAATAGCCATTATTAAATACAGAAAGAAGCTCCTTCATCTCCTGGTATCCCTGTCATGAGCCAGTAAGCCTGTTTTGCTGTTCAGATTGGTTTTGTTTCCATAAGAGGAAAAGACAAGTAGTTTGTAGTTTGAGATCTTGATCTTCCTGGCTGTGGGTTGGATGGTCACTTTTGGAGTTTAGTTTTTCCTGGACTCTTATTCTTCCTCAGAATGCTTATACGAGTGTGCCAAGGCTCTTCGAAGAATCAATCAAAATAAAGTCAGCCTCTCCTGAATCAAAGAGTTTGTGGGCTGAGACTGACATTACCTCAAGATCCATTATGGTTTAAATGTATTTTTTATTATAATATTCTATGCTATTATTCTTTTGCCTGAGGCTTTAGAAGCATTTTATAGCCAATAATTCTTTAGTAAAGCAAAGCAGTCATCATCCTCATGCCCAACAAAGGGCTGTGCTTCTGTGAACACAACTCTAGATTTCTGGTTGGGCCCATTCATAATGAATAACTTAGTCATAAGGTTCCCTAAATGGGACTGCACATAAGAGTCACTTGGGAGGCTTGGAAAAAAATACAGATCCAGGCTTTTCCCAACCCACTGAATAAGAATTTGGGGTGCATGTGCTTTAGGGACTGAGGAGATGTGTTGGGAAATAGCATTTCAAACAAGATCCTGAGGGGATCATCATGCAACTTATCTGGCATCAGATCCCCAGACTCTGGCAGAATTTCCAAAAGGTCTCTCAAAACCAGAATAAGAAACTACAGTTGTTCTGCACAGCTGCTAAAATTGTTTCAGATTAGGAAAGGGAAGGGCAGACAAAGAACACAGTGGTTCCAGAGAATAATCTGAGGAGCCTGCATGAACTGGGAAGGCCATTGTGAACCTCAGCGTCAGCGTTTCCTCTCCTGCCTTATCATTCCCATCTGCCTGCTCCCTTCTCTGCCCCTTCATTCAGTTCCACATCTTTCCTAGAAGGAAGAGATGGTTGTGTTGAAGATGCCAGTGCCATCTGCATATCATTCCAGAGGCTTTTTTTCTTTTTTAAAGGCCACTTCCTTTGCAAACTCATCTAAGAAAGGGTTTCAGTAGAACAATGGGATATAAGTTTAGGCTTCAGGGTCTGAGTCATGTTTCCCGTTTAGTTCCAGATCCTCTTTACACGTATTTGTTGCAGTCTCTTTTAGTTCTGTCTAGATAGATTTTAATAATATGTTTCTTCTTATATAAGAAAGATTATGAAATAGAACAGGAAGTGGAGACTAGGAGTCAGAAGTCCTGGCTTCTGGTTTTTACTTTGTACTTCTAGACATTGATCTCTAGGACTTGGTCTTCTAACTGGGAAATGAGCGTAGTCATCCTTACCCACCTTGATGGAATACTGGAGGCTTAACTAGTGTTCCCAGTGTGCTGTTGTACCACCCAAACAGTATTCAGAAGGATGTGCAGTTCATTGAATCCCCAGCAGCACTATGTACTTACCCTGTAGTTCCCTCCTACTTTGTTAATTATCAGAATGTTGGTGGATGGAAGTCCAGCATCTGCCTTGTTCTCTTTTCTCTATATTAGGCATTCATCCTGCAGGTGGAACAGTCCTGTTCAGAAGTACCTTAACAGGTCCAGCTCTCCTTTTTAGCAGAGTAGGGAACTGAACTATGAGAAGCAGCTTACCATCACATTTACTACAGGTCAGAACAGTGTTATTTGTGAGACTAATGGTCTAACTTGTCTGTCTGCTCTTCTTTCTCTGAGCACTGCTGATTGGCTTTTTATAGGTGAAAGTTTATATTCCGTATGACATCCGTTTGCCAGCCCACCCTTGTCTTCTCAGGAAAAGCGTGTATTTTCTTTGTAGATCAGTGTCCAGAGGAGTGGGATACTTGTAATTCTTGAGCCCAGTTGCTTAACCAGATTATACTGGAACTTAGAAATTGACACCACAGTCCTCCGGCTCTGTTCTGTGTGTGCTGTGTTCAGGCTCCCTAACCAAATGAGGCAAAGGCTTATGTCAAATGTGGTGACTCATATGTAGATGAATGGCCACAGTGTGCTCCATCCCTGCTATCATCTCTCTTTTGTTTTTCTGCTGAGCCCGTGCTGCAGTGCCCAGCAGGTTCATTTATATGCATGTCTCTGGCATCTGTTTCTGAGAGCAGAGAGGGAACCCCCTGACTGGGAAGGGCCTGTGCTCTTTATTTTAGGGCAGTCCCATGTTTCTGTTTTCTCAAGGCAGGATTCCCAGCTGGGTTACTTCTCTCCATGTAGTGCCTTGTTCCTCTGACTCTTACTTCAGGCAGTGTGGGCAGGGACACACAGATATGGGAGAAGGGGGCACTTAGCTGGGTTGGTCTAGGAACTGTGTAGGTGGAGATGGGTCAAGAAATCTGTGACAGAGCTAGGACAGCAGTCACAATTTCTTGTTCAGAACTTCTTATGTAGAATAGAAAACTTTTGCCAGAAACCACTATTTATGCCATGGGGTGTGTGTTTGGAAGCAGATCTGTCCCATGTTGTGACCTTTCTATATCTTGGTTTTGTCTCTTCCTCCTCAAGTCTTTCTGATTGTACCTAACTGTTGTGCCTTAAGGATATCAGTAACTTGCCGTGCCTCTGATAATGTTATATGGTTAGCATCAATATATTGGTGATAACCTGGCCCTCTTGCATTGTAGAATAGCATTGCCTTTGGACCATCTTAGAGCCATTTAGCATTTGGGAAATAAGTGTTTAGAAGAATTTTCCAATTTTTTTATTATCTCTTGCCACATTTCTTGTCAAGCACATACTCATATGAAACCAACCAAATGTTAATTTCTTTCATGTATTCCCTGGAGAAAAAAAGGAAGTGTAGACAATACAGTGTAATGGAAGGAGTATTCGACCTGGAGTCTGAGGACACAGCTTGAGTACCAGCTTCATCAGTTAGTTGTAGACTACAGGCAAGTCATAAATTCATTCATAAATTGGAAATGATACCACTTACATCAGTATTTTAGAGGGTGATCTAAGGAATAAGTTGGTGTCATTTTCACTTCCTTCCTCACCTCAGGAACTGTGACATCTCTGATGGCCTTGGTTTCAAGAATAAGAAATAATGCCATTGTGTAATAAGCCATTTCAAAGCTTGATGCCTCTGGAAATGCAGAATTAGCTTCATATTTTTCAAAAAAGTAAGCCCAGTGGAGAATGGAGTGACAACTGCTACTCCTAGAATAACATTAAAAGCATAGAGGAGATAAAAAGCAAGAGACAATGTGAGGCTGGGCCTGTACACCTGACCTTCCCATCATTACATGTGTCTTCTCAGAGCTCTTTATTCTCTCTGTCCTTGTGTCTGGTTTGACATAGGTGTTGTGCTGGGAGGTACTTCCAGGCAGAAAGCATTTATTGACTCTCACAGTGAACCAAGCAGTGGTATTTTTTCTTATTAAAATAAAATCAGAGCTTTGGGAGTTGTTTATAGAAAAAAGAAAGGAAAAATGAGGTTTGCTTCTTAGATTTTAGCTTTGGCTTGACACTGGGCTGGTATATTTTCATAATTATTATGAGCTTGAGAACACACCAGCCTGAAGTCTTCTCCTTAATGTAGTTGGAAATGTCATATTGTGTGGTTTTATAATTCCTTTTTCTCTGCTCATCTGCGGAGAGCCTTCCAGGAGTGGATGCAAGTGTCTGCATTCTCAGAACTCCCCATTACCCAGATGGGATTAAATATCATTGGATTAGAAGACTAAGAGCTTTTGCCAGCTATGAATTCAAGCATATTTGGATGCTCAAAAATTTAGAATTTCTGGATTTGGTATAAAAGAAATTCTCATTTTTATGTTTTCATTTATTTTTCTTGTCTTGCCACTATTTAATGTTCTCTTTTTTAGTTCCTCTTGCCCTCCCTTCTTCTTTGTTTCTTTCCTTTTTCTTTTTTAGCCTACCTCTCCTTAACCTGCCTCAGACCTCATATTGAATTTTCTTGTGATTCTCATTTATATTATTCCACTCATGGTATTTGGGGTAAATATATTTCTGGTCTTAAGTGTAAAGCCATTCGATTTTAAACTTACTGTTCCTTCAGCTACTAGAAAGGCATTGATCTCTATATAGCAAATATAGCTATGATGTTAAAGATAATA
The DNA here is from genome assembly GCF_023721935.1 of Panthera uncia. Lineage (NCBI taxonomy): Eukaryota > Metazoa > Chordata > Mammalia > Carnivora > Felidae > Panthera > Panthera uncia. Next base: position 81,411,300 of record NC_064808.1, on the reverse strand, counting down.
ATAATTAAATGTTTCTCCATCTTCAGTTATTAGTGAAAGAAGAATAAAAAGTTTCTAATAGTATTTTACAGTTGGGAAAAGTGAAGAGTACAGTCACACTTAAAGTCAGTAAGAGTATTAAAAGTAAGGCCCATAAAATTTTAAAAAATAGGGCCCAGATTTCTTGATAATACTTTACAGCTTTGGCATATAGAAGAGGTTTGAAAATGGAATTACAAGCACAAGACTGGTTATACCTCTATACTGGATTGGGTCACCTGGTTCTTCTGGGTTGAGAAAACATTTGTCAGTTCTACTTGAAGCATTTTGTCAGTTCTGAGAAAAATAGAACATTTATCAGTTTTACTTGAAGTTAAGTCCTAGGAAATCATGGAATCCAAAAATGCCACTTTCCCAATTTATAGTGAAAGCTACATTGTTAGGAGAAACACTAAAAGGCAAGAAGTGAGTCAGACAGCTCTGGGTTTGAATCCTGGCTCTTCAGCCAGCTGTGCTGTATACTCTGTAGGTTTCTGACATGTAGATTATCATATTGTATTGAAATTGTATCTCTCTCCAATTTTCAGTCAGTATATTTCCCAAAACTTCTTGCATCTCTGGTACGACTGTTGGGAATTGGAGGTGCAAAGATGAATAAGAATGGCTGAAATAACAAATAAAAAATGAAAAGAGCAGTAATGCTAGTTTGGTGTGACATCAGCAAGAGGTAGAATAGGAAACTCCAGGCTCCTATTCCCCCACAGAAACATTGAAAAAACCCACAAACAAGCAGTAGGTGAACCAACTTTGTAGGAGCTTTGGAAAAAGGTTGAAGGTTTATAGTAACCAAATAAATGCCCAGTTGAGGAAAAACAGTCTTCAAAATGATAGGAAAATTGTTTTTTTAAGTTTTTATTTATTTATTTTGAGAGAGAGAAACAGTGTGTATGCACACAGGGGAGGGGCAGAGAGAGAATTCCAAGCAGGCTCCACACTCTCAGTGGAGAGCCTGACACGGGGCTTGATTTCATGAACCATGAGATCATGACCTGAGTCAAAATCAAGAGTCGGGTGCTTAACCATCTGAGCCACTCACGTGCCCCTAAAATGGCAGGAAAATTTTATGACATTTTTACTCACCCTTTCCCCAAAACAGTCTCTCTCCTTCCCTGTCCCCTCTCCCCAAACTGGAGCAGGGAAAACCATATTTGCAGGTTATTGGGTATATTCATTTTAACTTTTCTGGGGATACCTGAAGGACTGACATGAGGTGCTTATCTTTGTTTCACATCACTTGGAATGCATATGGGAAAAGCAAGTAGCCATTGCTTGTAAAAGCTACAAGGGGACTATAAACCCACAATTGCTGGAAGAGATTCTGGGAAGAGATACACAATCTCTAGGCTCAGAAGAGAAGTGTGATGAGACTAGGAAATTAGGACATTCAGAGCAGCAGCACAACATCTCAGGGTGATCCCTACACTCAGAGTAGCCTAGCTAAGAAAGGGGTGAAGGAGTGCCCCTGCACAGAGTGTCTGCAAAGATGTGGGAGAGAAGAATGTTCTCCTTTTTGTGTGTGTATGTATGTGTGTTTGTTTCAGTTCTTGGCATTGAGGAAATCTTTATCAGAACAGGAAATGTCTGTCAGAACATTAGCTGAAGAGAAGGTAAGGGAACCTCAGTGACCATGTTTAAAAAGGAATAGTGTTTAAGAAAAAAAAAAACTGGAGCTCTCAAAACAGATACTATAGTCTTCAACAATAATTAAACACATGCATGCATACACACACAGACACACACACACGGACACACACACACACACACACACACACAGAGCAAACCCTGGGGAAGGATAATCTGATTTCCTGAGTAATAGTTTGGTAATAGTCAAATGCCTAATTTTCAGCAAAACCTGCAAAGCATATAATAAGCAGGAAAGTGTGGTTCATTCAAAGAAACACAATGAATGAAAAGAAGCTGTCCTAGAGGAAGCCCAGACATTGGATTTAGTAGAAAAAGTCATTAAATAATTTATCTTATCTATGTTCATAAAGCTAAGGGAAAACCTAGAAAGGAATTCAGGAGAACATTATATGATCAACAAAGTATTGACAGAGAGAAATTATAAAAGGAATAAAAAATTCTGGAGCTGAAAAGTACAGTAACTGAAATGAAAAATTCACTAGAGAGGACAAATAGCATATTTGAATAGGTAAAAGAAAGAATCAGTGAACCAGAAGGTAGGACAATATAAATTATGAAATCTGGGGGGCGGAAAGTAAAATAATGAAAAAGAATGAACATAGCCTGTATTAGTTAGCTAGGTTGCTGTCACAGAATGCCACAGACTGAATGACTTAAATAACAAGGATCTATTTTTGTCATAGTTCTGGAGAGTAGAAGTCCAAGATCAAGGTGTCAGCAGGTTTGGTTCCTTCTGAGGCTTCTCCTTGGTGTGCAGATGGCCACCATCTTGCTGTGTCCTCACGTGGTCTTTCCTCTGTGCACACACATCATTCTATGTATCCTGATTTTCTATTTATTTAAGACACTAGTCAGATTGGATTTGGACTCCTAGTAGCCTCAGTTTAACTTCTCATCTTTTTAAGGGCTCTGTCTCCACATCTAGTCATATTCCAAGGTACTGGGGGCTGCGGCTTCAAAATATGAATCTTGGGGTGTGTTGGGGGGTGGGGGACACACACTTCAGCCCATAACAGAGCCGACTTGTGGGACACTGTCAAGCTAACCAACATGTGCTTTATGGGAGTCTCAGAAGAAGAGAGATAAAAAGGGGCAGAATGATTATTTGAAAAATTAGTGGCTGAAAACTTCCCCATTTTGATGAAAGGCATGAATCTACAAATCCATGAAGATCAATGAACTCCAAGTAGGGTAAGCTCAAGGGGACTCATCTTGAGACACATTGTAATCAAACTGTCAAAAGCCAGAGACAAAAAGAGAATCTTAAAAGCAGCAAGAGAGAAGTGAATTATCACTAGGGAGACCATTAATAAAGTTATCAGCTGATGTCTCATTAGAAGTGTTGGAGGCCAGAAGACAGTGGGATGGCGTAATATTTAATGTGCTGATAGAAAAAAGAAAACATGCAAACTGAAATTTTTATATCTGGCAAAACTGACCTTCATAAATGAGGGAGAAATTAAGACATTTTCAGAAAAACAAAAGCTGTGGGAGGGAGTTCATTACCTGCTCTACATAAAAATGTTAAGGGAAATCCTTCAGATTGAAACAAAAGAACTCTAGACAGTAACTCAAAGCCATATGAAGATATAAAGATCTCTGGTAGAGATAATTACACAAATATAAAAGCTAGTCTTTGGAGAGTGTTATACTAAGTGAAATCAGTCATACAGAGAAAGACAGATACCATATGTTTTCACTCTTATGTAGATCCTGAGAAACTTAACAGAAGACCATGGGGGAGGGGAAGGAAAAAAAAAAGAGAGAGGGAGCCAAACCATAAGAGACTCTTAAAAACTGAGAATAAACTGAGGGTTGATGGGGAGTGGGAGGGAGGGGAGGGTGGGTGATGGGCATTGAGGAGGGCACCTGTTGGGAGGAGCACTGGGTGTTGTATGGAAACCAATTTGACAATAAATTTCATATTTAAAAAAAGCTAGTATTACCATAATTTTGGTTTGTCAGTGCACTTTTTATTTTCTACAGAATTTAAAAGATAAATGCATAAAAGTAATTACAAATATATGTTATATATAAGGCACACAGCATGTAAAGATGTGATTTGTGTCATTAATAATATAAAGGAAAGGACAGAATAGAGTTTTTGTGTATAATTGAAATTAGGTTGGTATCAACTCAAATTTGTTATAATTTTAGAATGTTACGATAAACCTTATGATAACTACAAAGAAGATATCTACAGAGTTTACACTAAAGAAAATGAGAAGGCAGTCAAAATGTGTCACTCCCCAGAAAACACTAAAGAAAACAGTAATGGAGAAAATGAGAGGCAAAAAATGATACATACAGAAAGCAAGTAGCAAAATAGAAATAAGTTCATTATTACTTTAAATTTAAGTGGATTAAGGGGCTCCTGGGTGGCTCAGTCGGCTGAGCCTCCGAATTCGGCTCAGGTCATGATCTCACAGTCTGTGAGTTCGAGCCCTGGATCGGGCTCTGTGCTGACAGCTCAGAGCCTGGAGCCTGCTTCGGATTCTGTGTCTCCCTCTCTCTCTGACCCTCCCTTGTTCATGCTGTCTCTCTCTGTCTCAAAAATAAATAAACATTAAAAAAAATGTTTAAATGTAAGTGGATTAAACTCTCTATCAAAGGCATAGATTGGCAGAAAGGCTAAATAAGTGATCTAGCTACATGCTGTGTATAAGACATTCACTTTAGATCTAAACACAAATGGGCTAAAAGGATGGGAAAAGATATTTTGTGCAAATAGTAACCAAAAGATAAAGTAGAATTTAAGTCAAAAACTGTTACGAGAGACAAAGAATGCCAGTTTATATTGGTAAAAAGATGAGTTGATCAAGAAGATATAATAATTACAAATGTGTACATCAGACGTCTGAGCCTCATAATATATGAAGCAAAAATTGACAGGATTGAGGGAGAAATATTTTTACAATAATAATTGGAAATTTCAGTGTCCACTTTCAGTAATGGATAGACAAGATAGAAGATCAATAAGGAAATTTAGGACTTGAACAACGTTATGAACCAATGGGACCTAATGGACATATACAGAGCACTGCACTCAATAACAGCAGAATACACATTTGTCACAAGTACACGTGGAATATTCTCTAGGATTGACCATATGTTAAGCCAAAAAAGTATTAATTAAAAAAAAACATATGAAGTATCTTTTCTTTTTTTTTTTTTCTTTTTTTTTTCTTTTTTTTTTTTTTTATGTTTTTTTTTTTTTTTTGGGACAGAGAGAGACAGAGCATGAACGGGGGAGGGGCAGAGAGAGAGGGAGACACAGAATCGGAAACAGGCTCCAGGCTCCGAGCCATCAGCCCAGAGCCTGACGCGGGGCTCGAACTCACAGACCGCGAGATCGTGACCTGGCTGAAGTCGGACGCTTAACCGACTGCGCCACCCAGGCGCCCCTGAAGTATCTTTTCTAATCACAATGGAATGAAACTAGAAAGAAGTAACTGAAAGAAACTAGGAAATTCACAAATACATGGAAATTAACACACCTTAACCAGTGGATCAAAGAAGTTACAAAGCAAACCTTGAGATAAATGAAAACATACCCAAATTTATGGGATTCAGAGAAAGAAGTACTAAAGGCTAGAATACTTCAGATTTCAAAAAATAAAGGTATAAAATCAATAACAATGTTACACCTTAAGGAACTGGGAAAAGGAGAATAAACTAAACCCCAAACTAGCGGAACATAGGAAATTATAAAGATTAGAGCAGAAATTAATAAAAAAGAAAATTAGAAAAACAATAGAAAATAAATGAAAATAAAAGTATCTTCTTTGAAGAGCTAAACAGAATTGGCAAAGTTTAATTAGATTGACTAAGGAAAAAAGAAGGTTTGAATTACTAAAATCAGAAAGGAAAGTAGGGGAAGTGCAACAGTTTGTCAGTTTCTTAAAAAAACTGACCATGCAGCAACATACAGTGGAGCACTTGTACTCTTGGGTATTTATTCCAGAGAAAAGGAAACGTGTTTATAGAAAAAGCTGTATACATATATTCACAGTAGTTTTATTTGCAATAGCCCCAAAGTGGAAACCACCTAGGTATCTTATAACAGATGAGTGGTTAAACAGTGGTATTTAGTATTCCATACCATGGAATACTACTGAGCAATGGAAAGAAATGAACTATCATTGTACCCAAGTTGGATTCAAAAGGGCATTATGCTGAATGAAAAAAAGTCAATCTCAAAAGATCATCTATATTTCCATTTATATATATTATATATCTCTAAATGACAGAATTATGGAGATAGAACCAGATTAGTGGTTGCTAGGGGTAACAGATGGTGTTGGGAGTAGATGTGATCGAAAAGGGTAGCATGAGGGAGATCTTTGTGATGATGGAATAGTGCTGTATCTTAATTGCAGTGGTGTTTATAGGAATCTTCACATGTGATAAAGTGACATAGAACCATACACATTTATTCTACACATGTCAGTTTTTGGTTTTGATATTGTGGGGAATTATGTAAGATATGACCAATGGGAAAATGTGGGTAAAAGTTATACTGAATTTTAATGACCACATACTGAAACCATAATATATTTGAGACTTACCATACCTGCCTCTAGAAGAGAGTCTTAAATTTGGTTAAGAGGTTTTGAATAGAAACAGACAACTACACCTATCTTAGATCCTTTCTAAGTCCAAGATTCAATAATATGTTTCTAGGCAGGATGAAGAAGAGAGTGCCCACATTATAGCTCTGTGAGAAAATGGAATTCAACTAAATGATGCTTTGGAAAGCTCAAGTCAAGGAAATACAATATAGAATACAAAAAATGCACTTTGATTTATTCAGCAAACACTTTTCAGTTACCTACTAAATATCATTCAGTCATGGAATTGAAGATGTAAAGATGAAGAAACATGATACTTGTTCTTTTAAAATTTTTTTAATGTTTATTTTATTTTTAAGAGAAAGAGAGTGTAAGCAGGGGAGGGGTAGAGAGAGGGAGACAGAATCTGAAGCAGGCTCCAGGCTCTGAGCTGTCAGCACAGAGCCCGACTTAGGGCTCGAACTCACAAACTATGAGATCATGACCTGAGCCGAAGTCGGATGCTTAACCGACTGAGCCACCCAGGCACCCCTGAAACTTGTTCTTTAAACTAGAGTGTGAGCTCCATGAGAACATAGATTTTTATTTGCTTTATTCATGTAATCATGGGTAATGTTTAGGCCAGGATCTGGCACACAATAGGTGCTAAGTAAAAATTGCTGAATCAATGGATTATCCTAAAAAGCTTAGAGTCTGATAGACAAGCCAAGATAGGTAAGAAAATAAATAGGGACAACATGTGATAGATACTATCACAGACTTTCCCCCTTTTTCTCCTTTCAAAAAACCCTTTGTTCAGTCTTAAGTAATGCAATCATTGTGTGGGTATTCTGCTAGTACTGGAGTTAGGTATGTGCAAAATTAAACTTCAGGGCTGGCTTCCAGACCCCATTTCTACTGGTTCTGTCAGAGTCTTACCCTCAGGTGGGGATAGTGTTCCAGCTGAGTCACTGTGATACCTTCAAGAGTTGGGTTTGTTCCAGCCCTCACAGCACTGTTCTTTTACACACGGTATTGCTATACAGTTAGCCCTTGAAGAACAAGGGGCTAAGAGGTGCCCCGCCCCTGCAGTTGAAAATCCTAGAACTTTTGACTCCACCAAAACTTAACTATTAATAGCCTACTGTTGATAGAAGCCTTACCTATAACATACACAGTCGTTTAACACAAATTTTGTTATGTTGATTGTATTATATGCTGTATTATTACAATAAAGTAAGCTGGAGAAAAGAAAATGTTAAAACCATAAGATAAAGTACACTTACAGTACTGTATGTGTATTTAAAACATCTTCCATAAGTGGGCTGGCAGGGGCTGGGACAGAGGGTGGCAGCAGTGAGCCTGGCTCTGGGGTGACACTGTTCCTTAGCTTGGTGGTCTCTGCTCAGCATTGGCAGCGCTTGGGCAGCCCACAGGCACTGTGAGTGTCCTGGAGGTGCCATATAGCTGCCCCAGCTGCCTGGAGTATATGGCTGGCTATAGCTAGCAGCAGCTGTGGCCTCTGGGAGGCTGCCAGGATGCATCAGTGCTGGGCCAGGAGGGACCAGCGGCAGCTCCAGTGCAGCCCAGAGCCCTCTGGGCATGTTCTTCCGCTCCAGCCCAGTTCCTCCTGCCTGCCAGCCCTGGGCGTTCCACTGGACCACCCTGTTGGCACATGGGGTGACCTGCAGCCCTATCTAGTACCAGGGGTCCGGGGCTGCAGATGGCCTCTGTGGGCATCCCTGCCTGGGTTCTCAGAGGGCAGCAGGTGCAACTTCTGTGCCAGTCTCTTCGATTCTTCTGTGGAGACTAGGGTGGGCAGTTGTCAATAAATCCTATGTGGCTTTTGCTGTCCACTCAAAAACCCACCTAAAAATGGATTTGTGCAGTTCAAACCCATGTTGTTCAAGGGTCATCTGTATTTTAAAGTAGGGATCTGGGTTAGTGAGGATGGGTAAATGAGGCGGTATAGAATACTTGTAAATTTAAGACTTGTTTAAGAATGGAAGGAGAATTTTGAGGGAGGACTCTCAGCGGGACCACCTCACACCCTGGGCCCAGCTGTCGTGAATCATCACTTGGGCTAGAACTTCACTTGCTTGTAGTGGTCCTCTGTTGTTGAATTTTCTTGGGACATCCAGGACTGGCACAAGCAGCTGTCTGTGAAAACTTACCCAGGGTCGTTGGGCAGTAGAGGGTCAGACCAAGCCTTTATTAAGGAGTATAGAGCACTCACTTCTTTGCTGCAGAGTAGAGGGATTAAAGAGGTGATTATTTCCATTATCTGGGGCATGTTCCTTTAGCTTCTTTTAGGTGGTAAGAAACAAATTGGCTTATTTCACTCTAGAGGCTTATTGTAAAGAATGTGTCTCAGTTGGCCTTCATGAAAATTTGACATTGTTGCAGACACTAGAGTAACTTCAGTGGTACCTCTTTGTCTTCCAGTTCATTTGTTACCAACTGTAGTGTTTCCACCATTTTGATAGCTAATCTTTCACTCTACTTCCACTCAGTTTCTTGGGTGACTATGCACTCTCTAATTCATTCTTAATTTCTCTCAGCAGGAAAGGGTCAAGTTGGGTTGTCCAATTATTTATTATCCAGTTGGACAAAGCTCTCATGAGTTACCTCAAAGGCTCCTTAGATGGCCTCTCAGTTGGAAGCTGATTACTTGTCATAGTTCTTTGTAACCAGAGTCTTATTTTCTCATCATCTAAACTATGGTGATCATACTGAAAGAACTGTCTATGGTCATTTCCTTAGAAGGAACATGTGTGTCCTTGGTAGATATTCAGAGCATCATTTATTACTCTTTATCAGTGGGTCACTGGGAGTTTTCAGACTAAAGGAGATGTAGAAATTGCTGCAGATACACAGGGTATATTTCTGGTTTCCAAAAGGAATAGCCCGTGGCTAACCAAAACAAAATCAAATTATCTTTACTTGTCCTGGTTCAACAACCTTTTATAGAAATCATTGTTTTAGATACTAATAGCAACTCAGGTGTACATATTATATTTCTGATTTTTATCCCTTTTAGTTTTTTTTTAATGGCTTTTGCTATAACTAATGAAGTCTTACTAAATAAGAAAGGATCAAATGTATACTTGGAACTATGCATGAAACTGAACCATTAAATATGATTAAAAATGGGAAAAGAATAGATTGTTGTGACCTTCATCCCACCTAATGATTCAAGGTGTTAGAAAAAAAGCAGCTTAGAGTACACATCTTTGCACATTTTCTTTATCTGGGATAGTAAGTAAGCTAAGAACCAGAGACCTTAATGAGGATTTTTTTTTTTAAAGATTTTATTTTTAAGTAATCTCTACACTCAACATGGGGTTTTGAACTTACAACCCCAAGATCAAGAGTTGCATGTTCCACCGACTGAGCTGGCTAGGCACCCCATTAATGAGGGTTTTATATATGAAGGCCTTCTTTGGGGAATGCATATTTTTCTAGAGGCCAGGTAGCTGAAGAATGACATTTTGTGAGTGGTCAGTCTACTACTTGATCTTCTCCAAGAAAATTAGTAAGACATTTTGAGACCACAATAAACTAGTTTTTTTAAAAAAAATTTTTTTTTAACGTTTATTTATTTTTGAGACAGAGACAGAGCATGAATGGGGGAAGGACAGAGAGAGAGGGAGACACAGAATCGGAAGCAGGCTCCAGGCTCTGAGCCATCAGCCCAGAGCCCGACGCGGGGCTCGAACTCACGGACCACGAGATCGTGACCTGAGCTGATGTCGGACGTTTAACTGACTGAGCCACCCAGGCGCCCCACAATAAACTAATTTTAATGTTTTTTGAAACACATAGAGAGTCAAAGCTAGTTTGAAAGGGATTACCACGCAGTTGGTATATCCTGATTTCATCAGTGGCTTCATTCAACTTAGCTTCATGAAAATTACTTTATTATTTTTCTCATTTTACTAAAAACTAGTGAAAACTTTTTAATGGATGGGAATCACTGGGTTGCATGGTTAATATTGCACGGTGGTCTCTTAGCTGGTTGGGCCATACCAGAGAGTGTCGTGCCATCCTGAAGGGGAGAGCACCTGGCCGTGAGTCTGTGCCATATCAAATCCACCAAGAGTGCTGTTGCCGGGTAGGAAGCCTTAGAGGGGAGGAGAGTTGCAGGAGGCAGGAGTGACAAGAAGACCCCGGTGGGTCTGGATGAAGGATGTTGACAGGATTAATAATGACTCTGAGCAAAAAGAAAATTCTTAAAGGAAGAGTCTTTAAAGCCCCAAGGCCATTTTGTTCTGGAACTAAGAAAGAAAATGAATTCTTAGGACTCTTCTCTCAGTTCATTCCAGTGAGGTCAGACTGAGAAAGAAAGCAACTTGCTCTATCTAAGAGATTTTGTTTTGGAATATAATATTTTTCTATCCTCTGTGGTAAGTGATTGTAGCCTATTTAGAAGGGAAAAATCTGAGCTCAGTTGGAGAGTTCTCTGCTATTTTAGAGTTATGTCGTCTCTGATTTTACTTTATTTTTTTTCCTTCAGGTTGCTTGATTGGGGCTGTGAATCTCAAATCCAGCAACCGAACCCCAGTGGTACAAGAATTTGAAAGTAAGTACAAGGGAGAGACCACTAGGAGAATAGGCGCCATCTAACGGACACTGGGTAGTCTTACAACCAACTGAGGACAAACACACACACTGTAGTGCCAGAGATGTTCAGGTGGGTGGCCCCTTGGCAGTGCATTTGGTGTACAGGTGGGTCAGTACAACACTGCTTCAGGAGGCCAACAGGGAACTCTGCAGCTTTTACATGGGCTAAAATCCGATTTCTGCTCTGGCTTTATACGTATACCACAAAGAATTTTCATGTATATAAGCAGAGTATTAAGGGGGAATGTGTATTCTATTTAGTAAAAGTCCTTGCTAATCATATGTATTATTTTTCTGGCTAAAATTTATCTTTTGTTAAGGTCACTTGGATCCTGGAGATAGGTAGATTTGTAACCTGCATGAAAGACGTCTCTAAAATTTGTGATAACTTGCAGGGTCTGGGTACACAAATGATTGTAAAATTGTTTCACATCCTCTGAGAGTTCTTTTCTTCTTCTTCTTCTTCTTCTGCTCATTAGGTGTGGAACTCTCTTGTATCATTACGGATTCACAGACAAATGACCCCAGGATTGAATGGAAGAAAATTCAAGATGACCGAACTGCATATGTGTTTTTTGACAACAGAATCCAGGGTATGGCCCTCTAATCCCTTCCTTTGTCCACAAGGTCCAGGCATGTACTTGTGGCCAGAGACTTTCCTCTGACTGGTCCTGCATCTGTAGCAAGGATTGGTTTCTTTTTTTGTTTGTTTCACTTATAGAAAACTCAAACGTAGAAAAGTAATGAGAATAGTGTATTGAACCTCCCCATCCCTGTCATCCAGCTTTAACAAGTATCACCTCTTTAGTGAGGATTTAAGTCTGTCTGCCCATCCTGTTGGAGTATCAGAGTGAACATTTTGTTAGGCCATCCTCTTATCACAGTCCATGACATTTGTGATACAAGCTGCATGAGTTAATCAGAAAGATCACGTGGAGCAGCAGGGAGACAAGTATTTACTGAGCACCTACTATGTGCCACACTTCCCATGTTGAGAAAGCGTTTGCTAGAACAGAGGTCAGCATAGGGTGTTCTCGGGTTGCATGAAGTAGGGGCAGGGTGGGTGGTGGGGAAGGCTTCCCAGAAGTGACATCTAGACAAGGTGATGAAGCTGGGTAACCAGTGAGGGGCTGGTGAAGAGGGGTGGATAAAGGTGTTGGGCAAGAAAGAGTGTTGTATATAAAGATGTGGAAGCAAAAAGCAGCTTGGCTCAGGGAAACTGCAAGTTCTCCACCATAGCTGGGACTTAGGGAGGGGAGAGAGGAGGGATTCTCCACAGCTGGGAAGGCATGCCAGGGCCAGGCAAGAATGAGGGTCCATAAAGATTTTTAGGAGGAAAGTGTCATGATTTCATTTACACTTCAGGAAGACTGACTTGCCTGCCTTGTAGAGAAGAGATTGGAGAGGGAAACTCAGAGCAGAAGTGCTAATTCTGAATTTTTTGCATATTGCAGAAGGGAGTTGCTAATGACCTGAGCTAAGGTCAAGGCAGTGTAGAGAGAGATGAGGAGGGGTTGCTAAGGGCTGGCTGTGGCAAGGGAGGGAGAAGGAGGAATTACAGATGAATATCATGGGACCTTCCCTTCACTCTGACAGGAGGGACATGGTAGACATGAGGGACAAATGCAGCAACTTCTAAAGGCTGGCTTCGGAGTTGTCAGAGAACCTGCTAGTTGAGGCTTCAGAGGAGAATGGAGATTTTGTGGAAACAGCCTAATCTCAGTCTTCCTGCTTTGGGTCCCCAATATCATCAGGAGTGATAGGCTTTTAAATATCATTTTTTCCCTCACCAGTGTCTCCCCCACCTCTTAATTTTGAAGAGATGGAAATATTTTTCCCAGAAAACAAGTCCATTTTCTCTGGCAACTTAGGCTGCTGCTGATAAACCCTGTACACGCACTGGTGATTATCAGAAAAACCAAGTAGGAATTTTCTTAAAGCACTTCTGTTTCTGGGAATTAAACACTCTTAGCCAGAGGGAGGGGGAAGGTATTTACACACAAAATATGAAGGCTGGAGGAAAACTTGAATCTGCTTGGTCTCTCCTCTTGCCTCAGTTCAGGTCTGTGCTAAAAACATCCTGATAGATCTTTAAAAATTTTATTATTGAAGTATGGGTGAAATACAGTGTTCTATTAGGTTCAAATATACAGCCTAGTGATTAGACAAATCTGTACCTGACTCAGGCTCACTGCAAAAAGTGTAGTCGCTGTACATGACTACAATATCACTGATGATATTCCCTATGTTGTACTTTTTATCTCTGTGACTTACTTATTTTATAACTGGAATTTTGTGCCTCTTAATTCCCTTCACCTCACCCTCTTCCCCTCCAGCAACCACCAGTTTGTTCTCTGTATTTATTAATCTGTTTGTTTTTTTTCTATTGTTTTGTTTTTTAGATTCCACATGTAAGTGAAATCATATGGTACTTGTCTTTCTCTGTCTGACCTCACTTCACTTAGCATAATACCCTGTAGGCCCATCCATGTTGTCACAAAATGGCAAAATCTCATTCTTTTTTATGGTTGAATAATATTCTCAATAATACACACACACACACACACACACACACACCCATATCTTTGATAGATTTTTATTTACTAATTTCTTAAATTGTTGAAATTCTAATCCTCTACTGAGGGCTGCTGAATAACAAACCTTCCTATAAGAAAATACCTTTGGAATGTTCATCCTTTGCAATAAGCATTTTGCTGTTTTTATTATATTATGGTAAATCCTTCCTGTTCTTGCCACCATTCAGCAGGTTTAGTAATAATTAGTTTCTATGTTTGTGTCATTTTCCTCCTAACTCCTTCCCTTATTTGTCATTCTTTAGGTTCTTCATGCTTCTTTGAAAGAGTTACCATCTTTTTGTGCTTTAAATGTTTTAAAAATTAAGATACAATTTGTATAGTATAAAACTCATACTTTTAAAGTGTATACTTCAGTAGTTGTTAGTATATTCAACAAAGATATATATCTCTCACCACCATCAAATTCCAGAACACCTTCACCAGCCTCCAGAGAAACTACATGTTTATTAGCAGTTACTCCCCTCCCCTTTATCCCCTCCTCCTGGCAGCCAGTAATCTCCTTTGTCTCTGTGGATTTGCCTGTTGTGGACACTTCATAGAAATGGAGTCTTACAGTGTGTGGTCCTTTGTGACTTCTTTGACTTAGCATATTGTTTTCAAGGTTCATCCACATTGTAGCATGTGTCACTACTGCATTCCTTTTTATATGGAAGAATATTCCATTGTAAGTAGGCTACTTTTTAAAATCCATTTATCATTGATGTACATTTGGGTTGTTTCCAGTTTTTGGCTATTATCAATAATGCTGCTGTGGGTATTCATGTAGACATAATGGTTTTTGTGTAAATATAAGTTTTCATTTGGGGAAGATAAATGACCAAAAGTATAATTGCTAGGTAATATGGTAGTTGCATGTATAGTTGTTGTTGTCGTTGTTGTTTTTAAGAACTTGCCAAACTCTATTCCAAAGTGGCTACACCATTTTACATCCCTTTAGCAGTCTATTTCCCCACATCCTCACTAACACTTGTAATTGTTCATCTTTTCAGTTCTGCCCTATGTGGGCGTGAAGTGGTATCTCATTGTGGTGACTAATGATTTCGAGCATCTTTTCATGTTCTTAGTGGACATTTGTATATTTTCTTTGGAGAAATGTCTACTCAAATCCTTCGTCCATTTTTAACTAGGTTATTTGTCTAATTATTTTTGAGTTGCAAATTCTTTATATATTCTGGATACTAGCCCTTTGTCAGATTCATGATTTGTAAATACTTTCTCCAATTCAGTGGGTTGTCTTTTCAAAATTTGCATGTGTCCTTTGAAGCACAGAAGTGTTTAAATTTTTTATGAAAGTCCAGTGAAGGCCAATGTAACTTTTTTTATCCTTATGGTTTTGGTACCATTTCTAAGAAATCATTGCTTAATTCCAGGTCATGATGATTTATGTCGATGTTTTTTTCCTAAGAGTCATACTGTTAACTCTTACAGAAAGGTCTTTGTTGTGTATGGTGTGAGGTAGGGGTCCAATCTCATTCTCTGGCATGTGGATATCCAGTTATCCCACCACCATTTATGAATACTGGTTGTTTTTTAATGTTGTTTGTTTGATTTTTTTCTCTTTAAATGGGGAATCCTGGCTGGGAATGATGAAGAGGAAATGAGGTCCCTGCTTTAACAACAAAGACACATGTAATGAGTCCTCTTACACACCAGGTACTATTTTGCTGCTCAGTGTCCTCAGTTCATCTCTGTTGTAGAGGAGCAGAAACAAAATCCAGTCTGAAATCTCCTAATTGAGGCATTAAATGCTGGCTCCAGAAGCCACCTTCTTTAAGTGGCAAAGATGTTCTTACTTTTTATTTTTATTTTTTAAAGTTTTTATCTTTTTATTTATATTGAGAGATTGAGAGCAAGTGGGGGAGGGGTGGAGAGAGAGGGAGAGAGAGAATCCAAGCAGGCTCCACACTGTCAGCACAGAGCCGGACATGGGGCTCGAACTGCCAACCATGAGATCCTGACCTGAGCCAAAATCAAGAGTCAGATGCTTAACTGACTGAGCCACCCATGCTACCCCCAAAATGTTTTTAAACAGTTTTTTGTGTGTGTTCTGTTTCCTCTTTTCTATAGGAGATTTGGCAGGTCGTGCAGAATTATTGGGTAAAACGTCTTTAAGGATCTGGAATGTAACCCGGACAGACTCAGCCCTTTATCGCTGTGAAGTGGTTGCTCGAAATGACCGCAAAGAAATTGATGAGATTGTCATTGAGTTAACTGTGCAAGGTAGTAACTCACATGAAGTTAAAACATGTTCTCCCTTTCAGGCCTCATGAGTCTGTCTATTAAAAAAAAAAAAAAAGGATTGGGGAAGGGTAAAAAAGAATAAAGATCAGCTCTTTCTTTCTTTCTTTCTAGAGCTACATCCCAGGGGGTATTGCAGGACTTGCAGAGCTTGGACTGAGTCAGGGTGGAAGGTGAGAAGGGAAGTGGAACTCCTGCCACTCCCCTCCACCAGCTGTAGGAGGTGCTCCTCAGGGAGATGGAGGCATTAAAAATGCTTTGTGGGACTATATGTGGGGGGTGAGCTGTGAGGCAGATGCAGTGGCAGATCAGAGCCTGCAGGCAGGATGTGGGGATGGCAGTGGTGCAGGAATCTCCTGGCTGGTTTTCCTGGTTTTGGAGATTTATTGTGGGCTTTGATAAGAAGCCATGTTGCTGATTTTAAACCCCAACCTGTGTTTCTCCCACAGTGAAGCCGGTACCTCCTGTGTGCAGAGTACCAAAGGCTGTACCCGTGGGCAAGACAGCCACGCTGCAGTGCCAGGAGAGTGAGGGCTTCCCCCGGCCTCACTACAGCTGGTATCGCAATGACGTGCCGCTGCCCACAGATTCCAGAGCCAATCCCAGATTTCGAAACTCCTCTTTTCTCTTAAACTCTGAAACAGGCACTCTGGTAAGATCTCTTCTCAGAGGTGAGGATAGAAACGTCTTTATTGGGGAAGGGATTCCTATTGTGGAAAGAGCACTTATTGAGAGAGACGATGAGCTTTATAACACAGGAGCTAAAAACCCATAATGTTGGAGATTCTGTGGGAAAAATGAACCTCCCCTTCTTTCTATAAACCAGTTCTAAGGGGATAAAATAAAGGGAAACCTGGAGAATAAAGTGTGATTATGTGATTATGAAGGGATAGTAAACAAATGTAATGGGTGGATGATGTTAGGGTCCTGATATGAATAACCAATTATAAAAATCATGAGACAATCAGGGAAATTGGATTACTGGCTGGATATTTGATTAAGGAATTGTTAGTTGCTTTAGGTACGATCATGGTATTGTTACAATGTTAAGAAGCTCTTGTCTTTCAGAGATGCATACTGAAGTATTTATGGATAAAATGTGTCTAGAATTTTCTTCAAAATGACCTAGTGGTGGTGGTGGGAAGTGGGTGGGGGGAGAGACGAAGTAAGATTGGTCATGTGCAGAAGACAGAATTGCCCTCAGCAGCATCTCACCGAGCTTTTACCACAGCTACATCTCCTGATCTGTGGTGTATCTAATGTAGCCACAAGCAGGTTATACTAGGATCCTCTGTATTTGTATTGCCCAAGTGTTGCCTGAGAAACAGTCATTATCAGAGAGTCCCTTTCCCTGAATAAAAGTAAAGCTCACATTGCATTCTGAATGTTATTAGGCTTTGATGTCTCCAGAAACCTAATGGGATCTCATTGTTCAGGAGCTCTTGGGCAAGACTTGGGAAAAAATTATCGGGGAAGAACCTGGACACTGACCAGGAAACCAAAAGGAAACTAAGAGCAAATAGACATTTTACTATGTTCTGAACTTAGCAGCTTGGTGGGGGAGAAGCATGGCAGTATCTTCTCTTCTGTCTCCAGAGGTGCACCCTGTTGATTAGTCTCGTGGTTTACTTGTGATTTCCGGAAACAGGTTTTCAGTGCTGTTCACAAGGAAGACTCTGGGCAGTATTACTGCATTGCTTCCAATGATGCAGGCTCAGCCAGATGTGAGGAGCAGATGATGGAAGTCTGTGAGTTATTTTTTGAAAATATTTCATCTGAAGACTGGCAAGTGGATAGAACATTTTTAATTTAATATTAGGCCATCAGTTTAGACAACTATTGTGCCATAGGTCAGCTTTCTTCTGGAGATGACTGGATTCACCAAAACCCATTAGGGGACATTGAAAGGAAAGATGAGAGAGTTCTGAGTAACAGCTAAATGACTAAGAAGTGGGTACTTGCAATATGTTTATCTCCTCAAAATAAACCTTCAGGAGTCTTCTGGTGTTGGGAACGTAGCTAATCATGTCACTTTTCAAATAAACTCCATTTCTTTGGTTATTGATAGGATTATCAAAACATAACATTGTGTAAGGTCTCCAGCAGTTTATCCAGTTATAACCATTTTGTTATAAGCTGAAACCCAGAGTTTTAGCCCCAGTAACTTTACCCTATTCTGTGATGATGCTGTCTCTAGGGTACTGGTTCTGAAGGGGTGGTGTTGGGGGCAGGATGGGGCACACCTCCTTCCTTCCTGGGTATAACTGACCCCAGAGCAGTGTTTTCCAGACTTGCCTGATCATGAGAATCATTTGAGTGCACTTGCACATACAGATTCCAAGGCCTCACCCCAGGCATATGGACTTAGTCCCCAGGGGAGTGTCTGTGGAAATGTCTGTGTGTAAAACATTCCAGGTGATTCTTGTCATCTGTCAAATTTGGGAAACTGCTCCAGGGCAGGAGGAAGATTCCTGGGCTTTGCCCCAAACCTATTGAATCTCTAGTGATAGAGGTTGGGAATTGGATGTTTTAAAGTCAGAATTTCAATTTTTAAATGCACACTCACATTTGAAATCACTGCACTGAGATAAAGGAGAATTTTAACAACTTCCAAGTTGTTTTCCATTATGTTTTCCATTGCATTTTTATTTGCATGAAGGAAACACCCCCAGTGCCCCAGCTGACAGGGACTGAGTATCTTTGCCCTGTATATAGAAATGGGAAGAGGAGGGGATCAAGGGGTTTCCTCTAAGAGGGCTTATAGATATGAGGCCAGGCAGCTGCTGGTGAAAGGTCACGTTCCTGCCTCATATTTTTACCTTTAAGTACTGTGTGAAACTAGTTCTCTTCCCCCAAATAATCCACAGCAAAGGGAATCCCTGGAAATTAGGAACTTTTTCTTCTTTGAGATTCCTGGCACCTTATTCTGTCTTTATAGTGAAACCATTTCCTCCATTAATAATATTTTCAGGGATTTAACCAGAGGATTTTTTTTTAATTTTTAAAAAAATTTTTACATTTATTTATTTTTTAGAGACAGAGCACAAGCAGGAGGGGCAGAGAAAGAGGGAGACACACAAAGCAGGCTCCAGGCTCTGAGCTGTCAGCACAGAGCCCGATGCGGGGCTTGAACCCACAAACCATGAGATCATGACCTGAGCCAAAGTCGGACGCTTAACCGACTGAGCCACCCAGGCACCCCAAGGATTTTAAAGCCTTTTTTACAACGCTAAGCCCCTTTTAATACAGGATTAAGTATAATAGCATTTCAACTGTGGAGGTCTCAGTAGTTTTACAAGTGAGATCAGGAGTATGGGGTCCTATTTGTTAATGGGCTAGAAAGAGTTTTAAGTGCTCTCACTCTGCTGGCTGGGGTGGGCATGAGGGGGCAGGGCGGCGATGTGGAAGGATAAAGGAGGGAGGCACAGCAGGGTCAGGGGCTTTTATAAGACCAGATAGTGTGTATTCTCTCTTCCCTCCATCCATCTTTCTCCAGATGACCTGAACATTGGTGGCATTATTGGGGGGATCCTGGTGGTGCTTGCTGTACTGGCCCTGATAACAGTAGGCATCTGCTGTGCATACAGACGGGGTTACTTCATCAATAATAAGCAGAATGGTGAAAGGTGAGCCTGTCTTCTGTCTTAAGTGACAAAACCAAAGTTTAAGTTGGCATCCTATGAAAAATCAGTAGTCACTGAAGTCCTCTCTCTCGTATTTCAGTTACAAGAGTCCGGGGAAGTCAGATGGAGTTAACTATGTCAGGACAGAGGAAGAGGTAAGGAAAGGACTTTCAGAACCTAGAAAGGGGGGTCTTCAAGCAGGAAAATGACATTCCTTCTTGGAAACTCTCCCGATATAATATTTTATACACTCTGCCATCATAGTTCTCAGGCTCTAGTAGATGTTACTTTTGAAGAATGGTTTCATTTGATTTGTTTTGCCTTAAGTTTCTTCTTCAGGAAAACCGTGATTAGACCTGACTTCCTCTGTTCTTCTTCCTGTCCTCCTCGGGCCCCTTGGTTGGTAGAGGATAGCCTTGTCTAACCCTGTGCTGGCCTTGCAGGGCGACTTCAGACACAAGTCATCATTTGTGATCTGAGATCTGACGGTGTGGCTGAGGGAGCACACGCAAATACCTCCACCAGAAACTCCTATCAAGAACAGCCCGGGGCCAAGTGCACTTGGACAGAGCTACACACTTGCGCAAAAGCTTTTTATTTGGCCAAAGTTGACTGCTACTCCTTTCTTACTTTTTAACAAGCCACATAAATAAAAGAAGTTTCCTCCAGCTGGGCCCAGTCATCATAAGGAAAAAAATTCTATTTCACTGAGGCTGATTCCCAGTCTATTTCTGGCCTTGTTCCCACCTGAGTGTTAGGGTCACTGTGAGGCTCTTGCTCACAGAAGCTGGGCTGGGCACCATGGGCCTCTGAAGGCAGTGTATTTGCCACTCACTGACATCAGCTAGGGTGAGCCCCATGAGAGGGGCCGCAGGGCAGCCACATAGCACCAGTACTGCAGGACTTGAGAGCATGACCCACTGTGAAACCTTGCAGCTGGAGTTTGAACCAGTCAGTCCAGAAAAGTGGCATTTTATGCAATGACCTTGTTTCATAGTGGCCCACAGTCAGCACTGTACTCATTGTTCTTAAAGGTTCTATTGATCAGTATTTTAGTGTCCATCTTGGAAAATCTCTTTGGAATTTTATTAAAACAGCTCAGATCAGGAAGATATATTGTTTGTTGGAAGAAGGGATCTTCTCACCTGTAGGAACCCTGCTTGCCCTTTGGGGGGTGGGGTGGATGTGTGGGATGTTCAGTATTTAAAGAAAACCTTCATTTTAGGTGAAATCTGAAATGGTACTAAAATCATGTTCTGCTTTTCTATGGGTATTTTATAAAATTTTACATTCTAAATTTTTGCTAAAGATGTATTTTGGTTATTGAAAAGAAAATTTCTATTTAAACTGTAAATATGTTGTCAGTACAGTGTTAAATAACCTATTTTTTTAAAAATTTCAACTTAAGGTAGGAGTTCCAAACTACTAGTGTTAAATTGGAAGATATCAATGATTAAAGAGTATTTTGACCCAAGAAATCCTCTCAAGGAGGCTTATTGGAACATTCCTTTTTTCCACATAAGTGTCAGCATTTTTCACAAGAGAACTTAATGTTGGCTATACATCAGATCATTGTTACTTAGGAAACCTTAAAAAAAAAAATTCCAGTTGAATAATGTTAGTATCTGTTTGCATCTCTCCTAAAGACATAAGGAGCTCTAAGGTTAGCTTTGAATGGCCTCTTCACTCAAACTACCTGTGCCCAAAGACCACCCAGAACTGCTTAGACATACATGTGAAATGTCAGCCAATCCCTGGACTTGAGTCTTGTGCCCCACTCTAAATACTGGCTACTAACATGAAGGCTGGCCAGCATGCGCACTGCCATCTTTAATGCTCAGACAGTGGCTCTATGTTAGCTTTACTGTGTTGGACAGTTCTAAGGTGTACACTTCAGGAAGGGTAGGTGTCCTCCATGTGTCATCCCAACCTTTGGGTCCCCTGTGACAGAGCTCTATTTGGTTGTGGATGGCTCATGAAAACAAAGCAGCGGCTGCTGTTTGGTTTTAAAATTCATTTTACTTATTTGTGTAGTTCCTAAGACTGTCCAGGGCCAAAGGCAGTTCTGAAATCAACTACAATAATGTTTTTTAAGAAAATGAATTCCACTATTGCTCTTTGCCATGAAGAAAGCACAGACACCGCAGGTTGCGTCTTGCTTCACAATAAACCATTATGTGGCGGCAGAGAGGCCAGCCTTTTGAAGCCGGTTGGGTAGTGCAGCCAGGGCAGAAAGCCTGATGGTGAGAAAAGTGAAATGCCTGAATCAAGGCCATTTTCTGATTTTGATTTTAAAGTCTTTTTCTACCCAAGCCACTGCAGCTCACTGTGTGTGGGACATTAGAAACATCGTTATAAAGCCTTTGTTCTTCAAGAGCAGATGTTCTTCGCCTCAGATATGTTGCTGTGTTAAACTCACAATGTGAAGAGGTTTGAAGGAGCTGCTCAGAGGAGCACCCCCCAGTTCCACTGTGTGCTTAAAGGATGGTTTTTGTGTGGAAAGATGTAGTCATCTTGGTATTAAACTTCAGTGTCTTAATTTTTTCTACTTTGGGTTTTTTTTTTTTTTTAATTGAATACTTGAGACTTATGTTGACTTTTCTTTTGTAAGTTATGTGAATACTTTACCATGGGGTGTTTGGCAGAAGCGGTGGGCAACTCTTCATAATTGCTTAATGGTACCCATCTTCTTTTCCATTTGGGTCTTGAATGCTTAGACTTAAGACTGTCCCTTCATCTTCACCCCTATTTGGTGGAAAGGGATAGTGTCCCCGTTCTCTGGGAAGCAACACTTTGACTGCCATCTTGGTTGTCATAGTGATAGGGCAGCCTTATCGCCTCCCTTCTTATGACCCTAAAACCTCCTATCCTAGTGCCATGTGAACTGGGTCTGACAGAAGCGAGTATGGAGTCTGGGAAGTAGTTGCCTAACGTAAAAATGTAAGCCGAAAAGGAACATTCATGTGTTTTTAAAATGTGAATGCGACTGAAAACTCGAAGCCTCTACAAGGCTGTTGTGGCCTTTGGTGTGGCTGTTGCTGTACATAGAGACTTGTACTAACACACCTAGAAGTTGGTATTTGTTAAACCTCATTTATAAAAGCTTTAAAAAAAAAAACCAAAAAACCCTGCCTCATTATTTCTCTTTCTTATATGCTCTTACCTTGGGTTTACCTCTTTTTCCTAGCATTTTGTTAGGCAAATACATTTAAGATGGTATAGTCCCAGGTTTAAAGAGAGACTGCCATCAAGTACCGTCTACCTGATCTGGAGATAAGTCTTTACTCAAGAACACTGCTCTGTGACTTCCTCTGCCAATGACAACGTCCATGTGTGTCACTGTTCATATATGGGAGAGCTGAGGGGTAGAGCACAATGACATTCTACCTTTCAGATCCAATTACCACATTTATTTAAAAAAATAGCAACACAGTAACCCTGCACTTTTGCTTCTGTAGTCCTGGGATTAAAAAGTGAACTGACTGAATTTCTTCCCGGTCACTCTTGGACAAAACATGAATGGACATGTTTTAAGGTTACCCAATGGCATCAGAAGAAGACACCAAAGCCATTCCCCCTCGTGGGAGCAGTCTTTGTGGAGCTTAAGACAAGCCAGCATTAGTGCACGCAGGTCAGGACCCAAGGGGGGACTTTCACGAGCAGGCCTACATTCACACACTAAGAAGGATGTGTGCTGTTAGGCAGACAAAGGGACAGGAACTGAACATTACTGACAAAGGCTTTTTTTTTCCCCCTACAAGGAAAGTTGGGTTTTATTCTTTTTTTTTTTTTTTTTTTTTTTTTTTTAAACAGACATTTATTTCTCACAGTTCTCCAGGCTGGGAGGGTTTTATTATTAAACATTTCATGTAAATTAAAATGACTACCAGTAAAAACCCTGTGCTAAAAATAGAAATATTCTTTTGAACATAGAAGGCTGTATTTGTTTAACCTTTATTATTCCATTTTAGAAAGCTGTACACTTTAAAAACTTCTAATTTATAAATAAGAATAAAAAAATAATTACAGTCAAACTTTCATCATTAGATACAGGAAACTATGTAGGGAATTCCAAACAGATAACAGAGGCCTGATTTATATAATAGAAAACTCATCTGTTAAGTTGTGTTCCTTAAGGACCAGAATACAGTTTACCAGAATGAACTTGATACTTTCAAATGGAGTAAAGTTAGAATATTTTAAATAGCTAAGACATTTCTCTAATATTTTACAACTTTTTTCATATTTCATATATTCATAAAGAGAAATGTAAAAGGTTGGTCAGCCCACACAGGTGAACAGTTATGGGCTGGAATCACAGGAACGTCTCTGGTATCGCACACTAAAAGCTGCCCTCTCCCTGGGGGTGAGGGAAGTGGACTCTGCACAGACAGGACACACCATGTCCTTACAGCTCTTGCCTCCCAGACACTCCCAAACACATGGTTTCAGTTGGCTGTTTTCAGTGGGGTCTTTCGGAGTGACCTCCTGCTGGGGGCTGGGTTATCTTTATTTCTGGCTGGGGACTTCACGTTCCACTGCTGAGGCTGCGGGGCCCTAGGGAAAGGAAAGAGACAATTACTCTGGAACTAAAGATAAAACACTGACAAAAACATTTACCTCAAAAGGAACTCTTGGTAAACTTACGGTTTATCAGGAAGTGATAAACATAAAATGTCATTTCCTTGACACTGGGTTTCAATTTTCTCTGAAAGGGAGTCAGACACAAATTCAGATTTCCTACTCTCAAAAACAGCTAATATATCTGACAAGAAGGGAACTTGCCTTTGATTGAAGAAGGCGTCCGTGGTGTGACTATGTAGCTGACTCCTGCTCCAAATGTGACATCATTGATGGTCCCTGGATAAAGGGGAAAAGCAGCACCATTAATGAAAAGCCAGTAGGAAATAGACATACATAAAGTCACCGGAGCAAAGCCCTGGAGCTTCTGCTACAGTCTTACTCTTATTTGCATCAGGCCCCAAGTGCTGTCAAATCTAAATCCAGGGGCCATATAAGGCCTCAATTAGACTTTTTGCAGGATGAGACTTCGTCTTCCTGATATTCTTCCCATCTGTGGTCCCCTGGCTCTCTCCTCCTTGGACCACTCCCTCCTCAGACAGCTTTGCTGACCCCTGTGTACCCACTGTTCACGGCCTCTGGCTCCTCGCCCACCCCATGTCTCCTGTTACTGCCAACACACCAGTAACTTCACCCAGCTCTGACCTCCCTCCGGAGTCCTGCGTTTCCTACTCCCACACTACACTCCCTGAAGACGCTTAGCCAACTCATTACCCCTGCTCCTCAGCACACCTTCTGAATCTCTTTCCTATTGATGGTCTGTCCAAGCTGGGAATGCCAGGTGGGAAAGCTAGTAACAGGTCACGTCCACCTTCCTCCTATCTCCTCTTCCACTCCAACTTAGCACAGTGGTCTCCACCATGGCCTCCCCTTCCTCCACTTCCCCCCCTGGGAGGCAGGGAGCAGAGTGTGGGAACAGACTTGAATCAGACTTGATCGGAATTCTGGCTCTGGGTCTTACTAGCTGTGTGAAATTACTCTAAAAACCTCAAGTTTCTTTATCTCCAAAATGGGATACAGATGTACCTGCCTCAGGGTTGTCGGGATGAAATGAGATTATTTATGTTAAGTTCTTAACACAGTACTTGGCACAAGGTCAGTGCTGAAGAAAGGCTAACAATTATGTAATTTATTAGCAGTTATCCCCTATGTCACTAAAGTTTAAAGATCTGGTGAGGTAGCTGCTCTGCTTATGCATCCTGATGGCTCAGTGTTCTAGAGGAGGCCTCAAATCTAGCCTCTGTGTAAGCTGGACATAACAACCTCTGTGTGAGTCAGCCCCAAGCCACCCTTACCAACCCACTTGCTATATTCCCACACTGTGGGCCACCGTGTCCGATTATCACTGTTCTCTTCCTGGCTCCGGTCTGCACGTGCAGTCCCTGCTGCCTGGAACTCATCCTGCTGACAATGCCAGTCACTTGAGACCTGGGTGGTGACACCTCTCCCAGGGACTTGCTCCCTCCTCTGTGTCCTGTACCATCACACTTGTCGGGGATACACAGCACAGGCTCAACAGCTGGCTGGCCGTTGGCTATCCTGTCAGAGGCTGCGTACCTCCCACAAAACCAATTGCGACATAAGCTTTCTCCCCCCACACTGTAACCTTCTTAGAACACCAATTAGATCTTTCTAGTCTGTTTTAAAGTCTACCAGTGCATGTGCAGTGCTATGTGTCTGTGAACTACTTAAGCTATGTTAACTGATAAGAGATCTGTATTTTCATCATGGTGCCACTCAGCTCAGTTGTGCTCATTCCTGTTTCTGGGAGGCCTCTTCTCGTGCTGCGGTTCAAACTCCCTTTCCTTATGTGCACATTCTGTTTCCAGTTTGGAAACCTGAGCACATCCAGGCAATAGGCAGCGGTTTGGTGGCCCTCAGATTCCCTGTATACATCATAAGCGCTTAGAATCAAAGGCAGGAGCATCTTTGCTGCCCGAGTGACAGCAGTAAGAGGGACTTGCTGAACCCTGAATAGATTTCCACTTAAGATCTAGCTCTGAAAATGACTCATTTCCATTTAGCAAAGCCACTTTGCTCATGCTGAACACCATTTTTCCTCCTGCTTCCGTAGAGTGGAGGCCACTTCCTGAGAGTAACCCCACCTAAGAGTTGTCAACAGAATTTGTATTTATAAACCACAGAACAGACAGAACTGAGTGTTTTTACATGATCTAATAATTCCCAGGAAGGAGAACTAATGGGAGATCCTCCTCACGTATTCCTTCCTGGTTAAGAATAAGGATGGCCAGAAATTTTACATTCAAGAGACTAGATAAAGAAAAAGTGCTCTGTCGACCTGGGGACACCTGAGACGGCTCCATGCACACAAATCCAAGCAGATTTAATGCAACAAGCCAGGCTTTGCTGCTGAGGAGCTCAGGCTGCTAGGAAACCAACCAAGCACTGAAATGAGAGGCTCGTGGGGATGAGTGGAACTAAAACGAGAGGCACTCCCCATTTCTGGGGCATATGGTTCCTAATGCCAAAATAGAAGTACTCAGTGCCTCTGAACCAAGAACAAACAATATACAGAAAACTTGTCTGTTTCAAAGAGGTTGAATTTTTCACATATATAACATTATATCTGTTCCATAAACAGGACCCCCAAATTACTGCTTTTAATGACAAAAGCAGTCCTGATTCAGTTGTCATCAGAGGACGGGTGGGGTATGAGTTTTGCTGGTCCGTTCATCTCCTGTAAAAGGAGGACCTGGATGATGGAAGCTCTGTAACCCACTAACTAGTTAGATCACAGCACCTCAGGTCCTAGACCCTCCAGGCAAGTAGCCAGAACACATTATGTGCTCAATCAACTCAAACTGACTGAACGCCTGCTCCTGGGCTGCTCCATTACCAAAGAGAAGAACACATGTGCTCATCCAGCAGTCATGCCCCAAGAGCAGCAATGCCAGGGCAGAGAGGCTGTAGGACACAGGGACTGTAGGCAGGAAACCATCACCATTCAACCTGGCACTTAACATCTCTCTCACTCCTACCATGTTGCAGGCACAGTGGCAGCCCAGTGAGTAAGCTGCACAGGACAGCTTGTATAACCATAAGGACAAATGAAGGAGGGCAGCTGTCCCCGAACAACAACGTGGGTGGGGGGGGGGGGGCTGCCACCACCCTCTCCATAGTTGAAAATCCACGCATAATTTCTGACTCCCCCAAAACTTAACTACCAATAGCCTACTGTTGACCAGAGGGAAGCCTTACTGAGACCATCAACAGAGGATTAACACATATTTTGTATGTTACACGTGTCACATACTGTACTCATAATAAGGCACGCTGGAGAACAGAAAATGTTAACAGAATCACATGGAAGATACGTTTACTGCACTGCACTATAAACAATCTGCACGTACGTGGACCTGTGCAGCTTAAACCTGCATTGTCCAAGGGTCTGCTCTATGTAGAGGCAAGGTGAGCACTACTGAGGTGGTCAGAGCGCCGGCAGGGGGCGTCTCATCTCACCTGTAGAGTCCAGGAGGCTTTTTGCTGGAGGGTGAGGCAGTGGCTACTGGGGAAGGGGAGGCTGAAGGTGAGGACATGCGCGTAAACACCCTCCTGTCAGGAAAGAGGGAGTGCGTGCAGGACCCAGACACCACTGCCAGGGCTGATGTGCAGAGGACAGAGGAGGTGGCAAGCGAGAAGGCATGAAGGGCACCGAGACACGCCTGGCAGGGCCTTGCATGCTGCACTAGACTGCGGACTATAAAGCAAGGCAGTGGGACAAAGTCCTCTCACTTCTACTTTGAAATAAAAGGAAATAACAAGATTAGGAAAACCACCCAACGGGGTAAGACAGGCTCTCCACATAGCTGGCAGTGGGTCCTCAACAGGCCACTGAACCCGAAGGCTTGGCTGGCTCCACAGCTGATCTCCGTGACATACACAGCGCCTGCCAGGGCCCACATGTGACTGCCACCCAGCAGGGCTGCCTGAGGCCGGCAGGAATATGCAAGAGGGGCACTGTCCAGGGAAGCTGTGCCTCAGCTTCCCTGTCTGTCAAATGAGGAACCTCACCAGGTGGTTGGGAGTTGCACTGAGTTCATATGTATAAAAGCATTTAGAAGAGCGCTTGACATTCAGCTAGTGCTCAGTCTATGGAGTTACTGCAATTATCACGAGACGCTGACAATGCACTACAATGTGGTTGACCATCAGGAGCACCCTTATCTAGTAAAAGATGTGTCTCACAACAGAAGGAGTCCTACTGCAGCTCCAGCAGACACACTGTGACCACAGGAGATACTCAGCAGGAGCTGGCTTATTCACGTGAGAACTTACTCTCAGGGGTGCTGATCGCTCGTTTCGTTACATGGTCAACAGCTCCGCTGGACTCCTGCTCCAGGCTGTAGGAAGTTGCTAGGATAAAACAGTAAAGTTTTATCTCTCCCAAAACACCCGAACACAGTATCAAAGGGCAAAACAACCAAATCAGGAAAAATATTAGCAAAATATCTGATGAAGTTATTATCCCAAATAAGGTGTTCTTCTAATGAGGTAATTCAGAAAGATACCAAAAATGATAAACCTGAGAAACAATGTCCATCTCCACTAGGAAAATGAAAGCATAACCAGTTTTGGTCTACAAAGCTTGGCAAAGAAGAGGGAAAATTGGAAAACCAGTGTTTCTAAGAAGCAAAAGGGACACTGGTGTACCTTTGCTCCCACCAATGTACAATGTGGAGTGAATGACAGAGGGCAGTCTGGGGCTTTAAAAATGTTCATGGCCTCTGAGTGCTGGGAATTAAATCCTAAAGATTACATATATACAAGGATGTTCACTGTGACATTACTTACTTCAAAAAATTGAAAAACACCTATATTTCCAAGAATAGGGTAATAGTAAATAGGTTCCAGTACTTCCGCAAGATAGAAAACTACAAAGCCACTGGGAGAAAAGATAGAAAGAAAAGTTCATGGAAAAATGTTCACTGTTGTTGTCAGTATGTGCAGAGAAGTGGATTACAAACCAGAAATGCACACTAAGATCACAACTTAAATTTTTTTTCCTTTTTTTTTTAATTTTTTTTTTTTCAACGTTTTTTTTTTTTTTTTTTTTTTGGGACAGAGAGAGACAGAGCATGAACGGGGGGGGGGCAGAGAGAGAGGGAGACACAGAATCGGAAACAGGCTCCAGGCTCCGAGCCATCAGCCCAGAGCCTGACGCGGGGCTCGAACTCACGGACCGCGAGATCGTGACCTGGCTGAAGTCGGACGCTTAACCGACTGCGCCACCCAGGCGCCCCTTAAATTTTTTTTTCTTAAGTTTATTGAGAGAGATGGAGACAGTGCAAGTGGGGGAAGGGCAGAGAGAGAGGGAGACACAGAATCTGAAGCAGGCTCCAGGCTCATCAATGTCAGCACAGAGCCCAACATGGGGCTCGAACTCATGAAACCATGAGATCATGACCTGAGCCAAAACCAAGAGTCAGATGCTTAACCGACTGAGCCACCCAGGTGCCCCTAAGATCACAATTTTATAAATAAGGCCAAAGGCATGTGTGTGTGAGGAATAAAAAGACTGGAAGAATTAACACCTTACTGCTACAGGTGAGTTTTCACTTCACTCTTTTCCAAATCTCTTATAAATATGCACTGTTTTATTACCTAGAATCCCAAATCCCCAAAGTTGTTTGTTTTAAAGATAAGAAAACAGAGGGGCGCCTGGTTGGCTCAGTAGGTTAGGCATCCAACTTCGGCTCAGGTCATGATCTCGCGGTTCATGGGTTCAAGCCCCGTGTTAGTCTCTGTGCTGACAACTCAGAGCCTGGAACGTGCTTTGGTTCTCTGTGTCTCCCTCTCTCTCTGCCCCTCCCCTACTCGCACTCTGTCTCTGTCTCAAAAATAAATAAACATTAAAAAAAATTTTTTTTGAAGATAAGAAAACAGAAATCATTTTGAAAGCAAAGAAAGGGAGACCTGTTCTGTCTTTTCATCTGTGTGTTCACTGTGTCTGCGATACAAAACCCCACACATCTACCAGCCCCTGGAGCCACCCTGGGACTTGGGACTTACCACGATGGCACATTTTGTCCAGGCTTTGAGAACTCAAAGGGAATGACAACCCTCCTGTACTCCGACTCCGGTGACTGCTGTTGGACTCCACAGCCTTCTTGACAGAATTCAGGATTGCGATGGTGCTCAGGGACATGCGCCTGCAGAGGAAAACAGGCCACAGGCATGCAGAGGAGGCTGAAAACACTGGAGTGACTGCCCTCTGCCTCTTGATTGTGCCCTCATCCACACCCATTTCAGATTTGAGTGCGAGGAGCCTGGAGGGTGTGGGTGAAAACGCCCAGTGGGGAAGATACAGATGCCACGGAGAAGGTGGTGTGAGGCAGGGGCCCCTGTTACTGACACACCGGCTCCATACCTGCCTTTGGGCATAAGTGTCTTCAACAGCCCTGTCTCTAGGGAAGAAGGCAGAGGCGGTGCCTGACCAGCAATCGCCCTGGGTGTTGAGGGCTGGCTTGCAGCAGCGGGCACAGCAGCACCTTCTTGGCCAGCCAGAGCTGGCATTCCTTCGAAACTCGGAGCAACCTGTCAGGGAAGATAAAGAAAGACTATTTATCTACTGACACTTTTATTTATTTATTTTTAAATAGAAACTTTACATGCCCTGAGTAAGTCCATAAGTAATTTATTTTAAAACCATGTCAGCCATGGGCACACAGAACGTTCTCTCCAGAAACAGTCGTGGCAGATGTGGTGTTAAAGAGAAAAAAGATTAAGTTAGTTTGTCCTAATCATTTTTTAATGCAGCAGATATGTCTGGATTTCTCAGAGAAGTGAGCACACTATGTCTGAAAATGAACAGCAGCTCACCTAGAAATACCCCAAGTGACATTCTGTCCGAAACAGGGGCACACAGGAAGCAGGACCATAAGTGAATGGAGACACCTAGGGGGATCTGGTTAGCTGTGATCACTATAATCAGATTAAATAACTCGACTACCAGCTTGCTTTCTGGGTATTCACGTACTTCCCCCAAGTATTACTATGACTTTCCAGACAAGTTCATGTGATCCGGCCATGAGGGAAGGGAAGCCTCCCTGATCGAATGATCTGCATGGCACACGTGGCAAAGGAACACACAGCAGTCCCGAAGGTCTCACTCACACCAGCCTCAGCTTGTGTGTGGGTTTCGAGAAGCACTGGGAAAGCTGGTGGCAGAGGGAAGACTGTGAAGGTGGGCCACCCCGCACCTGCTCTCTGTGCACCTGCCGGCCCTGTAAGCCGCCCCACTCACGTCTGCCAGTCTCGCCAGCTCCTGCTCCTGGGCTAGCTGTTCGTTGTACTTCTTCATGTCGTACTCGAGCTCCGACGCCAGCTGCTTGTCTAATGCAAAGAAGTCCTTGATTTCATCGCGGTAATCCTGCATCACCTCCTAAAACAGATCCCAGAGGCACACTTATAGTAAGTTTTCTTAAATAAATAAGCTCTCCAACCTGACCTGACAAATATTAACACGAACGGGAAGACATGTGTTGCTGAACTATTTCTAGTACATCAACCAACAAGTTAAGTAACATAATGGTGTTTTCCCAGGAAATGCCAATCATGCATGTATTTACCACACAAGCCAATGAGCTCAACATGAGACATTAACTATTAGTTCTGATCTCTTACGGAGCTTCCTGCCTATCTGCCAATTAATAGGAAATTTCCCAGGTTCCTGATGAAGGACAAAGGACAAGGAATCACACAATCTTTGCCTAAAGCAGAACTTACAACAGAGGCACAGAACTGCCACCAATAAGCTACCGCCTTTCCATTCTTGAAGGCTGGGGTGGGGATGGTGACATATCTAGGTGGTTGGGCTTGGCTCTAAGTCAAGGATCTAGTTTAAAGGGTCTTGTAGTGTCAGGCCCCTTAGAAATTGAAGCAAGAGGTTATATGGGCAGGTAATACATGGCACGTCCTGGTGCAGACAGGGCCTCTGGAACACGTTACAGAAAGCAGCGCAGTGTAAAAGTTGCTCATCTATCTGTCCACACTAGCTTTCTGAGAGGACTGCAACTGTCTTTGTGTCTTTTGAAAATAGGACAGAAAACCTTTTATCATATGAACGTAAGAACATTCTCAGGTCTGAAAAGGGGCTTCCAGGGACCAGACCTCCTTGCTAAGAGAAAGAAACCACTTCACCTAACAGTGCTAGAGGGAGAAGCTTTATCGTAGCCCCAACTGCAAGGGAAGTCCCAACAAAGGGAAGGAACTCTATGAATGCTTCCAGCTGCCACCGAGAGGGTTGCCCAAATGAGACGAAAGAGTGGCCAGAGCTGCTTGCACAGAAGGCTGCCAATGCACACGTGCTACGCTGCTGGAGCTGGAGGAAGGCAGCTATGTGGCCATTCTCTGGGCATGTGCTCAGACAGGAGAAAGACTCATTGTTCGGACGCCTTTCAGCAGTTTATTGAGGGTCTAAACTCCTTTCTTTCTGAGCTTTAAAACAGGGCAATAAAAGTATAAGAATAACTGGAAGTTGTCATTTTTTCCCACACAATTATCCTATCTCTCCTACCTTAACTTTCTTTAAAGAGATTATTTGAAGAATTTACATTCAATTTGGTGGTAGCCGTTATTGGCAAAAAAAATTTTTAGCATTTTTTTGGGGGGAAGAAAATAGCATAGTGTAAACAGAGAAAGGAAAAAATGTTGCATTTATTTCTGATCGAAAAATTTTGCCAGAAAGGTCAGGGGCCTCATTTATATCTGCACGGCAAGTCCACTTATCTTGGGTACTTAGACTGCAACCTTTGATGGCTTTGGATTCCACTGGTGATGGCAGCCCAGCCCCATCAGTGCTCCCCAAGACCCACTGCTATTTCCTGATGCAGAGAAAGTCTTAAAGGTAAACACCCCCAAATTAAACATGATGCCCAGTCACTTTATCCCTCACCAGAATGAACTAAGATGATACCTTTGTACCTTGACCCTAGCTGAGAAAGCTTTCAGAACTAAATCTCAAAACTGGCATCAAGGACACACATGCTCAGTACAGTGGGTCAGCCCTTCATAAACTCAATTGCATGAAAAAGGCAAGAACTGGCTTCTGTGGAACCTATGGTCAAACTCTCTCTCTTCTCCCCCACAGTCAAAGGGCTGTCTGGCTGGTCTAGTTCTAGAAAAATGTGAAGCTGGTTTTGTAGCAGTTTGAGCTCCTAAATTCACTGACCTGCTACAGATTCTGACTACTGAGCTGGAGACGGGAGACACCCCAACCACAAAGCACAAGGTCATCTTTTACCCTGAGATAGGTCATGAGTTCCCGCAAAGCTGGGATCTTATTTCTCTCTAGCACAGTCTTCAGGGAGATGATAATTGGAATAATATTTTCTATGAAATTCTTCTTCTGAACCTGTAGTAACACAAACAAAGGCATGTTTTAGGTGGATAAAGTTCTGAGACAAAGGCTTCTCCTTGACCTAGTTCTTTCTGTACAGCCAATCTAGGGTGCTACAGAAGCTTCTTATTTTTTTATTATGATACTGTAGATTGTAGAGGACCCAGCACCTTTGTCCTGGAGACTTTATAAGCATTACCTCAAAACACTCTGAAGGATTTGTGAAGGAGGATGAGGCTATTCTTACTTTCTAAACAAGAAGCGGGAATTAGAAAAATGTTGAATAACTTGACAACAAGCTCCAAACGTCCATACAAATCCATCTCAGATGCATTCCATTCCTCCAATCAGGAGGAATGAAAATGAGCTCAAATCTGGCTACCCAAAAGAGACATTTTTTTTTCCTGATGTGAAATGACAAATAGTTGAGAACGGCAAACATGAGTCAATTTGGTATCTCTCTCTTTTTGTGTGTGTCTAAACTTTGCACACATTTAGAAAAGGGTTATGTATTTATATAGTACCTGATTTGACCAAGGCTTCAAATTCTTTACCATGAATGGTCACTAGCCACAAATATTTTGTAATAAATCTCTTAGAATTAAAAATAATCATTATAACAGCCCTCATATGTGGTAAGATTTATCATTTTGAATCTGACAAGTATTCTTTTTCCTCTCATTTATACTCACTAGTATAGGTTCCTTCCTTGTAAATCACTATTTCTAAAAACGTCTTATCAGAGCTCCTGAAATAGAAGGGCAATTGGTAGAGAAATAAACACTTAAATATGAGTCTGAGCAGATGGTTAAGTATAGGGATAGTCTTAAACAGTGGTCTAAGTGAATTCAACTCAATAAATGTTATCAAATGTCTTCTCTGTACCAGACACAAAGCTAACCCCTGGGGATGTAGAAACGAAGCCAAGAATTCTTGCCTTCAAGCTGCTTCTAGACCAGACTGTGTGCTCTGATGTGTGGCATGGTGTGACAGCTGGCAGGATGGTGAGGGATTTATAGACAAGGGATGCCTAGAGAGGCAGGGGCTTCTTTTGAAAAGATGTAGGAGTTTGGTGGCAGGAAAGGAGGACAGGGAGGGAGAGGCCCTGCAGGCAGACAGACGGGCAGCACACAAAGACACAACGGCAGAAGCGACGCTTTCTACCCAAGGAACCAACAGTGACCTGGATGGGATGGTCAAGGAGGGGGGCGTAGAGACGGGAGGCGCAAGGGCGGAGGGACACCCAACAGCTCTGTGTGTCTTGAAAAAGAATCGGGATTTTACTCAGAAGATGATTGGAAGCCACCAAACGACTGACTAAAGGTAGCATTAGTGGGCTATAACTTAGATGTGATAAAATTTACCCATGTTAAGTGAACACTTTGATGAGTCTGACAACAGTACAGAGGTGACTAACCAACACTATCGTCCACATAACCACCTGTAATCTATCACCCTGAAGGTTCCCTGCTGCCTTTGCAGCCAATCTCCCTCCAAGTCTCTTTTAACCAGGAAGATAAAATGATCCAATTTGTCCTTAAGAAAGACTGCTGTGGCAGCAAAGTGGTACACAGCCTGGAACAGAAAGAAACTAGAGACATAAAGGGGGCCAGAAATGGCACCAGGTTAAGTGTGTGCAGAACTGGTTGGAATGGGGTAGAGAGATGGGTTTGTGAGATAAAATATATAGGATCTGCTGACACACTGAATGACATCAAAATCTATTTCTTTGAGGTCCAAAGTTTTCAGGGCTCAGGTGGGAAACAGAGCCTAGTAATTGAGGCCAGGTGTAAGAACTGGGGCCTTGTGACTATGGCAATTTAGCACTCCCTGAAATCAGTCTAATCCCAGTTTTCACACTCTGGCCAAAGGAAGCATGCACCTGGCATGCCAGACTTCAGGTTCCCTAATGGACAACTTGGTAGATAACAGTCTCCTTCTCTACAGTAGAGACTGTGGGAAGAGAGACAAAGAGGAGGAAGAGATGAGTAACTCTGTTTTGCCACAGTAAGCCTGAAATATCTGTGGCACATTCAGGCAGGCAAGTGGGATGTGTTCAGGCCATGAGAGAAGTTGGAGCTAGAAACACAGAGGCAGAAACATCATCACTGGGGTGCATCTTAAGGCCATGGGTGAGAATGAAATCTGGATCTGAGGTAGACCACCAGTAGTTAGGGGGCGGACAGAGAAGCATGGGCGTAAACAGGCCCATTTATGGAACAACAAACTCACTTGTGAGATGAGCCTCTTCTGAGCTTCCTGCATGACTGCATTGGCCAAGGCTGTGTCATCTTCTTCCATAAGCAGGTCCTTATCTGCTTTAGATCTCATAGCCAAAAGCTTGATCTCCTTTGAGCTGAGGACCTCAAATGTATCTGAGAGCAACTCACTGGCTTCCATGTCCAGCGGCAGGATGCCGTCAGCAAAGCATGCTGGAAAAGAGCACAAAAGATCAGCCCCTGAGAAAGAGTCCAGCCCCAGGGTGGGGGAAATGTATCCCACAGAGCTAGAAGGGCTCCTCTTGGCTTCAAGGTGGGGGTCTGCATTGGCACAGCTGATGTCAAAGAAAGCAAAAACGGGGTCCTCCCACAGTACGAGGGTCTCATTTGCTGCTGGTCTGCACTAGCCACACAGTATTTCATTTGGAAACATATACTTTATCCCAAACACACCAGGCCTACCCAAAATACTAAGGCAGATTTTAGAAGTGATATTGAATCGCTGTTCATCTGTGAAGTGCTCCAGAAGAAACTTGTAGATTTTCATTCGTTTCTGCTTGTTTGTCTTCCCCTTCAGTGAAAACAGCCGCTTCTCTCTATAGCAAAATGGGACAATTTTATCACACATCACGTGGGCAAGGGTACAAGGACATTATTTTCTACAGCATTCTGCAGCATCCTAAAAGCCGTCTACGCAAGGCTTACATAAGTGCACAGAGGAGATGACAGACAGTGCTTCCCAGAGGCACCTCCTTTAGGATGCTACTTGCATGGGTGAACTGCCTGGAGTCACTGGCCAAGAGAAGGAAGGCCACCACAAGGAATGCCGGGGCTGTGTCCGTTCACCCAGCCCTTCCCAAGAGCTTCACTAACCTCTCTGACTGGGGGAATTTGTTATACTTCTCATGCTTCTCATAGTTATTGAAGTGGAAGATACACTCAATGAAATGCTGGAAGAACATGACAGGATTCCTCTTCAGTAACAGGTGAGCCAGGCAAAACTCCCCAAAACTGCAAAGAAGGAGGAAACAGAAGAAAGAGACCTGTTTGCGGTTTGCAGACAGTCTCTAAAATTACATAAGAATGCTGAGATGTGAATAAGAGAAAGGGATATGTAATCTATCCCAATACCCAGCTTCATTCAGATCAAAAGCAAGATACAAATTTAGCTTCTTTTGTCTGTCCTTGCTCAACAGCCTCCTTTTTGAATCCAAGGTCAGCATAAAGGCTTTTTCTACAAGGATTCCTTTCAAAATTCTAACAAGGTGTTATTATTCAGCTACACTTCAAATGTGGGAGAACAACCAACTGCCCCCAAATTGCTCTTTTAAGCAAAACCCTGTGGTCCTCATGGCTGATGCAACAACAAACCACCACCAAAAAATGAATATTTGGCTTCCCCACCCCACTTTGAGGTTTGTTGCCCACAATAATGAGCAAAACCTGTTTTAGTAACTGGGACTTTTTCAAGAATTGGGATTAATTACAAGAGCCTCAGAGTTTGGGTCAGCACAGATAGCGAAGGGCTCTCACTGAGCTTTGGACTCATCAGCAAGCC
This sequence comes from Panthera uncia, assembly GCF_023721935.1. Taxonomy (NCBI): domain Eukaryota; kingdom Metazoa; phylum Chordata; class Mammalia; order Carnivora; family Felidae; genus Panthera; species Panthera uncia. The sequence continues at coordinate 81,374,270 of NC_064808.1, read as the reverse complement.
CTGGGCACTCTCCTTTCTCCTGTGCCCCCAAATCTTGGAGAGGCATCCAACATGAGATACTGATGTCACCAGCACCGCACCCACCTGAAGAGCAAAACACTAACAGTTTCCAAAGTCAAATGGACATGGACAAAGGCAGGCTATCTAACTACAGGCCTCAGACAGTTTGTTTAGTAGGGGAGAGAGTTTGCCCAGGGAACAGTATGGGGTGGTGCAAGGCTGGCTCTGATCCATTCAGATTGTGCAGACGACTGTCTTAATTTCATTTCAGAGATAAATGCAATTTCAACCTGCACAGGGGCACCACTCAGCTCTCAAGGGTGGGTGGTAGTGACAAGGATGACCCAAAACAATTCTTGGCTTTGGAATGCATAGGACTTGCAGGAGATTCACCTTCCCCTAATGATCCTTCTGAGGCTAATATTAAAATCACTCTGTATTCAAAGCACACCATCAATTAAAACTTAAAGAAGGTAGTTCCAAAAACGATGTTGAAGTAAGCCTAGGTAAAAATTTCACTGTAAATAGCAGCACTTTATCTATTCATTCACCCAGGAAATAAGGGAGCAGCCTGACATTCTGAACCCAAAACAAGTACAACTCTGTATCATAAAGGGAATCTCCCAAGCAGAATTTCACTTAAGGCCAGCTAGAAGCACCTACTGATCTAGGAGCCATTTGTGACCACCATTAAGTAAACAAAAACTATTCCCTCCAAAACAACAAGATGTCACTTTCTGCAGTGTCTTATTACGGTTAACCTTCCATGGCACAGCAGTTCTTACAACTACCTGCATTTTCTCCTCATATTTGAAGTCATTCACATGACAATAAGATCAAACAGAATCCAGGAACTCTTCTGCAAGAAGAAGGGCTGCTCTGAGCTTCAACTTACGGGCTTCAACTTGATGTCAAACATTCCTCTACTCAGAGTTCAGGTCAAGAATACATACTGGGAGAGGGAACTAACTGATGGGCAAGATACTGCAGTCTACTCCCTAGTGAATAACTGGCTTAACCAACTACACAGATATATCTAATAGTAACAAATTATGCAAAGGATTCACATGCTCAGGGCTGGAAGCAGAGTGAGAGGGCTCTGCATCATGAGAAGCCAGAAACCACAGTCAATGGGGTAACATCCAGCACTAATCCTGCTGCTGCATTTACTGGGGCTTAAAAGGGTACATTTCATCCCTGACTGGATCAAACTCACAGATCTTACTAGCTTGACAAACTGGGGAAGAGAGACAATTCTGCATTTTTTTGTTTGTTTGTTTGTCAGCTGTAAAGTTAAAAAAAATGAGCAGTCCAAGCAGTGCTTCCTGGAGCATTCCTTTAGAGTGGCAGAAGGCAGCACTCTTCAGGTACCTGGAACGGAAAGCTTCAACAGCCCCAAAGACACCGCACTAAGTTAAGATCTCAGCATCCTTTCCCACCACTTCTCATCCCTCAGGACAATTAAAAGAAACAGCATGTAATCACACCACCAATTCAGGGATACCCTGTAGACATTTTACACAGCATTAATTGTATTATATAGAAGACCAGCTAAATCTGGGTCATAATAATCTTGTAGAAAACAATTATTACTCTCTTAGTAAGAATCCAAATCCAGATTTCAAACAGCCTTACTTCCACTTTCAGTATTAGTAGGAACATAAAAATCTGACTATTTTCAGATGTTTTCCCATGCCAAATGCTATTCTGAAGCAGCTATCTGTTCAATAAAGGCCACTGTTCATGGACTCCTATTCCTGATCTGGCCTACAACATGGTCTATCTCAGACCGACTTATGCCAGAATTCTCTTTGAAACCTGAGGTAAGTAATTTCCCACATCTATGTGCTCCTTGGCTACACCCCAAATCCAGGCCCCCTTGTTACCCAGTCCTCCTCATCTCTCTCACATCCCTATACTGTTCTGTTTCTTTTCTCCTCATCTCACTTCCCATGGCTCCTTTCCCTGGCCTTGAGTGCTTCCACAGTGTATACTGTACTTCCCAGGAGTCAGCTCTCTCCCCTCTCCACACTTCCCTTCTTCGCAAGTCAGGGCTGGCTTTCCTCTGGGGACACCATTTCCCACAGTCCTCTTAAGGGAAGGCCACTTGCTGCTTCTCCCAAATGCCAGAGTCGAGGAAGGAGGACCATATTCCCACACCCACTACCCCCGCTCCCCTGTCATAATATTTTCATTCATTCATTTATGAAATGTTCATTGAGGGTCCACTTAGTCTCAGGCTCTCTTTTAGGTGCTAGGGATACCGCAGTCAACAAAACAAAATCTTGGCACCTCCCGGATGCTTATATTCTAGCAGGTAGAGAGATGTTATACATACAAATATGCTGCCACAAGTGCTCTGAAGAAAAGGCTATTTGAAGAAGGTATAGGAAAGAGGGAATGGTGGGTTGGCTTCCTCCACCTGGTCCATGTAATAATACCTTTTCTACAGAGCCTTCTCTACAGAGGCTCTGGCTATCTATTTGCCCCCCAACTGCTTGGTAACCACTTCCTACTTTTAGTTTTTTCCATTCCAGATCCCAGCATCACTGCTATGGTCTGAATATTGTGTCCCCCACCCCTGCCCCATTCCTATGTTGGAAACCTAGACCCTAAGGAAATGGTCTTAGGATGCTGGGCCTTTGGGGTTAGTGAATGAGATTAATGTCCTTATAAAATAAGCCCCAGAAAGATCTCTCATCCCTTCTACCATGTGAAGATACAAACAGAAGCTAGCTATCTGGAGGAGGACCTTCACCAGACCCCAACCGTGCTGGCGCCCTGGTCTCAGACTTCCAGCCTCCAAAAGGTGAGAAAGAAATTTTTGTTGTTATAAGCTACTAGGTCTGTGGTATTTTGTTGTAACTATCTGAATTGACCAAGACAATCTCTCAGAGCATCTTCAATGTCTACAGATGGGCTCATTTAACCCCTAACTTTCTGTTTTTCTGATTACATCGGCTCTAGTGACCCTTACGTCTATGCTCTGGGAACCTACTCTGCAGCCCCATCCAGAACATGTCACTACACCTGGAACACCCACTTCTGAAGTCAGCTAATCTACCTCATGATCACATACACATATCCTTCCAGCTTTCTGACCTCATCCCCATTCCTCTTGTTCCACAGCTTCACTAAGCCCTCTAGGTACTCACTTCCTCTCCTCCAAACCAAACAATCTCTGTCTTTACTTCCTTTTCTATCTCAATGGCCGTTATCTTAGTCATTCTCTTACCCTGAATCTCTCTGGCCGTCTTTTGCACTTCTGCAGCATTTGCCCAGTTAACCTCAAAACAACCAGCCTGTAACCTTTCAATCTGTGAATGCTGTACCACAAGGACACCACCTTGCAGGCGGAGGGGAAAGTACATCAATACAATTTTGCAGCCTCCAAATTGTGGGTGTGTATGACCAATTAAAAATGTCATGCGAATTTGCTCATGCCAGAATCTTCAGGAAATCCTCCTGGGCCAGAAATAAATGCAACAGGCTCTGTCACTAGTCTCTTTGGAAGATCTGTATTAGTAGATACATATGGAAAAACTAATGTGTTTGATGTAAGCAGACTGGCCTGACCTAAAACTAGGGAAAGAGACTAATTTAAATTACAGTTAACAAAGGTAGTCATCAGCTTATCAAAGCTGAAAATCAGGACCCACATTTGAACAACTGTTTAAACACACCCACAATACAGGGATAAAATAGACTTAAAAAAGAAGTATCAAAATACTGTAAGAGGCACTGATAATTTTACTATGGTGTAATTACCTATCCGGTTTTCTAATTTCTTTCTGATTCATACTCTGATCGCCTATACAACAGGTTCTGTGTATGTTACATACTGATCAATGCTCTTGTTAACATACATGCATAGGAGCTGAGAAAAGTAAGTAAACCCAAAAGTGCAAGTTAAACAACCAATCTTACCTCCCAGGCTCATCATGTGAAAACCTTCTCAACACTTCTAATTATGCCAGCTTCTGGGCTACACATTGTATAGAGAACGCCATGACAGCCAATCTTATGGTAGCAGAGTAAAGGTGAGAGGGCAATGCATCGCTATTTTGGTCCTTTCTCTCTCAATTATATACACAAAGAAAAAGTAATAGTCTTAGCTTTTTATTTCTGATTCTAGATAGCATTAATTGGAATGTTAACCTTCTACTAGTTTAGTATGTAAAATATTCCTTCTTGGAAAATTATACCCAAAGAAAACTGAACGGAAATTCTTCCATGGAACTCAGAGTAAATCATTGGTGACCATATTTAGAAGCAGAGGGACTCATTATTATAAGCTATTTATAGTTAATGAACTCTATAAAGACCTTTTCCCAACTGTGGCAGCTTTTGCCATGGCATTCAACATTCTATTTTCCAATTGCAGACTTGCTTTAAAAAGAATTATTCATGCAACATAATCAAGGTTAACTAATTCTGTGGGATCATTTCTCATCCCCTTGAAAATAAATCCTTAAAAAAATTATAGAATGATAGGAATTAACAAGTGACAAAGCAATTCCCTTCCCTTCCAATTCCTTGGGAATTGATAGGGAAGCCTTGTAATTTGTATAATCTCATTTTACACTGTGTGATTATCTTAATTCCTAGAATTTCTTCTTTATAATTTCTACACTTAAAGAAAGCCTTAACTCCATCAAAACTGACATTTTATTGGCCTAGAAATCAACACAGTTAAGTCAACAGTTAATGGCTAAAATTCCATATAATTTACTATGACAAAGTCATATACTGCTGTTCATTACTCCTTTAGGGAAGAATCAACAATGTTAGCAAATGTAGTAATTTCTGAGATTATTTAATAGTCAATCTGGATGAGCGATTTATTTATTTTTTTATTTATGTGCAAAATAAAGCTTTGTTGGGGCACTAGGTGGCTCAGCTGCTTAAGTGTCCGACTCTTGATTTTGGCTCAGGTCATGATCTCGGGATCACAGATCATCCTCTGCGCTGACAACATGGAGCCTGCTTGGGATTGTCTCTCTCCCTTTCTCTCTGCTCCTCCTCCACTTGCATGTGCATGCCCTCTCTCTCTCTCTCTCAAAATAAATAAACATAAAAAAATAAAGCTTTGTTATATAGCTTAAAAATCTGCTAGTTTCCTGGCAACTATCAAAAGCTCACTAAATCCTAAATAACTCAACTCTAAACAAATTTTAGAGAAAAGAAATCTAATATATACCAGAAATTTGGTAAATCGTTCAATTATCTGACATGTGAGGAAAGTTACCTGGCGATGTCCGGGTGTGAATCTATCAGAGTGCTAACAAATCGAAAGAACAGAGAGCCCTTCCATTTCACAAATTCTTCCTGTATGAAGAGAAACCGGAATGTTTAAGGATGAATTGTAATATACAAACTTTAAATGCATTCAGTTATAAAACCAACTGTTAACTTTCTTTTGTTTAACATCACACCTGTCAGCTACTCAGTCTGTCTGCGGCACATTAGCGCAATTTGTTAGCACTCACTTCCCAACCATCTTGAAAGCACATACATTTGTTAATCACGAAGAGAAGTGGAAGGATATGTGGGTAGAAGAGCATCATATCTACTCTATTAGGAAAATGACTCAAAGCACATGGCTTTAAAAGGGAGAGTGCCAATGGTGCCTTCGTCAGGTACCTAACCAACCACGTAAAAAAATAAGCCTACAGAACATACTAGAATAGATATACAACTTGGTTAAATGCCTTCTTTTTAAAGATCAAATATTTCCTTCCTCACTATAGGCTAAACATAGGTTCTCAGTGGGAAGAAAAACATTGAATGCTCTGTTCGCTGAGAGTTCTGAGTTCACGAAGCTCTTTTGCCCACTAAAATGTCTCATTGGACTCTCAGAGCAACTCTGAAACAGCAGGGCAGATATGATCCTCACTTCACAAAAGAAGAAGTTATGTCTGAGAAGCACTGATTTGTTCAAAGTCAAGAATGACAGAATCGGAACTAGAACTACTGTCCACTGAGCAGGCTAATCCTTGCATGGAGTTTATTTGCAAACATGAAACTTCATTTTGGCTGATGGGATATCTGAACATACACCCAAAACAAGTATTAGGAAGTAACAATCTGTTTAAGAAGGCTGTACAGAACAGTAGAATGATATTTTAAACCAGAGAACAGGCTGATTATTTTTTGATTCTATTACAGAGCAGCACATTTCCTATACTACTCAAATATTCCTTGAAACCAGAAGAAATAGTGGAAGGAAAAAAAAATGACGGGCCCAATTCTCATACATACCTGCAAGAGATTGGTAAGCAAGATGAGTGTCTGCTTTCGGATGAATGGATTTGAATCCTTCAGACACATGGAGATATTGGGAATGTACTTGTCCACCATGACGGTGTACCGGATACAAAGGTCGCACATCACAATGACAACATTGTTGCGAACAGCCACATCATCACACACCTCCAGCTCTCGCACAAGAGCTGGGATGCTCTTCTTTGCAAGATCCTCATGCTGTAAGCACAACTTACCTGTCACAGAAGATGAAGATGTCTTGACTCTAATAACTCTATGCCTAAATTTTCTCCAGATATATCTTGCTATGGATTTTACTTGATCAAAGTTAAAATATCATGTCAATAATCACAAACAAAACAAAATAAAAAACAAACCCATACTACTAAATATAAGGAGGTTCAAAATACCTAAAAATAATGTCCCCCCCGCTCTGGGGGGGGGGGGGGTGGGGGACCCCTCGGCCCCTCCAGGGTTCCACGAGACATACACTAAGAGATGTTCCTTCACTGGAGTAAAACTATCCTCTTTTTAAAGTCAACATTTGAATTTGAGAGTTATCTACTTCCCTTCAAAATGACTAACAAAATCTAATAGCTAAAAAGTTTAGCAATGAATTCGCAATCTGAGCTAGGCAAACAGGAAAGAATAACCACCTCATTTTATTTCTCGTTCACAGTTAGGAGAAGGAAGGCTGTTGTTGAGTTTTGTTGGTTTGTATTTTTTTGTGACCTGGGGAATGTTTTGCTCTCATTCACAATTCTTAGATTTTTGAAAAATAACTGCTATTACAAAAAATTTCATAAATCCTATCCAGCATAAAATACATAGTTATACTTAAAAAAAAATTAAAGTATAGCACAGAGGTCCACCTTTTCAAGATTAACAACAATTTGAGTCCATGGGGAAATGTTTAATAGCTCATCTACCAGTTCTGGTAAGTATCAGATAAACTATCTCCTTTTATGAACTGAACTGCAAATTTATTTTTTCATTCCCAGAAATCAATGTAGCGCCTGATTCTGATTAGTGTAGTGTCTTGATGAAGACTTTATGGTGCTGCATTATGAGTATTAAAAAACAACCCACAGGACAGGTATAATTGTGATAAATTAACATAAAAAACAAAAGCTCCCTCCAGGGAGTGCCTTGAGTCTGATCATCTAGGGTAGCTGCCAACTGAGGGCTCTCATTATCAGCACTCTGGTATGCCTCTGAGCTGGGGGTTGCTATCAGAATTCCCTTCCAAATTCACAAGAGCTAGAATAAACACTAGCTCCGTGTATGTAACATATTTACTAAGGCTGGCTTATTTGAGACAAAAAGCTACCTATGGAACTAAACTGAACAAACAATACTTTCCCCACATTATTCCCACTTACCCAAGGTAATGATGGCATGTGCTCTGATCACGGAAGGCATGACAGAGCCTCTGACCTGGGAGAGTGGCTGAAACGCTGGGGCTTCACTGCAACCTGGAGGTGATGCTGCTACAAGGAAGGAAAAGAGGACTTATTTACAGTATCTCTCTCAGGGGCCAAGTCCGCCTTAAGATAGCACATGCAGAGGATAATTTCAAGTGCCTTACAATGATCCACATCAACAGAAGAAGCGAGGATGGACTGAATCAGAAGGAAGGCTCGCTTCTCCACTCTGGCTGGACAAAGCTGGGCTATATCTCCCAAGGTAAAAATGTACTTCACCTGAAAAAACAATTGGTTTTGCAATATAATAAGGCAAAAGAAAAATTAACTCTAGCTAGATTAAAGACATGTCAATATTTTTTTGTTCCCCAAATTAAAACAACCATTTTTTTCATAAAAATAGTCACTGTGAAAACTTAGTCATTACTTGCTAAAATTCACTCTACCTTTTATGTCAATATATATAGTTAATATGTTTAATGACTACATAAGTACATTAAAAACTATGATGTTATCATAGTTTACTCCATTATTAATGAACATTTACATTGTTTCTAATCCTTTGCTATTGTTTGCATTCCCTCTGAGGAACACTTTTGCACCTTTAAGTACTGTTCCACTTCCTTAGAAGTAATCTAGGGTTTAAAGGGCATAAAGTTGTTTTACATTTTAAAACATATTTCCAAAGGGTGTTCCTGATTGGTTTACTATTTAGACTCCTATCAAAAATGTGTAAGTGCTAGCTTCCTCAGGCCAGTAAGTGTATGATATTTAAAAAATCCTGAACATGTATCTCTTAGTGGATGAAAGGAATACTTACATTATATTTAAAGAAGAGTGAAGTAAACAATATTATATAGGGCAAAACTTCTCCATATATATTTTGACTGAAAGGTAGATTTTGGTGACATATTTAACAGTTGAAAAGAAAAATCTTAGAAGGAAAAACTCTCTGGTCATGACAAGCATTTTTCTTAGTTTGGGCAGTAGCTGCTCAAATTAGAGGTGCAAGACCCTCTAGAAAGCTTGGGATGGGGCCATCCTACACATCACAGCCCCCTACACTGAAATGTGTGGATTCCTACTGATAATAGTTTTATTACTGAAGTGTTCACATTAATGCCTCAGCACAACCGGTCTCTTGTCACAAATCTCAACATAGTCTTTGGTCTCAAGGTACAAACGTGAGGTGGCAAAGCAGGCAAGCACAGAGGAGAGGAACAGATGAGGAAAATGGCCAGTTCTGGTGAAATGATGGCTTATACTGAAGAGCATGAAGAAGCAGCTCGTTATTTGCTTTACTGAGTGTCAGATGTTGGAGTCAGAATGACTGCAACATGTTTTGTGGATGGTCAGTTACGTGAATCGGGAAATTGCACATTTACTGGCACACAGGACTCTCTGGCACCAACAAAATTTCTAAAGCAGGGTGCCATGTCACCCAATCTTGCTGCTCCAACGTTATTTGTGTTTTTAGTTGTCAAATATTTTACTGTATTATAGGCATGGTTCAGAACGGCTCCACATGATTCCCTAGTTCTACAATCTGATATTCAAACAGCTTAGCAGACACATTAGAATTTAAAAACATATTGAACAAACAAACCAAAAGAACAAGGAGCACCCTCACTTTATTCTTTTCTTGCCCTATTATTTCATAATATGCCCTGTGTTTTCCCTAATGGATCAGGCACCTCACAGGCTCTAACTGGATGAAGTATATCCCATCAAGTTTTCCCCCAGATAATAAGAACATGAGAGAAAAATGAATAGGTCGGTCACCAACACAGAAATTCTTCTTTTTAGAAGAGTAAGCTCTAGGCTAGAAAAATCCTTTTCTTGCTAATAGTATTAAAAATACACATTAGAAAGTCATCTTTAGAAAATCCCAGCTGATATAAAGGAAAACAATAGTTAAGAAAAGTAATTACTTACGAACAGGTCTTCATCCACATCCCCAGGGCCACTTTCCTTCAGAACTATGTTGGACAGAGACTGCACACAGGTGGAGAGGACATCCCCACACACCCGCTTCAGTAATTCCTGCAGCAAGTCAAAGGTAATCTCTGAAGGATCCCACACATCTACTAGACTGTCCATGAAACAATTGTCTCAGAAGAAACTCTATGGTCTTCAAAGGCATAAACCATAAGAAGCCTTATGAGAAGCCTCAGCCATCATGCTTTTGGATCTTTGCTCTTTTAGCAATCTGCCTATAAGGACTAAGCAGAATTTACAAAGAACAGTACATATATACAGCATACACACACATATATAGATGCCATAAATATGTATGTGTGTGTGTGTGTGTAGATATCATATCTTTCTACATGTGCCCTTTAAGAGCAAAAGGCAAATATCTGGGAAGATCTAGCGCCCTAACTGATAAGAGTTCTGTAATAGCAGTGCTGCTCCTTTAATAGAGAAAAACATCACAATTTGTCCAGTATGTGTAGATGGTGAAGTAACTACTATAGTAAATAGTATATTTTCTAAAGACATGGAATAAAAAAAAACATTTGTTATCGTTTTGAAATGTATTCCTTAAAGACAAGTTTTCAGTGCTTTTTATTAGTTAAAATAACCTCAAGGGGTCACCACAGCTGGTACACAACACTTCTATGCTAAGCAAGGGAGCTGAATCACATTCTACAACTTTAACTACATTTCCTGTAGGAGGCCAGTCCAAAATACCCAGGTTGAACTAAGTGGCTCCAACCCAAGACTTCCATATTACCCTATGCTCACTTCTCTTTTAGGAATGATTATATTATTCCTAATATTATATATTATGTTGAAATCACCTGTTTCCATGTGTGTCTGCCCTATTATGCTGTGGGTGACTTAGGAAGACACTGTTTTATTTATTTTATTTTAGAGAAAGAACACGAGCAGGGGAGAGGGGTAGAGTGTGGAGAATCTCAAGCAGGTTCCACACTGTCAGCGAGGAGCTGGGGCCCAGCAGCACTACTGCAAAACAGTGTTCAATGTTTACCATTGCAGGAAACTTTCACTATGATCCAAATGTTTTTTAGTCTGACTTGGCCTAAAATGTTTCAAAATGATTGTCTTTATTACTTTTTAAAGAATTATTGCACTTAAGATTTTAATAGGTTGCACAGCCAGGGCAAGAGAGCTTCTGAAATCCATACGCTCTACCCTGGCAAGAAGACAAAGGTTAACTTATGTGAGGCCTCAAGCCTAGAACTGGGCTGGGTGGTTGGACTAGAAACTTTTGGAATAACAGAATCTGGAAGAGAACTGTAATGGTCATCTAATTCTGGGATTCTCTCCACATGGGATTCATATCAAGTTGTTCAGTTTTTCTGTGAACACCTCCAATGACCCAGGACATGTTTTGAGGCAAATCCCTCCTTTGTATGCAGACCTCTGTATGGCTTTTCTTTGGTTGGCCAAAATTTGTCTCCTTGCAATTTCCAGTCATTGGTCCAAATCAGTTCTCTGTGATGCCAAATAAATTTAATTCTTCTTTCATTTTATGGTCCTTCCTGTATTTCAACTTAGCTAGGCAGCCTATCCCACATAGTTGTTCCCTTCTTGCTAAATACCCAGGACCTTTAGCTGTTCCTTATACAACCTGCTTTGTAATCACCTCATCAAATTGCTCTCCCATCAATATATTCAATTTTATCAACATTTCTCTATAGAGTTGCCACTGGAGTTAAATTAGAACATGCTGACTTAGGGGCACCTGGGTGGCTTAGTCAGTTAAGTATCTGACCCTTTTTTGGCTCAGGTTAAGATCTCACAGTTCATGAGACTGAGCCCCATGTCAGCCTCCTCACTCACAGTGTGGGGCTTGCTTGGGATTCTCTGTCTCCCCCTCTCTGCCCCTCCCCCACTTGAGCGTGCATGCTCTCTCTTTGGCTCAAAATAAATAAACTTTTTTTTTTAAACAGCATATGACTTAGATTTTACCAGTATAAAGAGGGCCATCACCCCTCTTACTATAGACACTATTTCCATTAATACAGTCCAAGATCTCATAGATTTTGTTCAATAGCCACAAAACACTATTTTTTTAAGTTTATTTATTTGAGAGAGAGAGAGAGAAAGCAGGGGAGAGGCAGAGAGAAGGAGAGATAGAATCTCATATAGGCTCCTTGCTGTCAGTGAGGAGTGTGACGTGGGGCTCAATTCCATGAACTGTGAGATCATGACCTGAGCTGAAATCAAGAGTCAGATGCTTAACTGATGGAGTCATCTAGGTGCCCCAGTCACAAAACACTATTAACTGGTACCAAGCTTATAGCAACAATGCCTCCAAACCTATGTCTTTTCATATACAGTGCTGTTGAGCTAGATCCTGATCATCTGTTCTTTGGGCAATTGTTTTTTGCAGTAAAATATAGAATGTTCATTTATAGAGAAAAGAAAAAGAGAAGTATGTTTAGGGGAAACAACCAGGTCACACAGATTTAAAATATCCTAAGGTTCTGTGGGCGCCTGGGTGGCTCAGTCAGTTGAGCATCCGATTTGGGCTCAGGTCATGATCTCGTGGTTCGTGGATTCGAGTCACGCATCAGGCTTTGGGTTGACATCTTAGAGCCTGGAGGCTGCTTTGGATTCTGGGTCTCCCTCTTTCTCTACCCCTCTTTCACTCGTGCTCTGTCTCTGTCTCTCAAAAATAAGTAAATGTTAAAAAGGTGTTTAAAAAAATAAAATATCTTAAGATTCTGGAAAATCTCAGGGCCTTAGTCCAGTGTCTACTACCAAGGGAAGTGGTATTGCCAAAGCTACAATTGTGGCCTTTTTTCTAACATAGTAATAATCTCTCTCCAGTTCTCAATTTTTAAATTTTTTAAATGTTTATTTATTCTTGAGAGAGAGAGAAAGACACAGCACAAGTCAGGGAGGGGAAGAGAGAGGGGAAGACACAGAATCCAAAGCAGGCTCCAGGCTCTGAGCGGTCAGCAGAGCCCAACGCGGGCCTTGAACTCACAAACCTTGAGGTCATGACCTGAGCCAAAGTCGGACACCTAACCAACTGAGCCACCCAGGTGCCCCTCTAGTTCTCAATTTTTAAATGTTAAGATAACTCTGTCTTCCTCACAGACTCTAACAATGATGTAACTAACGACTATGGGCCATTAGTGAGTAAGCCAGTGGCTTCTGGCCCTGACTCCCCCCAAGTACTATAGATCACTCTTCCTCTAGCCAGTGCTGGTGAAGAAAAGACTGGGAAGACAATCAGAGGCCTTAGTTCTAGGCATGGCTCTGCCATTAATCAGATGTGTGCCACTGAGAAATGCGGGATGACTGTTTCATAGACTGCCATATAAATTTTTCCCCAGTTTTCCTATATCATTCTTTCTTTGTGACCACCTTTTTGCTTTGTTTTGACCTGTTTTCTGCTATTCAAATATGCTCCCTACTTAGGTAATGCTCCTTATTTAAAAGTTTTTCTTGGATCAAGAGATAAACGGCTAGAAAAATCAAACAAAACAAGCATCCCTTTCATCAGATGAGCCAAAAGGTAACATGCCAGGAAAACACCAGACACCATTTACATGGAAAGAGCTGGGCATTTTTAGGTAAGTACATTTTAACCTGTTTTAAGTCCTAAGCAAAAAAAAGTTATAATATACTTTCTTATTATATCTGTTCCTACAAATAGAAGATGTAACTTATCAAGGAAGGACTCTCTTTAAGGAACTTATATAAGAAAAGGAAGCAAAGGAATGTAGCTGGGTAGCTCAGATGAAGCAAAGGTATTTTTATTCTGGGAAACTTAAATATATTCCAGCGATTATTTAAATTAACCTTTGGCTTCTAAAATCATCATTTATCACCTGAGCCCTAAAATTTTTCATTATGATTAGCTTTGTCTAGGAGTATATTTCATGATAAAAATAGGATACATGGCAGTAAGATAATTTATTATTAAAACTGATATGGATACCTTTTTAAGGAGTCAAAGTAATGCTCTGTCTCACACAAAACCCTGGTTTGGATTTGTGTGTATGCATCTGTAGAGAACATCAGTTGTAGGCTCTGATAAAGCAAGAGGTGTTAGAGTAACTTAGCCTTCTAGTAACAGGACAGGTATTTTCCAGGAGAATGACCTATCAAATGATCAGAAATCTTCTGATCTCGAGGGAACGCCCTGCTTAGGTGGAGAATCATTGGTTAAGCTTCTTGGATGAGGTAGAAGTGAAGGAGGAGGAGATACAAAGCTATTGTAAGCATCCAGGCTACAACTTGTTAAGAAATAGCTGCGCAGTTTTCATTAGAAAATATATGCCCAGAAGGCATGCCTTCCTAGAAGGCACTTGTACCCAGAACCAAGGTGGTGACTTCCTGAGGGAACCGTGTGTCACGAGTAGCCAAGATCTTCTCAGAGAATGTCAACTGCTTGTCACATAAATGTTTCCTTGTAGTATCAGCTGCTGGGGACTACCCATTTCTTATAGGTTCTCCACCGAGAACACTCCTCAAACTTCACAACAGAGTAACATGTCCAAGTACAGATAAACAACAAACATATCCAGGAGAATTTCTAGTGTACCTGTTCCTCCATTGGTGTCTCTGCAGATGCTCTACAGAGTCTTTGCAAAGTATCAACAGCTGAGCTGATCAACTCTAGAGACCACTGGAATCCATTCAGCTTACACTTGACCACATCTAAAAAGAAATTAAAACCCTCAAAATTTAACTGCTTAAAATATATTTAAAGTGAGAGGCAAAGCTTTTTCAAGATTCCCCAATACACACTCACCAGTCACCTTGTCCCGCATGCTCTTAGGAAGATGCTTTGCGATATGCCCAATAACACATAAAATATGTCCTAAGGTGTTTGGATTGGGATTCTGTTGACTAGGAAAAGGGCATAAGGAATATCAACATACAAATAAACACTGCCACCAACAAAATACTCTCTGGATTGTTAACACTGGAGGAATGTAAGGAAGCATGGTTTAGGAGTCAAGTTGTAGGAGCATTAAGGCACTTAATTTACTTGGACAAAGGGTAAAACTGAAAGCTTAAAACTGATTCTTATTTTTCATGTTTGTTTTTATGCCAGAATTTAAAGACCTGTGTATACAAACGGTTAGGAAACGCCCACTTCCTTAAGGCATGAGCTTTGTTTCCAAGAATCTTTAGTGTCTATCAACAACTATATTATAAGCATGCAAACCTGCTGATTTTCTCCCAGGACTCTATTATTTTGGTATAGTCCAGCTTGGGTGATGAGCAAGCAATCTTGGAAAGCAGCATCCAGGCTGGTGCAGAATGTTCTGTGCCAGTGTAGGATATCACATTGTTTATAAAACTGGATGAGAATTTCTCTTTCTTGGACCAGATATGAAAAGCCTTATTTAAATAGCGGCTGGAAAAAAGATGGGAAAGCAGAATTGTAACTGTAAATATACAAAACTGTTCAGAACAGCCCTCAGTGAAAGGTTATCAACTTCTGCTGCTCCAGGACTCCCCTGGCACATGAAAGCCAATGCAGAAGTTCCTGGCTAGTGACATATTTGATAACAAATCAGGTATCTTTAAAATTTTTATTACACAGAATAAGATATATTTATTTCTCCCCTTCTAAAGTATTTCTTTTTAAAGCAAAGAATAAAATTTCATAATTCACTTGAGACCCTTCTTATCCTCATTCCCTCCCAAATTTCTATACAAACATTAAGGGATAGGTTACCAATAACAAATACATCCACAGTTTATAGGGTTTTAGTGACAAAAAAAAATGTAGACAGTGTTGTTTTTTGAATGGAAGGAATGGATAGAAATGGCACCCTAGCATTTAAATATGGTGATATTAAACAAGCTAAACTTTGCCATGACCCACCAATACCATTCAGAAATCCATATTTCAAACACTTTAAAAGTAAAACAAGAAAAAAAATACTTCTGGTATATTAAAGTGCTTGTGTTATGTCACTTGTTGTTTTAAGTAATTTATTTGACTTCCTCCCACAGCACTGGATGAGAAAACATTACCCATGGCACAAATGCAGTGTTATATATCTAAGTAAAGTGAAAAATACACTTCTTCCCACAATTAATTTTTCTTAGACTGCTAGGAACACACATGTGATCACACATTGCGTACACACATGCTCACACACACCCCAACACTTTCTCATTAAATGAAAAAAAAAAAAAAAGGAATTCTAAAAGCATCAGAAGGCAACTGTAACAAAATAAACACATCTATATACAATAAGCATGCCCATATAAATTGTTTTAATAAATCACCTATTGTTAAAAAATCTGTCTATAAACATCTAGAGTTTTACTGCAGATAACTCATAACTCATATATGATTATGGTCCAAAAACAACACATGGAATCAGTAAATATTTTAAAATTTATTAAAAAGAATCACACAAAATATTAAGTAATGTTTACTATAAGACGTGAACAGAATGGGGAAAAATTCTCTGAACTTCCAGTTGAAACCTCAAATTTGGCTCTTAGGACAACTCACACCCTTCCACATGAGTTGAACAGTTTCCAAAGCCTCCCTCATTTAGCTTACCCCTCAATTAGCCCCATTGTTGATCATAAGCCACTCCCTACCAAGTCAGAATGTTTTCAATAGAGAGCAACCTGTGTCTTTTGTACGGCACCACTGACCTCTATCCTAGTATCAAAATCAATCCACTCTCTTTAGTCTCCATTTTCCATGACCTCTACTAGACATTATTGACCATTCTCTCTGCCCTTGTACTCTGGTCTACTTATTGGATCTCTGTTCTTTTCCCTTCACTAATTCCTTTTTTCAAATCACTCTTATGGCTGATTTTGAAAAGTTCTATTCTTAGTCCTCTTATCTACAACTGAACGCTGGGTGATCTCATCCATTACCAAAAGCTCTCCACTCAGACATGTCAAAGCATTGCAAGCACACATTTAAATTGGGCTCCATCTCTTGCCTTTGCTTTCCATACCTCAGTCAACAGTAATCCCATTGACCAGTTATTTTGGATAGCCTCATGGAGCCTTCAGGCCTCTAAGCCTTTGCATTGTTATTTTCTGTCTGGAAACTCTATTATGGCTGCCTGGTTAATTTCTATTTATTCCACTTCTGGGAATAATTCACCTCTTGCCACCATTAATAGCTAAAACAAGGAAAAAGATTAACAAACAAAAACAAAGACAAAAAACTACCAAACTGCTCTATGCCCTCCCTCTTTGCTCCTAAAAGTCTACCAAAACTGTGAATTTATTTGGTCTCTTTCCACTAGACTGTGAGCAACCTGAGTAGAGGAAGTACACTGATCTCTTTCAACCCTCAAATCAAACCTTTACCACCTCTGTACTTCCCCTTGTTAAACATCTTTAAATATACCCCATTCTCTTCATGCCCACTGCCTTATCCTTGATGCAGGCCCTCATCACCTTTAACTTAAATCACTTCAGTGGTAGCCTGTTTTCTTAGATTCTAGTCAGCTCCTGGTCACCCAACATAAGCACCTTTGCTACCCTTCCTGTGAAACTGAATAGAGGAAACCTCACTGGCAGTGGAGCTGGGAGGCCAGCATGGTGAGCTCTCATGCCTACCACTGGTCATCAACTGCAAACCCAACAGGAAGGGATAGGACTCCCATACCCAAGAGGAACAAACAAGCTGCCCTTTACTACTCCAGCAAGAGGAAGGATTTCTTCTTGCCCAGCAACAGCCCAGCCAATGAGAGTCTGTCACAACTCTGCCATTGAGAAACCATCGCCACCTTGAACTCTCACTTTCTTTCAATGGACTTTTCTTCAAAGCAGCCCCTCCCAACTTTCTCTTTTTTAAGAAGAACAGTTCTTTCCTTTGATTTCCAGATTTTCTTGTGGTTTGTCACAGTGTGCTTGTTTCGAATTGCAATTCTGTGCTACTTCCATATAAACCCATTTTGCTGGTAAAATAACTGGGTGTTTTATTTTCAAGATTAACACTTCCTAAAATATAAAACCCTGTATTACCCATCCACTTCATATTCACCAGCAGCCTCCCCCTGCCCACTCTGTTTTCTCTAAAGTCAAACTTCTCAGAATGCTATGTTACAACTCTGCAGTATCTGGGCTCTGCTTAACTTCTCCAGTTTCATTTTATATCCAGCCAGCCCTATTTCCCCAGCAGTGAAATCCTCTGGCTCCTGAACAGTGCACACTGTTTATGCTTCTATGGCTTTGCACCAGCTGTTTCTTTTACATGGACATACCCTTTTGCCCCCTTATGAACCTTCAAGATTCAAATTCAAAATTCATCTGTTCTGTGAAGTCTCTTTTCCTGAACATTCGCTGATGTTTCTAGTTACTTTCTGTTTATCAAAGAACAAGTCACAAATTTTGTTTACAAATGTTTATAGAACTCTATTCTGCTAGCCCTCACATTTCTTAATACTCCTTTTTGAAAAATTCATTCTCAAGTTCAGTGGCTCTCATACTTTTTCATTTATGGGTGCCTTTTTTTTTCTTTTTCTGGGCACTTTTGAACTCAAAACCTACAGACCACCTTGAAGAGCTTTGGTTTTGTGGGCCATCATATCTATCAATATTTGTTGTGCCAAAATTAAAACTGAGAAATTTAAAAATATTTATCTATTAATCTAAAAATAATAATAAGCCAATTACATGTTAACAGATGCACTGCTTTACAAAAACAAGTTAACAATCTTTCTCAAAACAAAATAAACTTGGTGAAAAGAGTGTCATTGCTCTATACTTTCGTAAATCTATTTAAAGTCTGGCTTAAATAAAAGACAGGTGCATTACTGTAACTGCTTCTGCATTCAATTTGCTTCAATATCATCATACGGTTCTAGAAAACTGTACTGTACTTCTGTGAAAGAATAAAAGTGAAAAATGGCATATATCATCTTAATATTATGATCAAAACAGTCTGAGCTCATGAATCCATCCATTACACTTTGAGAATTTGTACCATAGCTCATTTTCTATAATGGTTATTCCAAAACTTCTTTACACTTAAGACCCTAATTCTATACTCTCCTTCCTAACTTTGGGCAAATATTTTTTTTTTTCCTTTTGTTAAAATAGATAATAGAGTTTTTACCATTTTAACCATTTTCAGGTGTACAGTTCAGTGGTGTTAAGCACATTCACACTGTTGTGCAATTATCCATCTCCAGAACTCTGTTATCACCTCATACTGAAACTCTGTACCCATTTAACAGTAACTCCCCATTGCCTTCTCCACAGCCCCTGATAAGCACCTTTCTACTTTTTGTCTTTAAGCATTTGACTATCTTATATATCTCAAATAAGTGGAATCATCATTAATTGTCCTTTTGTATTAGGCCTATTTCACTCAGCATGTTTTCAAGGTTCATCCATAGTGTAGCATGCATTAACATTGTTACTTTTTTAGGCTGAAAAATATCCTGTTGTATGCGTATACCACATTTTGTTTGTCCTTTCACTCATCCATGGACAGCTGGGGTATTTCCACCTTTCTGGCTACTGTGTACAATGCTCTGACACTGCTGTACTGAGTAAATATTCTATTACTGTACTGAGAAGAGAAGGTGAGGAAGCTCTAGCATTCATATGATTTCCTCCTTTGTACTTTTCTTCTTGTATTTTTTTTTTCAATGTTTATTTTTGAGAGAGGGACAGAGTGCAAGCGGGGGAGGGGCAGAGAGAGGGACACAGAATCTGAAGCAGGCTCCAGGCTCCTAGCTGTCAGCTCAGAGCCTGATATGGGGCTCTGACTCACAAACTGTGGGATCATGACCTGAGCTGAGTCGGACACTCAACTGACTGAGCCACTCAAGTGCTCCCCTTCCTGTATTTTTTTGTTTCCTTTTATTTCTGAAGTTCTCTCCTTCTACCTTATAAAGTGAGTCCTTTCATATAATATTGTTCTTTTTCAGAAACTCCACTAAGTATTCCTTTCATTCATCCTCAGTATTTTCTATCTCCCCCTTTCCTTCTGACTTCAAATACATATAAGCACATTCCCTTATGTGAAAATAAAAAACAAGGCCTGTGAAGGAAACTATGGCACATCTTAATTGCAGGTAAGCTAAAGACCTAAACATAAAAGGAAGAAAGAAAAAAACAAACTTCTAGATTATATGGGAGAATATATGACCCTGAGGTAGGAAAAGTACTTCTCTAAAAAATATATTAACCATAAGGAAAACCACTGACAAAATGAACTCATCAAAAGATACCATCAGGAGAGTAAAAAGGCAAATCATGAGGTAGAAAAGGACATTTGCAATACATATAACAATGGCTTGTCTATAGAATATATAGTGAACACTTTCAGATGAGCAAGCAAAAGAGTGACAGTCTAAAAGGAAGGCCAGTGGGGCACCTGGGTGGCTTAGTCAGTTAAGTGTCCGACTTCAGCTCAGGTCATGATATCACAGTCCGTGAGTTCGAGCCCCATGTCAGGCTCTGTGCTGCCAGCTCAGAGCCTGGAGCCTGCTTCGTATTCTGTGTCTCCCTCTCTCTCTGCCCCTCCCCTGCTCATGCTCTGTCTCAAAAATAAATAAAAACATTAAAAAAATAAAAATAGAAAAATAAAAGGAAGGCTAGAGACCTGAGTAGGTAATTCATAAATGTGAACATTATAAATCCCACACCTACTAGAATGCAATGTAAATTGGTACGACCCCTCTGGAAAACTTTCTTGCAGTATCCATTAGAGGTGCCTAAAAATGTACTCAACAACACTGTTCCTGGGTATATAACCAACAGAAATGCATGTACCTGTGTATCAACAGATGTGTACAGGAATATCCATAGCAGCATTATATATAATATTTTAAAAATTGAAACAACTCAATTATCAACAGAATGGATAATTATGTTTTATTCATTAAATCATACACACACACACACAACTGCAATGAAAGTGAATATGCTATAGCTACACACGATAACGTGAATGAGCCTTCTATTGTTTTGAGTATTAGGAGTCAGATACACAAAGAATATATACCACATAATTCCATTTACATAAAGTCGTAGAACAGAGGAAACTAATCACAGCAGTGGTTACCTTTGACAAGGGAAGGACAGTGATGGGAAGGAGTGTGAGGGTATTACTTGGGCTTAGCAATGTTCTATTTCTTGACCTGAGAGGTAGTTACATGGGTATATTTTCTTTTTTATACTTACTGACCTATGTACTGACCTACTATACTTTTCTATGCATGTTATATTCCAGTATAAAAGTTTTATAAAAATAAAAATAAATGAAATAAACCTCCCAACAGCATCTCATGAGCTATATATATAGTAGGCCTCTCCTGCTTTTTTGTGAAGAATGGCTACTACTTTTTATGCTGAATTTTAATATGTTGGGGTTGCTTATTGAGATGTCCCTAAGAAAATCAAAAAAGTAAGTGATTCTATTGCTAGCTAAATTCTCCTCTCTTCTAAGAATTTCAGCCAAGCATATAGCTGGTACTGAGAAAATATTTAATGAATGAATATGCTTTCAGTCATAGTGTTTTAATACAAAAAGGGACCTGAAGAGATCATGTAATCCAACTGGCTGCTCTTACAAATGGGAAAACCAACGTTCAGAGAGATTAGGTGATTTTTGCCAAGACCACAGAACAATATTTTATGATCAAAAAAATCTATTACATTTCTATTGTATGATAATTCCTCCATAACTACATGTAAATAAATAGGAAAGTGTTTCCTACATGATAAAAAAAAAAGGAAAAAAATAGTCAAACTGATTGTAAGATTACTGCAATATAGATTAAAATATACTGTTATAGGTGCTAACTCCTCATTACAGTGTTCACTGTATAGTGTACACTCGGCAAATGTTATCTAACGGGAAAGAATACTGCAGTGGTATTAAGTCAACTAATCCAATAAAATGTCAGAAGTTTAATTTCTAAGAACTAAGAAGTCATCTTTCATAAAAACTAGTATTATAGAAAGTTAATATTAATACATCATATCCATCAGTCTACTATATATTAGTATATATATCTACTCTGCACTGTCAGCACAGAATCCTATGCAGGGCTCAATCCCATGACCATGAGATCATGACCTGAGCTAAAATCAAGAGTCATATACTAAACTCACTGAGCCACCCAGGTACCCCTAATACAGAAATTTTAATAACAACTTTTATGGCTTTCTATAAGGAAAACAAATCACACAATTAACATACCTCAGTTCCTGGTTTTCTGTACTAAGGAGAGTAAGAAGTGCCCAAGCCAGTACCTGGCTGTTGTCTCCAGTATGGAATTTATTATAATGCTTAATGTTCTGCAACAGGAGCTGGTCAAGGCATTCCAGAGCCTTTTCCTGCACAGTGCTCTCACAGTCCATCACAGCTGGAATGATCCCTGTTAGCCAGGCTTTCTGTATCTGGACACATCCAGGCTGGGCCTTAGGAATTAAACATCATGAAATCATAAAGAAGTCTGATGCTAGCAGAAGTCTAAACATGTATCAGTGAGGCTGTGGTCAATGTTTTGAGACTTGTGTGTGGTCACACACACAAGTACAAATAAACAAGTGAAAAAAAAATCAACACTTGAAATATATATTAAAACAAAGTTCAATCTCCAGTTACTGTATATCAGTGAATACTGAAATTTTAAACTTAGACAGTCATTACTGTATTATTACAGTAAATCAGCACTTTTTGGTAATTACATTATTTTTTTTAATATTTATTTATTTTTGAGAGAGAGAGAGTGAGTGAGCAAGAGCCAGGGAGGGGCAGAGAGGAAAGGAGACACAGAATCCGAAGGAGGCTCCAGGCTCCGAGCTGTTAGCACAGAGCCGGACGCAGGGCTCAAACTCATTAATGGTGAGACCATGACCCGAGCCAAAGTCAGACGCTGAACCAACTGAGCCACCCAGGTGCCCTGATAATTTAAGATCAAGAGCAAATAAAAAATATTTATCCCAAAGAGAAATTAAAATAGATGCTGACAGAGGAAGTCAAAGTATGCATTGTTTAATGCTTTCTATCACAAAATAAAGAAATAAACAGGCTTTAAAAATTCTTCAAAAGCTCATTATTTGGCAGACGTAAATTATATATTGGATTAGTGGATCTGCTATTTTGACAGTATCATCTAATAGGTCTTAATGTTCAAAAATTAATCTAGGCCTCTGGCCTAACCAAATCTATTTTACCACTCATATTTCTATGTGAGATTTAAGCTGAAGTCAAGAAAAGGCTAATCACTAGCATTCTCTAGCATGAGTCCATAATTATATTAACATGAGACATAATCATATGTAATTGAAACATACCTCTTCTCTTCCACTGTATAGTCCTTCAGTAGACCTGGTAGAATTTCCAATAGTCAATTTAATATTTTGCAAAAGGCAATTATTAGGCTGATTTATTTATTTATTTATTTATTTAGTGTGTGTGAGAGAGACAAAGAGAGAGATAGAGAGAGAGAGAGAGAGAAAGAGAGAAAGTTACATACGTGTGAGAAGGAGGAGGGGTGAACAGGGGGCAGTGTAGAGGGAGAGGGAGAGGGAGAGAGAAACTTAAGCAAGCTCCACTGGGCATGGAGCCTAGACACAGGACTCGAACTCATGACCCTGAGATCATGACCTGAGCCAAAATCAAGAATCGGGCACTTAACCAACTGAGCCCCCCAGGCACCCTGTATGCTGAATTATTTTTAATGTAAAAACACACTGTCTCTCACCATGAGAAGTTCAGTAAGAGACTGTAAGGCCTGCTTTCGGACAGACACTGCAGGGTCCCGACACTGGTCCTGCAGAAGCAATAGCTCTTCTTTCATACCCAAGATGTCACAGTGTTTCAAAATACTCACTAATACCTAGAAGAAGCATATGTAACATGAATTATGTATAGAAAAAAGACTTATGTATAGAAAAAAGACACACTGTAGACAAAAATAAGACTTAAGTCTGTGGTTCTTAACATTTCTGAGGTACAGATCCATCCCTCCACCCAGTAACATCCCACCTTTTCAAAATCTGATGAAAAAGCTCAGGCCTCTCTCTGGAGAAAGTCTGACATACATTTATATAAACAAGTATTTACAGACCATTTTGGGGGTTACATGCACCCTATTAAAATTCATTCATGGTCCCCAGATTAAGAATCCCTATTCTAAAATGAGAAATTAAGAATATAAATATGTAATTCTTTTAAAAATTTTTGTATTAAAAAAAAATTTTTAATGTTTATTTTTGAAAGAGAGAGAGAGAGCGAGAGAGAGAGAGAGCGAGCGCACCAGTGCGGGAGGGCCATAGAGAGAGAGGGAAACACAGAATCCGAAACAGGCTCCAGGCTCTGACCTGTCAGCACAGAGCCTGTCCCAGGGCCTGAACTCACAAACCGCAAGATCACGACCTGAACCAAAGTCGGATGCTTAACCAACTGAGCCATCCAGGTGCCCCAAAATATGCAATTCTTAAAGTCAACAACCCAGCAGGAATTTTAAAAACAGATAAACCTTTTAGTTCATCTCTATAATTTATACATACAATGGGATCAAAATAAACAAATGTTAGGTGAAAAACAAGTTAAATAATGAGCATGGCAAAATTTTTATGAAATATTTCCAGATCTTTAGTGCTTGAAAAAAGAGCACATTCAAGAATACCTAGAAAAACTCACACCTGGAGTGCAGACTTCCGGACATTGGTCTTCTCATCCCTAATTCTCTTTTTCAGCATTCCCATGACACATCTCACTGTTGAGGAAATGCCAAAGAATCATTATACAGTCTGAGAAAAACTATATTTATAGCATCTAACATCTCACCACACAGTTCTGAGAAAATACTCTAAAAAACTGACTAATTAGCTTGTTTTAAATCCTGAGAAATCTGAGTATGAAATAATGTAGGAAAAAAAAGAAAAGTCAAATAATTAGGTATTCACAATAATGCAAAGGGCACATTATAATTTTAAAAGGGCACAAATTCTGAAATATTAAAAATTCAGTTTTAAATCCTGGCTCTTACATCTAAAATTCTGAATGAATTATTTGGCTCTTCTATTTTATTTAGCTACAAAAAAGGAATATCCAAATCATAATTTTTTTTTAAGACTAAAGATAAATAGCAGCTTTAAAACTTTTTTTTTTTTAAATCTTTATTTATTTTTGAGGGAGAAACAGTGTGAGCAGAGAGGAACAGAGAGAAAGGGAGACACAGAATCCGAAGCAGTCTCCAGGCTCTGAGCTGTCAGCACAGAGACCAACACGGGGCTCAAACTCATGAACCGTGAGATCATGACATGAGCCCAAGTCAGACGCTCAACCAACTGAGCCACCCAGGTGCCCCTAAAACTTTTTGATCACAGGCCCCTTTACACTACTAAAAAATCACTGAAGACTTCTAAGGGCTTTTTTGGTAAAAATCTCCAGTTAAGAGATTTAATAGTTCATTTTAAAAAAGGAAGATATGCCACTATGCACAGTATATTTTTAAATAAAAAATAACTATACTTCCCCTCCAAAAAAAATTTAGTGAAAATAATAGCACTGTTTTACATCTTTGCAAACTCTTTAATGTCTGGCTAAATAAAAAACATCTAGATTCTCATCTCTACTTCAAAATCATAATGCTGAAGAGTACAAGTCTTGATATTATTATGAAAAAAAATATTAACTTCAAGGACCTGCTAAAGGATATTATGATATTATTATGAAAACAATATTAATTTGAAGGATTGGCTGAGAGAAGCTAAGGGATCCCAAACTACTCGGAGAGCCGCTGATGTATAAGGAAGTATGTTACAAAACGAAATGATGGGAAACAATAGAAAACATCAATGAAATCAAAAGTAGGTTCCTTGAAAAAGATAAACAAAATCAACAAACTTTTAGCTAGACTAAGAAAAAAAATAGAAGATTCAAATTGCTAAAATCAGGAAAGAATGAGGAAACATTACTGCTGCCATTACAGAAATAAAAAGGATTTGCAAAGAAATACTATGAAAAATTTTATGTTATATTAAGTAATCTGGATGAAATGAACAAATTTCTACAAAGATAAAAACTATGGACATTGACTCAAGAAGAAATAGTCTGAATATACCCATAACAAGTAAAGAGACTGAGTTGGAAATCGAAAACCTTCTCACACGTGTACAGAAGTCCAGGACCAGATGGCTTTACTGGAGAATTCTACCAAATGTTAAAACAAATATGAGCACCCATTCTTCATAAACACTTAAAAAAACGGTAGAAAACACTTCCTACCTCATTCTATTAAGCCAGTATTACCCTGAGAGCAAAACCAGATAAATACATGTCAAGAAAAGTAAACGATAGACCAAAATCTCCTGCAAATACACACATGATATCTTCAACAAAATATCAACAAATCAAATCTAGCAAGATGCAAAAAGGATTATATACCATGCTTGGGATTTATACCAGGAATGAAATCTTGGCTCAACATGAAAATCAATCAATGTAATAAAAAACCACAGCAATATAATAAAGGACAAAGACCACATGATATTCTCCACAGATGAGGAAAATGCATTTGTAAAACCCAACACCATTCCATAATAAAAACACTCAACAAACTCAGAAGAGAAGGAAACTCTGTCACACTGAGAAAAGCCATTCTGAAAAAAACTCACAGCTAACATCACACTCAATGGTGGAAGACTGAAAGCTAAGTACAGAAGAAAGATGAGGATGTCTGCTCTCCCCAGTTCTTTTCAACATTGTACAGAGGTCCTTGCCAGGGAAAGTAGGCAAGGAAAAGACAGAAAAGATATCCAGATGGAAAAGAAAGAAAAAAAACTCTGTTCACAGATGGCATGAGCTTATATACAGAAAATCCTAAGGAATCCACACACACACAATTAGAGCTAGTAACAGATTTAGCAAGGTTGCAAGACACGAGATCAAATCATCAAACATCAGTTGTAAAAAGTAGCAATGAACAATTAGAAAATGAAACTAAGAAACCAATGTAACTTATTATAACATCAAAAAGAATAAAATTTTAGGAACACGCTTAAAGAGCAAGAATTGTACAATGAAAACTGAAAAACATCAGTGAAACGAATTAAAGAAAATCTAAATATAGAGAAAGGCATCCCATGTTCATGGACAAAACGGCTTAATATTGTTAAGATGGCAATACTCCCCAAAGTGATCTACAGATCAATCCTTACCAAAATCCAAGCTGTTTTTTTTTTCCCTTTCAGAAACTGACAGGTGATCCTAAAATTCATATGGAAATATAAGAAAAACAGAATAGCCAAGTCAACCTAGAAAAACAAGAACAAGAATGCAGAGCCTACACTTCCTGATTTCAAAATTAGTATAAAGTACCAGTAATCAACACAGTGCGGTACTGCCATAAAGAAAGACAACGGAATGTCAGTGGAAGAGAACTGAAAGTACATAAGCTCATGTGTCTATGGTCAACTGATTTTTGACAAGGGTGCCAAGAGCATTCAAAGGAGAAAAAAGTCTTTTAAACAAATGGTGCTACATCAAACTGGATATTCACATGCAAAAGATGGACCCCCACATCCCATTATATGCAAAATTTAACTAAAAATTGATCAAAGACCAAAACATCATAACAGCTAAAATTACAAAACTCTGAAAAGAAAACATAAATGTAAATCTTTGTGATAAATTAGGCAGTGATTTCTTAGCTATGACACCAAAAGCACAAGCCAGAAAAAAAAAAAAAAATGGATAGCTAGATTTCATGAAGGCTAAAATGTTTCATGCCTCAAAGAACACTATCAAGTGAAAATTTAACCCCCAGAATGAGAAAAAAAAGATATTTGCAAATCATATATCTAATAAGGAATTTGGATCCAAAATATATAAAGAACCCTTTCAACTCAAAAATATAGACAAATAATCCATTTTAAAAAATGGGCAAAGAACTTCTCCAAACAAGACATATAAATGGTCAATAAACACATGAAAATTTGCTTAACATCATGAGTCATTAGGAAAATGTAAATCAAAACCACAGTGAGAGACATACTTCACATCCACTAGGATGGCTACAATAAATAGACATGACAAGTGCTGGTAAGGATGTGGAGAAATAAAATTTATTACACATGCTAGTGGGATTGAAACATGGTGTGACCACTCTGGAAAACAGTTTGGCAGTTCCTCAAAATGATAAAGGTAGGGTTAGCAAATGACCCAGCAGCAGTTCCACTCCTAGGTACACACCCAAAAGGAATGAATATTTACATACAAAATTTGCACAGGAATGTTGATAGCACCATCATTCATAATCGCCAAAAGATGGAAACAACCCAAGTCCATCAACTGATAAATGAACCTTGAAAATGTTATGCTAAGAAGACATACACAAAAAAAAACCATATTGTATGCTTCCATTTATGGAATGTCAAAAACAGGCAAATTGATAGAGACAGAAAGCTAATTCGTGATTGGCAAAGGCTGGAGGAGGGGGAGAATGGGGAGTAAATGCTAATGAGTACAGGGTTTCTTTTTGGCAAAGGAAATATTCTGAAAATTGATCAATTTTGTGAATACACTAAAAACCATTAAATCATAAACTTTATTTAAATGGTGTTTTATGGTATGTGAATTACATCTCAAAAACAAAACAAAAGACCCACCACAAAGAAAGCACTTAGCACTTAAGACTGGAGTCAACACATTCAACATTTTTCCAGAATAATTTTTTTTATATTTTAGAAACTCGGATAATATATAAATTGAATTACTGCTCATAATTTGAATAACACATGCTAATATCTAGCCATATAAATCCAATTCCATGCTAATCTTTCAGGCCAAAATAAGTAATTATCCTCATGACACTTTACAGATTGACTTCAGTACTTATCTCACACCTTACTATTTTATATATATATAAAAATATGTAAAATCTGTATACATGTATATTTATTACTCCCATTGCTCCCCAACAGATAGAACTATGTTTTATTAAAGTCAGTATCTACAATGCCTAGCACAGATTAGAAGGGACCAAATAAATGTTAACAGAATAAATTAATTTAATTATATAATTAAACCTCTATACACATATTTTCTCACTTATCTATCTTGAAAAACCACTTCTCTTAACATTATTTTCATAGACTGACAACACCCCTCTGTGAAAGGTGGAGAAAGTGTCAGATTCAGAAAGTGACAATTAGGGTGCTTTGCTGACTTCCATGTCTTAGTCAAGCAGCTATTTAGCAACAGAATTGATACAAGAACTCAGACTGCCTCTCCTTTCTAGTGTGTTCCCCACTATTTCATGCTATGTCATTTCACAGATGAATAAGGAGCCCAGAGAAGTAAAGTGACTTTCTCAAGACCACACAGCTAGACAGAAACAGAATCTAGGAGTAGGCTCCAGGTCTACCTACTATCTAGTCCATATTTGTTTTTTTTTCCTCCTGAATCACATTAACACTTAAACTATCCAGATTACTCGGGGTTCAGTAAGTCAATGAAGGAGATCAGGCATCCCTCGTATTCAGAATCCTGTGCTGGAGTCCATGGGAGAGAGGACCCCCACAACCATTCCATGTAGTAAATATGGTTCATACTATTAATGAAGAGAAATTATAATCTAAATTCTGAATTGTCATTTTCAGTGGGAGCTTGGATTTACAGTTCCCTATCATATATTAAAGGTGAACTCTGGGTTGCCTTAATCAGAGTCAAGATGACATAGTGAAAAAAGTACAAGAAATTAAAAACAGGAACAAGACTGGGTAGAATAATATTCTTCATCTTTTCCCTTTTTTTTGTGATGACTTTTCTACAAACACAAATTTAATCTGTGCTGCACTTTCTCTAGTAGCTGGTCCCTTTTTGGTCAGCAGTCCCAAGAGTTCACAATTGTCTTTAATAAATAAAATATTTGCTAATATTCTCTTAAGTATTACAGAAATACTGAGGTTCAGTACGTCCTAAGTGGAACATAGCTTGTTCTTTACCTTAAGATGAAACAGAATGCAAGGATATCAATTAAAGATATAATAAAATAAAAATTATTCCTTTCTTAAGAAGAAAGAAAGATGTCCCAATTCTTCAGGATAAATTAGTCAGAAAAAAATTCTAAGTTTTTTAGACTCTACTTACAGTTGTTGAAATCCAACAGTTATTATTCATTCATCTGACAATGATAAAATCTGACATACCCCCAGATCCATCAGTTTCACCACTGTTGTCTATACTGATCACTCCTGAGCTTCCAGAAGGGTTAAGTGTTTGCCTCTGATAGGGAAAAGCTTAAAAATAATAAATTTTAAAAAAGGCTCAGTCACTGAAGTAAGAAATTGTTATACCTCTTAATAATATAAGCCTGACATATTACACATTTAAATTACATATTACTGAAATGAATTTTGATTTCCTTGAAAAAGAAAAAAAGTTCAATATTAAAATAGGTAAATATGGAGACAGAAAAAAGCATGTCAAATACCCAGCAAATCCTTTAAATAAAAAGACAATTATTCAATATTGGAAAATATATTGACCCATTACCTGCTGAATTTCTCAGTAAGGTACCAGGGTGGCTGTCTGCTCTTGAAACTGCAGGACCTAAAAATAAGCAGACACATAAGAGGGAAAAATGTCATAGTATCATAATCCCCAAGTAAATATTCAAAGTAATCAAAATCAAGATAATTAGGCCTAAACACAAGACAGATTCCAAACTGCTGACAATTAATAATGTTCTCCTCTGTATGCATTTGAAATGGATACTAGGCACAATACAGCCATTACCCAACAATGCAAAGTAGTGTATAGGCAGCCAACAATCTCACCTCTAAAACATGAATATCTAAAATACTTTAAAAGACCTCTCAAATGTATCAGGCTTGTCTACAGGCATACATTGTTTTATCACACTTCCCTTTATTGTGCTTCACAGAAACTACACTTAAATTGAGTCTGTGGTAACCATACATCATACAAGTCTATGGGTGCCATTTTTCCAACAGTATTTGCTTACTTGGTGTCTGTGCCATGTTCTGGTAATTCTCACAATATTTAAAACTCTTTCATATTTATGGTGATCTGTGATTAGTGATCTTTGACTTTACTATTATAATTGTTTTCAGGTACCATGAACCATACCCATACAACACAGCAAACTTAATACATGGTGTATGTGTTCTGACTGCAGATGTGAAAATATCAAGAGAAACAGAATCAGAAGTGGAGCTCGAAGATGTGACTGTGTTGCTGCCATCTCATGATAAAACCTGGAACAGATGAACAGCTCCTTCCTACAGACAAGCAAAGAAAGAGGTTTCTTGAGATGGGATCTACTCCTGGTGAAAGAGCTTTGACAACAAAGGATTTAGAATATCACATAAACTTAGTTGGTAAAGCAGCAGCAGGGTTTGAGAGGATGGACTCCAATTTTGGAAGAAGTTCTACTGTGGCTAAAATGCTATCAAACAGCACTACATGCTACAGACAAATCATTTGCGAAGAGTCAATTGATGAGGCAAACTTCACTGTCTTACTTTAAAAAATTGCCAAAGCCAACCACCCTTCAGCAACCACCAACACAGAGGCAAGAGCCTCCACCAGCAAAGAGATTACAACTTGTTAAAAGCTCACATGATGGTTAGCATTTTTAGCAATAAAGGTTTTTGGGGTTTTTTTTAGATTTTATTTTTAAGTAATCTCTCCACCCAATGTGGGGCTCGAACTTACAATCCCAAGATCAAGAGTCACGTGCTCTAGCAACTGAGCCAGCCAGGTGCCCTAACAATAAAGTACTTTTAAATTATGATATGTACTTTTTTAAGGCATAATGCTAGTACCACTTAATAGACAACAGTGTAGTGTAAACATAGCTTTTGTATGCACTGGGAAACCAAAAAATTCATTTGACTTGCTTTATTGCAATGTACACTTCATTGTGGGTGGCCTGAAACCAAACCCAGAGTATCTCCAAGGTATGACTATGTTTAAAAAGTTATTCACATAAAATATACTGATACAGGTTTATGAGGTTAATAGTATATCATATTGTATCTATTACTTTTGCAACAACAAAGAATGATTCCCTTACAGTCCAGTTTCTCCACAAGCACAAGACAGGCTCCCTGTCACAACTGTCACCACACTTACTGTTAATCAGAAATTCCAGGATGCTCTCTGATGCAGTGGTAACAGACACCTCCAGGCAGTGTGCAAAACTGGACAGTGCCTTGCTGCGGACGGTTGGTGCTTTGTCTACACAACGGTCAAATATAATTTCCTGCACCAAGAACTTATGCTTTATGATCTTCTGATGCTCCAAGGAGAGAGTGTTATCTACTGCTCTTTCAGGCAGTTCCAACAGAGCTAAGACAACATCCAGAGTAAAAACCCTGTGTGGGATCTGATAAAACAAAATCATAAAAATCTCCATCAGACAGGAATGAATACCAAAGGATTCCTTGCATATTCAGATCTGGCTGTCAGGAGGTTGCTGAGTCAGGAACCGAGATTTTATGCAGACGTATCTCCTACCTTGGAACTTCGTGAATATCTGTAAAGCCAAGCAATGAATGTAGCATATTCCCTACTGGGAAGTTTGCTGAGCAGCTGGACCAGGGACTGGGCTGCATAGGTCCGGTACTCTGATTTGTCAATCACCTGAAACATAAACAGTGAGAGGCCATTCAGCCAATATCTACCTGTAGGACAACTGAGACACATGTTGTGACATAAGTGGAAAATTAGTGAATGTAACTATTTGGTGAATCTTTAAATGTTATAGGAATTACTAACAAATTTTAGGTTTTGGACACCTTTGAAAACTAACCTATAGGAAATTGATGAGCCCTCTCCTCAGGAATGCAAATTTAGCACATAATTTCAGAGAGTTTATGGACCTCCAGTACAATGTACTGGGTTCAAGGTAAGAATCCTCTGTCTAAACTGCTATAGAAATTTAAGGGATAATCATAAAAATTTGAACATTGGATATTTGATGATATTAAGAAATTATTATATATTTTCTTTGGTGTGTGGTGTATTTTGTGGTTATGTTTTTAAAGAGTTCTTACCCTCTAGAGACACATAGGAAATATTTAAGTTATCAATGGTTATGACAGAATTTGCTTCAAAAAAAACCCCCTAGTGTTCATACGTTTTGGGGAAGTTATACCTTATAGGTGTATTAATGCCATAAAATTGTTGAACATGGGTACACATCACTCTATTCTATTTATATGTGTGAAATTTTCCAAAATAAAAAGGGTTTTTCACCCAAAATAGAATACTCTGTCGTGGGAACATGTAGTGAAAATATTAAATAAAACTACTCTCAGTA
>NC_064808.1:81195585-81341325 GCF_023721935.1 Panthera uncia | reverse complement strand
TTGCATTGACCGCCCTCGCCCCTCACTGCCGCCGGCGGCTCGGGCTCACTGGACACTGGCGAGCAGCGGTGCACTGGTACCCGGGGCGCTGCAGACGGCCCTCCCCCCTCCCCGTTGAGTCGGGAGTAGTGCAGTCGCCCGCCGTCTGGCAGCGGAGCTGGGTCCCGCGTCCAGCCCTCCGGCCTTTGCTTAGGGCCCCTGATCCGCAAAGAGGAGCGGTCTTACCGAGGCCGGCCCGGCCCAGCCCGGCGGTGAGATGAGCTTCTTCGGCTTCGGGCAGAGCGTGGAGGTGGAAATCTTGCTGAATGATGCGGAGAGTAGGAAGCGGGCCGAGCACAAGACGGAGGATGGGAAGAAGGAGAAATATTTCCTCTTCTACGACGGAGAGACGGTCTCCGGGAAGGTGAGCCTCGCACTCAAGAACCCCAACAAGCGGCTGGAGCACCAGGGCATCAAGATCGAGTTCATCGGGCAGATCGGTGAGTGGGCACCCGGGCCTTCCTCACCGGCCGCGTACGCCGGCCCAGAGCGCCGACTTGGAGGCGGGGGGAGCGGGGTGGTTCGGGGCCCAGCTCCGATGAGGCCTGTGGGAGTCTCTTGTCCACTGCAGTCTGAGGCCCGCCCGCCGGCGACAGCCCCTGCGTTGCCGGCTTCCCTGCCAAAAGTGACAGCGCACCGCGAGGGCGGTGGGGGTGGCTGAGGAAGACAGGGAGCCTCCCCGCCGAGAGCCTCATTGTTGTGGGTACCTTGCCCTGAGATACTCTAGTTGTCCCTTCAAACTGCCGCTCAGCTTTGCTTCCTGCCTCCAGGATTTCCGAGTGAGACGCTCTCCTGCCATAGCCTGCAGGTGGGTTTGTTAGGGGGATACCTTGATCCAGTACTGCTTTTACCATTGTCTGGACATCCACAGCTGTCAGATCCAAGTTAAGTTGGTCCTCTGTGCCTCACTAAGTTCACTCCCATCCACCCGCTTTTCCTTTTAGATGTGGAGATGGAGAGGGCTCCCCACCCTTCTCCTGTCTCACCGTAGCTCTGATTCCCTCTGTTAGAGATAGAAAAAAGTTATCTCAAAGCTAAGGAAGGGTGTTTTGAGAAAACAGCTCTGCAGTCTTCAGTCTTTCTGTCTACTTAGCTAGTGTTTCTAAGATTTATTAGAATGCTAGTTTTCAGTTGACGAATTTTCTTCTTACAAAGAAATGATCCTTCTAAGTCCAAAATTAAATGATCGGGGCGCCTGGGTGGCTCAGTCGGTTAAGTGACCAACATTGGCTCAGGTCATGATCTCATGGTTCACGAGTTTAACCCCAGCATCAGACTCTGGTTGCTAACAGCTCAGAGCCTGGAGCCCGCTTCAATTCTGTCTCCCTCTCTCTCTGCCCCTTCCCCACTCGTTCTCTGTTTCTCTCTCCTTCAAAAAAAAAAAAAAAAAAAAAAAAAAAGATCATAATTTCTCGATGCTCTAACAGTCTTCAACCATGATTATTAATAATTAAAACTAGACTTTAAAAGGCGGTAACAATATAGAAGATTTGGGAGCTGCCAGTGAAGGTGGGGTTGTCTCTAATGCTAAGACTATTTGAAGTCTTGTGTTTTTAAAAACTCTCAGGTACTTCTGAAATGCATGGTCTGTGTCATTAGGTCAGGAGTAGATTCACAGC
This sequence comes from Panthera uncia, assembly GCF_023721935.1. Lineage (NCBI taxonomy): Eukaryota > Metazoa > Chordata > Mammalia > Carnivora > Felidae > Panthera > Panthera uncia. The sequence continues at coordinate 81,339,667 of NC_064808.1, read as the reverse complement.
AAATACTCCTGTGGGCTGAAAAAAACTTCTATCAAAGGGTTCATACCCTATAACACACTCTGCATGTGTAACCCTGTTCTTAAGGACTTCCTGAGAAAGCTCGTCAAATACTTTCTCTCACATCCTGAGCGTTCAACAAAGAATCTGTTCTCCCTGTTTTACAGAGGCAGAAAACACTGGCACAAGTAGGAGAAATCCTAAGAAAAAGAGTCTATGTGGATAGTGCTCTGGCTGAAGTATTTGCCTCTGGTATTTAAGAAAATGAAATCAGGTCAAATACTGTCTCTTTACATAGGAAACTTTTTTGTTATTTTAAATCCAGAATATGAGTGGCCTTTTATGTAGCTGAAGGGGGCTTGAGAGTGAATTTTATACCCTTTGTTTTCCTGCCTCTAGCTTGGATAGTGTTTCTCAACAGTAGTACTGTTGACATTTTGGGCCTGATAATTCTTTGTTGTCACATGACATTTAGCAGGATATTTACCCTGGCTTCAACCCACCAGATACCAGAAACACCCCTAAAAGGCACCCACAGAGATGTCTTGAGATATTGCCTTATGTCCCGTGGAGAGTAAAAGCACACCTAGTAAAGGACCAGTAGGTATATAGGGTGAATCCAAAGCATTTTATGCTAAGCATATTGTATGAGATAGTTGAGAAGTCCTTGCCTACTGAGCATCTGTATTTTCAAGTAGTTTTAAAGCTACTGCATGGATTCTTTGGCTCTGTAATACAAGTGTAAACAGGCACACTCTGTGTCTTATACCATCACTACAGGTGATGATACCTCATCAATACGTGAAAGATGATCAGAATGTCCCCCACCCAGCAGTGTGACATGAGCTGTTCTTGGGGAACGGGGACAAGGCCTCCCTCTAGTTCAAGTGAAAGGAAGTTGCAGAAGCTGCTTGCTGGGCCTGCCCTGCCTGGTGTTTTGTCTAACTCCTTGAATCCCAGGACAGCAGCCCTGCCAGGTTTTCTACCAACCTTTTATCTTTCCTTGATAACTCTTCCCAAGCCTCTGAGCACTGTGGGCAGTGTTAACCCTGTGACTTTGAGGAAGCTGTGTCCCTCTCTGGGCCTCAGCTTTCTCACCTGTAAGGCAGCAATAACAGTCAGCTTGTGAGAATAATGTTGAGCTGTCAAGGGATTCTTCTTCAGGCAGAGTATGATCTATTTTTGTTGACAGTCTACTGACCTCAGGGCACCAGAGCGAGGCTAGTGAGTAACTTTGCCGAGGTTGTGGTCCCGTGGTTTTCTCCTTCATTGCATCTTTGACTATGAATGAACTGGGTGGAGCTTTGGTGGAGTTCCTTGGTCTGGCTCTATGAGTGACATACAGTATAGATTTTACTGTACTGGAGTAAGAAAGTTGATATCATTGTGCTCTGTTCACCTTCCTTGTTGATTTCCATTTTAATTCAAAAGCATTCTTGTAAACCATAGTCTCTTGGGTTTGCTTCTTTCTTTTTTCCTTCTCTCCTTCCTTTCTTACAGGGAACAGTTCCACAGCTTGAAAATCAAGTGCTTTATATAATTAACCTTTTTATCTTTATGATTAATTTCTTTTTCCTCCTGATGAAAATATATTTGTCCCACCTGTGTATTCATTTGAATGACAGCCTGGTACATGATTAAGGGTCAAGCAGACAGTGTGACTTAAATTAGATGGGGCTCAGTTTATAATAGCACAGTCTTTGCTAGGGTCTTGTGAAGACCAGAGATAATATACGTGATGTGCAGGTCTTGGCACACATCATAGGTACGCAGTAAAAGGGAGTTAAGATGATCATTGTCATTTTCTCTTGACTCATCAAGAAGTTTCCAGGCACTAGACCTTTAACACATGTCACCTTGCAGTCACCCTGATTTCTGTGCAGACCATCCATAAGAAATGTTTGGACCAGGTTTGTGTCCCCTTTGGTCTGCTTGTTTGTCTTCCCCCCATTGCCTTCCACTGTTTTCCGAAAGGTGTGTTAGTGCAAGTAAAAACCTATGAGAGGGACTCTACGCAGAGTCTTTGTTGAGACAGCTATTTGGCCTTCTGTTGCATTGGACCTCTTTGGACCCCATTCCTCATAGTTGCCCAGACCCTACTTAGAAAAGCTGCTATCTCAGTCTTGATTTTGGAGGTCCTACCTCCAAAAGGAAGAGGGTAACTTTTGTTTCTTGTCCCTTCTCTATAACTTGCTCTGGCAGTCTCATCCGCACTTGTATATTCTGATGATTCCCAACCTCTTTCTTTGTCCTGACCTGAACTCTACTGAGTTCCATGCCTGTGTTTCCAACTGCCTGCTAGGCACCTCCACCTGGATACCCCATAGGTCCCTCTGAAACACATCCAAAACAAAACCCCTTTCTTTCTGTGCTCCAGCCTCAGCCCTGCTTCTTGTCCTGTTTGCTCCACTGTGGCCTATGTCACCTGTGTCCATTCAGCCTCAAAAATCTGGAAGCCATCTTAGACTAACTCCTCCCACATGCCCAGCTGGTATTCCAACAACTCTCTGATACGTCCCTATTCTGTGGTTCCTCTCCATGCCAATGCTACTGCCTTTTGTAACTCTTTTGACAGCCCCCTCCTAACTGGCCTTCCTGCCTTTGCCTTCCTCATCTTTCAGTTCATTCTTGTCTTTCAGTTCAGTAAGAATGAACTTTCTAAAAGGCAGTTCTGACATTGTCAGTCCCCTCCTTAAAATTCTGCTCATCAACTTTCTATTGGTTGAAGGGCAAAAGTGTACCCAGCTCCTTCCTGAGTGGCCCTGCCTTTCTGTCCAGGCTCATCTCTCCCTTACCTTTCATCCTCACCCTTGTAACTTCCTTAAAATATGTTTCTTTTAGAATCTTGGCATCTTCCCTTTGTGAACATCTTTCTGCAAGGTATGACCTTCTTCCCAGGCTCATACTCATTCCGAAAGCCCCCAGCAAACATGATATCCAGATGACTTAAGCCTTTCTTCCACTGTTCTTCTACAGGCCTTCCTCACTGAAAACCAGTGCGGTAGCTAATCTCTAGTCTCAGTGGCTAGCACAAAGTAGGTGCTCAATAAATAATTGCTAATGGTACATGGTCAGATCTAGGAATCAAAGGCTGTGGTCCAGATTTTTTTCTTCCAACTCCTCCTAGATAAACCAGAGTTACTTGAATGAAGGAAAGGGAGAGTGCAGATTTGCTTTGCTGCTTACTGTTAGGAGACAGGGTTTCCTGCTGGTGCTGGTGGCTGAGGCATTGGTGAGCTAGGTGTGGCCCTTACTCCAGGCCACTGAGAACTAAGATGACTTACCCACTGACAGTCACCCATGCACAGCATCTTCACTGAGGGAACTAGGTACAGAAACATTAAAGCGGGTGTCAGTTTGCTTGCTTTTGCATGTTTCTTTGATCAAATTTTCTTATTCCAAGTTGAGGCAGGTTTCTCCCTGAGTATAAGAAAATACGAGTTGTGATCCACTCAGTCCTACACCAACTGCTTGGGTGTTGCACTTTGAATGGTGCCCCCTGAGAGTATAAGAAGGTCTTATTTATTCACCTGTGTTGTATATGTTTTCTGTTACTTTCAGTAAGTTTTTGAGACATATTGGGTTTCTTCTTGCACCTAGTATACTTTTTCCAGTGGCTTGGTCTGTTGTAACAAAACCAACAAATGTGTGGTGAAGGCATCTCCCGTGTCACTGTGACAGCTAATGGCCTACTTTTTTTTTTTTTAATGTTATGAAACATTTATTTATTTATTTATTTATTTATTTATTTTAATGTGAAATTTATTGTCAAATTGGTTTCCATACAACACCCAGTGCTCCTCCCAACAGGTGCCCTACATTTTTAGAAGAATGCAGTGTGGTATATAAGGAGCATAGAGGGAAGTTTTTTAATTGTTAAGAGAGACCATTTTTTCCGCTGCACTCATTTGGGGGGACTCTAACGCAGGACATAAGGCAGAGCTGGACCACCTTGGAGACTAATGGGGTTAAATAAACCAAAGGTAACTAGAAGGTCAAAATTACAAGGGAGAACAGACATGATTACTCCTGTCTTCCAAAGCCAAATAAACAATATTTGGATTTTTTAAAAAGTTTTTAAAATTAATGCCACTGGATGGATCTGAACCCATCAGTACTAGTCAAGTGTATACTTCTAAAAACTCCAGAGGCTTTCTGTATTTTAATTCATTAACCCATGAAAAGCTAAGTAAAAGGCAATTGAGATTAAATGGATTGATTCTAGCCTAGTAGTGAGTTGTTGCAGGGCTTAGAGAGCCCTGGAGAGCTGTATCTTGCTGGGGATGGGGAGCCTGGGGCTGTTACTGCTCCAGTGTCTGGGAGATCTGGGTGGGTGTGGCCAGCGTGAATCTTGACTGGATTGCCAGTCAGCAAACAGTGGCTGGGAAAATCAGGATGAAGACAAGGCTCTTTGGAAGTCTTTTTGCCCTTGCTGACTTAACTTTCTTCTAAGACCTGCGTGAAGCTTGGACCAGACGTGGTTCCAGCCCTGTAGCAGGTCTCAGGTCATCTCTAATGGTGACCCTGTGATGCAAAGCTGGCTCAATTTCCTTCCAAAGTGGCAAATTCACTCCTTATCCGTTGGTGGCAAGTTTCATCATGAAAACATCCCAACTACAAAAGTTACTTCCTCCTATTGGACTGAGAAAGACAATCAAGACAGGGAAGTTACCACAACAAAAAACATGGCCAGTTCCTACTTATAGCTTGAGATGGCTTGTTGCTGAGGGCTTTGGAGTTTGGAGAGAACTAGAGATGAATTGTCACTGCATCTTTGAAATAGATACAGGCCATTTATAGTCTCTTGACAGCCTAAACCTCTTGCTAAAACAGCATTGGGATTTCTGTTCTAATTTATGTGAGAGAAAACCAGACTTTGTGGCAAATAGTGAAGTATGGCTGCTATTTCTGCCCCTTTGCACCACAATGTTTGCAAAAGCATTGCAAATGGCTTATAAATTATAAATTAAAAAGTACAGTCCAGCCCCACTCAGACTACACACTGGCCACTGTTCCATGACAATTAATGTAGGAGCTAGTATTAACATGTGTCCAGGGAGAAAAGCACTAAGGAGAATGTGACACTATGCAGGGAAAGACCTCTCTTACCAAAGGTGGCCACAGCCAGGTGCCCTTGCTGGGTCAGGCAGAATGTTGCTAGGATCCCCAGATGCTGGCAGTCTGCATGTTCTCTGAACACTCTCAGGTCCTTCTCTTTTCTGTTTCTCATGTTGCCTTTGGGCTCTGTGATCACAGTTGTCTATTTTTCCATCCTTCTCTTTCCATCCTTTTCTTGACTCTGGGATTTCTCATTTAAAGATCATGGATACTAGGGCTCTGCCTTGCCTGCTTCTGTACCCTGAAACTATGGGCAGAGTCCAGTGCTTGGGAGCTAAGACACCAGGTCCCCCAGTTAAGGGGTCAGTTCCCACGTAGGCTCCAGGACCATCAACAAGGACTTGTATAGCAGCAGATCCAGGAGAGTAAGTGAAGGAGCCCTTGTCACCGAGGCTCTTCCCACCTACTCACTGCACTTCCTTGCATTTATTGGCGGGGGGGGGGGCACAGTTCTTGGATTTTAAAACTAGCAATGGATTGCTCACCTTTCCCTGTCCTTTCCCTTATTATTTGTAAGTGTCATCTCCCATTTAGTGACTTTGTGGAGTATTACTCACCACCCAGAATGCTACTTGCTACTGATTCCATTTAGTGTTTGGAAGAGAGAATGGATTGTTTGTAATATAAAGTGGATCAAAGTGTAACTACATAGGAAGTCAGCAGCAAGATGTAATCACAGAATACAATGTAAATTAATACAGAAGTGGCACTAGTTTGGGATTAACCATGCTGCTGCCACCTTCCTGAGTTGCATAAATCTTAATGACAGAGCCCACTTTGCTTTAGAATGCTTCCTTGTCTGGGCGGTGGGTGGGGGAGGGGTGGAAGGCTTCTCATGGAATAGGTTTGTCAGAACCAGCTCCTCGGGCAGCAAGGGGTTGATTTTGCACTCAGACTGAAAGCACTGCTTGAAGCCATTTTCTCTTTCTGGGCATGGTTCTCCCCTGGGGCAGGGCTGGACACTGCATTTCTTGGGCCCAAAGTTTCAGTCCTGATCAGGGCTTACATCTTGTGCTGTCTGAGGCTGACCTGAGCAAATGCATCTCTGCCCCACTGCCCTGATGCTCTGGTTCTGAGAGAGATTACCTGCTGTGCTCTGGAGATATGGGAGCTGGTTTGGTAGGCGGTTGTCCCAGACACTCCCCTCCATGGACCTGTTTCTTTATCCCCAAGCAGCCAATAGCAGAAGGAGTGAGTGTACTCTACCTGCTCCATGTTCCCAGTTGGTCTACCCTATCACAGTTTGCAGCCTCACATAGGACCGGAGCCCAAAAATGCTTGAGATGTGGTACCTTGACTGTAATGTGGCCATGTATATTCATAGTCAGTATTAAGTGTCCCCTCTGCACAGCCACGTACTGAGGAGGTGCCAGGAACCTGGGGATATAGGCCTTATCTCTAAAGACCATGCATATAGAGTATCCTCAAATAGCAAAGTACAAATAGGTACAAAATAATATAGGATAAATTGATAACATGAACTTAGAATTAAGACTCGAATGCCAGAACTATTTCTAGAGGAGGATGAATTTAGAGCAGTGCTGCTTCTCAAAGTGTGGTCCCTGGAGGACCAGCAGTACTAGCATCCCCTGAGGGCTTGTTAGAAATGCAGATTCTTGGGCCTCACCCCAGACACTAGAAGTGAGTCTGAGCAATCTGGTTTTAACAAACTCTCTAAGTGATTTTGGCACTCCCTGAAGTAGAGGAACCCCTGATTAAGATGGAGGGAATAACATTAAAACTTCTGCGTCCAATTGGCCACATGGATTCCCTTGAGGGATAGTAGCAGCCAGCAGCTAATATGTTTTGAGTGTTTACTATCTATTGGGTACTATTCTGAGTCCTTTACCTGCATTACTTCCTCTAATTCTTATAGAACCTTACGAAGTGGGTTATGTTATTACTCCCATTGTACCAGGTCATAAAAACAGATTCATTCTAGCAGGAGATCTCTAATCTCAGCTTTGCAGCCAACTCTGCAATTCTAAGCCAATCATTTAACCATGCTATGTCTCAGTTTCCTTCTCTGTTAAATGGGTGACAAGGCCTGTCCTAGATACTTCAGAAGATTATTATAAGGAAGATAGGATTAAATAACTATGAATATGCTTTCAAAAGTTAGAAATAGTTTTAGAAATGTTTTTAAAACAGTGTGGTGTTTTTGTTACCGGTTCCCCTGATATATCTCTTAAAGTACCAGCCTGATGTGCTAGAGCAGGGTTATATTGGGTTTTTACTGTGCCACAGAATTTCTCTATATAAAACCGAGTGTTTGGAAAGTGGGGAGGGAAGGAGACCAGTATATGGAGAATGCAGTGCAAGAGCGGGATTAGGAAAAGAAAAGGAGTCAAAAACAAGGCTGGGGGAAGTTTGTTTTGGAGAGAGGTCTCTCAGAAGCGGGGGTCCTGCAGCCTGGGATCCCCCTTGTTAAGCCCTGTGTAGCTTGGGGTCCGGTTGTAGAGGCTGACGCTCTCTCTCCAGAGCTCTACTACGACCGTGGGAACCACCATGAGTTTGTGTCCCTGGTGAAGGATTTGGCCCGGCCCGGAGAAATTAGCCAATCACAGGCCTTCGACTTTGAATTCACCCACGTGGAGAAGCCCTATGAGTCATACACAGGCCAGAATGTGAAGCTCCGGTAAGTTGTAAAGTTGTGTCTGCTGTTTCCCCACCTTGTCCCTGCTGTTTCCCCACCTCACCTCTGAAGCTGTCTACATTTGAGTCTTTTTATATAGGTATTGAGAAGGAAGAGAACTGAGAGCAGTGGCATGCTGGTAAATGTTTAACAATGGACTCTCTGGGAGGAGAAGCCCTAGTTTATAGCATTTGTCAGTTTCTGTCATGTAAATATTCCTACCGTGGCCAATTTTAAGCTCCCAACCTGAGGTGCCTGATTACAGAGTTGGGGAGAGATGTACGGTAATCACCTTTACATAGCATTACTGTCAGACACTAGATGTTAATTCCCCTAAGAGCAGACAAAATCGGTAAACTGTAGCAAGATTATTAAGAAACAATGAGTTTTGAGTATGTATTACCTTTGTTTTTAATAGAATCCATTTAAGTTTAGATAATTTAGGTTTTTTTAATTTATGTTTATTTTTGAGAGAGAGAGAGAGAGAGAGAGGGAGAGGGAGAGGGAGAGAGAGGGAGGGAGGGAGGGAAGAGCAAAGAGAGAGGGAGACACAGAATCCAAAGCAGGCTCCAGGCTCTGAGCTGTCAGCACAGAGCCCAATATGGGGCTCAAACTCACAGACCACAAGATCATGACCTGAGCCGAGTCAGATGCCCAATTGACTGAGCCACCCAGGCACCCCAAGTTTAGATAATGTTTAAAAATTGCTATGTCTAACAACCAGTTTATAAAATTCCTGAAAACTGAATAGTCAGCTTTCATACACTGGGATGAGCTGTATCCCAGCACACCATGGGCTGCACATCAGGACCTGCGAATCCTCGGTCCAGCTCTGCCACACAGCAGCAGTGGGATTCTGAGCTCTTGCTTGAAAAGTAGGTAATAGATTTGGATTCTAGTTCTAGGTCTGTCCTCCACCTTTTGGGGTGACGGGAGAATAAAACATAATACAGATTTTCAAAAAATTTAATAAACACAATTTAAGTACATGGGACTGTTTTTATTCTTCTGGTTTCTGAGGATAGGGACTGATTCCAGGGGCCTCTTGGGTAAAAAAAAAAAAAAATCCAGGGGGTGCCTGGGTGGCTCAGTTGGTTAAGCATCTAACTTCAGCTCAGGTCATGATCTCATGGTCCGTGGGTTTGAGCCCCACATTGGGGCTCTGTGCTGACAGCTCAGAGCTTGGAGCCTGTTTCAGATTCTGTGTCTCCCTTTCTCTCTGCCTCTCTCCTGCTCACCCTCTGTCTCTCTCTCTCTCTCTTTCTCAAAAATAAACATTAAAAAAAATTTAAAAAAAAATTTAAAAATCCAGAGCAGCTCTAGACTCTTGGATGTAACTTGAGATTATGTGAAGTTACTGGGACAAAGCCAACTTCCTCCATCACTCTGGACACCTGGCTCCAGGTTTAATGCCACCTTAAGATCAGCTCATCTTTATCACCTCAAGGCCTGGTTTTCGGATGGTGCGGACTACAGGAAGACCTTTCCTCTCCTTCTGTCTCCCTGGTCTCCCCTCTTCCGTCAGAAGAGTGATTGTAGGCTCTTCTTTTTCAATCTTTGCAGAGAGGTCTAAACACTGACGTTACCCAAACTAAAGACAGTGTTTCCTAACTGCATTCAGAAAAGGCTACAACAGGGAGGACTGTCTAGTTGTCACCTAAACTTGCCTGTGGGACTTACTATTATTTAATTTAATATTTTCAGTGGATTGCTCTTAAATGTTTTTAAGTCAGAAATAAAGATGTTGAAAAGAATAGTGATACTTCAGAATATGAAAAATAGGATTACCATATGATCCAGGAATTCCATTCATGGGTACACACCCAAAAGAAGTGAAAGCAAGGGCTCAAACATCAGTGTACACCCACACTCATAGCAGATTGTTCACAATAGCCAGGTGGACCAACGTAAGTTCCATCAGCAGATAAATGGATACACATACAGTGGAATATTATTCAGCTCTAAAAAAGGAAGAAAATCCTGTCATATGCTACATGAATGAACCTTGAAAACCTTATGCTAAGTGAAATCAGCCAGCATAAAAAGACAAATACTGTATGATTTCACAACAATGTGAATGTGCTTAATGCCACTGAAGTATGATTAAAATGTTAAATTTTGTTGTATATATTGTAGGGGAGGAAAAGGGTTTTTTCCCTTTGTCGATCTTAGGTCGACTGGCTAAGGCTCTGCAAATCAGACTGACAGAAGATAGGCTAGCAAGAGAAAGGCAGACCAGTTGATTCACATGTGCATTGTGCATACACACAGCAATTGGTCATGAAATGGAGTCGTTAGAACTCGGAGCTTACATGAGCATCTTAACAGAATAATAATTTCACAGAGAAATGACGAAACAAAGGAAAGGGGCTTTGAGCTTTTAGGGGCAACAAATTCTGGGAAGGTAAATATATGGGGGAAACAAATGGAAAGTAAGAGTTTGTTTAGTAAGATTTGTTATGTAGATTTCTCTAGTGCAGTCGCTGGGCTGATAACATTTGTCTCTGATGATTAAGAATGTTCTGCTCTTCCTCCTAGAGAGTGGGGAGGGCAGAGAGTTTTTCTTGTGTCTGCTTCTTGTTGCTCTATATAATCCTTATACCAGAGTGGCATATTTTGGAGTGGCATACTCTAAATCCCTTCTGTATTTTACCACACACATGCACACACAAAATGAATAAAAGAGAAAAAAGTGTTGCTGTCCAATTAGATGAAGACTTCAGGATTCATGTTGAGAGAGGAGGTCAAGAAGAGAAAATTAGTTGAGGGCAGTTTATAAATTTCAGTTCCAGATTAAGGGCTTTTATCTTATCAGGCAGAGGGAAAACATGAAAAGATCATTCTGGACTTCTCTTTCTTTATATTTGGTTGAGGGAGTGGTTCTTTTGGACAATTAAAGTCAACCCACACTATTTGATGAATGGGTGGAGTGCAGAGACAAAATTGTTAGAAGGCTAGTATGAGGTCCTTCCTAAGCATCTTACCTTAGTAGACACAATGGGACCAGGCAGAAAATGAGGAATTTAATAGATATCAATAGAATTGACCAGTGAGTGGAGATGCAAACATATGGCTATCAGGAAGAAGAGATGATTTATATTTTAAATGATTCATCCAATTTTAAAGCCTGCAGCACTGGCAGAATGTGTGAAAGTTCACTAGACAGTTGGAAATGCAAGCCTGGCACTCAGGACAGAGAAATGCACTGTTGGGAGTCCTCTGCTCAGGGGTAAAAGCTGGTACATTTTTCAAGAAGGAGAGCTGAGGGAGAAGAGCCCAGGCAGGATCTATTGGGGCATTTGGTGGGGGGATAAGAGGGTGGGGCGGGGAGAGAAGCAGGGTAAAGCCCTCTTGTGGAACTATAGAAAGAGCATTTCAAGGAAGAGGAGGAAGTATTATACACTCCAGTGTAGAAACAAGCTAAAAGAAAAGATCGCTGGATTTAGAAACTAGGGGGCCATGTGTTACCTTCAGGAGGGCAGTTTCTGGTGGTGGAGACAGAAGCCAGGGGTGAGTAGTAGTGACTGGAAAGAAGCTGCAGTAGTTAGAACAGGACCCCTCAGTGACAGCTGTTCCAGAACGGTCAAGAGTGTAAGACCTGGAATGTTGGGGGATTGATGAGTTTGGGACTTTGTATAAACTCAAAGAAGGAGGACTTTATTGGAGAGAGATTCAATATGTTGAGAAAATTGGAAAACTTGAAGAGTGAAAATACCAGACAGTGGTTCTCTACCAAGGTTCCTGTATTAGAATCACCTGGGTGGTTTTAAAAAATGTTGATGCCTATGTCCCTCTGCAGAGCAGTTACATGTCAGCTCTGCCTGGGCATCAGGATTTTGGAAGCTGCTCCCCCACCAGGGTGATTATAATGTGCACCCAGAGTGAAAGTCATTCTGCCTGATGGAGGAGGAGAAAGGTCTTGAGAGACCCAGGTGCCGTTGGAAGGAGGAAAGAATGGGCAAAGATACAGATGCACATTTAAGCCCTAAGTCAGAAACAGCACAAAGCAGAGAAGGGAGACAATTAGAAATCTTGACTTGGAAGGCCTTCCTCTTAGTAGAGTAAAAGCTGTGAATCCCACAGAGAGGGGGAAAGGAGGCTTGAAAGCCTGAACAATTAGAAAAGGGTTAGGGACAAATAAGTCTTGGGGAATGTGGCAGAAGTTACTGAGATGAATAAAAGGATTGCCAAGCATCAGTCAGGGCCACACAGAGGAGAGTAGCCTAAATGTGCAGTCGATCTGGTTAGCAGCTTTCTCCAGGAACAGTTGACAGTGATGCAGATTATCTAAGTTTTATTTAGAAGAAGATATTAAAAGGGTATTCCTCCATTCACTGGGTATTAGCACAAAGTAAGTCCAGGGGACACGGCTGCACTAGGGTGGCTGACTGGAGAGGTCAGGCTTGGCTTACTAAGCCCTTCAGGGGCCGTGTCTCTCTGTTCTTCCCTACTTGTCTCCTACTGCAGCAACACCTCCCCAAGGATCCACAGTTCGGCCAGAGACTGTCTTTGTTCAGGACCTCTCCCACCTCTGCTGCTTTACTTTTAAGGTCTGCTCTGCCTGAGTGCCCTTTTCTCTCTCTCTAGCACTTGATTCCTCTATCTGATTTAGCACTTTCTCTGTGTTCTAATTTTTGTTTGTTGACCCACCCTCCCCTGTGGACCGTGAGCTTCCCATGAGACTATATCTTATTCATCCTGTGCCAAACAATAAACGTTTGCTGAATGAAGAGCTGACTTACTTTCTCCATTCCCTATTTCTCCCATTTAACTCGAGGGACTTGGAAAATGCTTATTGATTGAATATTGTTAAGTAAACAGGCATGCAAATAGAAGAGTGTAAGACAAATCCCTGTGCCTGAAGAGCCACGAGTTAGTTGAAGAAGTAAAACCCATACACAAATATACATGGTAGGCAGTAGTAAGGAGCATGAAAGGCATAGGATAACTTGCTCTAGGCATATAAAACAGAAACCATTTTTATTTAGGGCAGTGTTCTCAGCTCAGAGGATGGGCTTGAAAAGGGATTTGAGGGAAGGTCTTTGAACTCCCTGGAGCTACAATTACAAAATTTCATGTTATAAGTGCATGTTAATTTTTGTTTGTTTTGTTTGTTTGTTTGTTTTTCCGGGAGAAGGGTCCACTGAGGTAAATTCTCAAAGGAATACAAAATCCCAAAGGTGGACCACCGTAAGGGCTTTTCTCCAGTGGCCCTGTTTGGTGAGTAAATAAAGGCAGCATCTAGAAACCAGAAGTGTTCACAATACGTCTATCTCCTATAGGTATTTCCTTCGAGCCACCATCAGCCGCCGTCTCAATGATGTTGTCAAAGAGATGGACATTGTAGTTCATACACTCAGCACATATCCAGAGCTGAACTCTTCCATCAAGATGGAGGTTGGGATTGAGGACTGCCTGCACATTGAGTTTGAGTATAATAAATCCAAGTAAGTATCTGGGGCCTCATGGTTGTGAACTATTGAGGGAGGTTAATAAGATAGTACTTAATGAGAATGCAAGCTGGTGGAGTCCTGGCCTTGGCTGGCTTGAAGTGACATGTTCACTGACATGGTACCGTAAATATATGTGCCAGGCTGGTGAAAGGTAGATAGAGTAGGAAATCAAACTTCATTCTACTTAAACTAAACTGTTTGCAATTAAAAAGGTACATTTAAGTCAAATACCCCGCATTGTCTTTCAGAGTCAAGCTAGACAAACTTTAAGGTTGTTTTGGATCCAGGTACAGCTCTTGCCTTCTACTGATGACCACGAAGCATCTCAGAATACCATTCCTGTTATCATTTGTGTGTGTCTTTACAGATCAATGTGAAGAAACCAAACGCTGACCACAGTTTGTTGCTTCCTCCTGAGCTTAAATGAATTGTAGCAAAGAACACCTTTTTATAAAGGTCTTTAAATTTTAGCTGGCAACTTGGGAAGCCATGTCTATTTTAAACTGTGTTTGCTGTCTGAACATGAAACTATTTAAGCGCTTATAAATCACAAAACTTACTGACACTTCAAAAATGTACTACAGACATCTTTCTTTTCAGTATAATACATTCCTGAAAACGTTTGAAAATCAAACATGCAAAGTAAAAGTGTATTCTATTCAGAGAGAGCTAAAAAAAGAAATTAGAGTCTCTAACTAGGGTTCTCACTAGGGAGACCCTCACATCAGACCCACTGTTTTCAAGAGCAACAGGGTTGTCAGGGGGAGGCAGGGGGGTGTTGTGGAGCCAATTGGCTCTCCTGTGAAGGGAGAGGAACAGGGCTTTTTAAAAAACTAGCAACATACATGCTTCCTAGAACAGGGGTGAGGGAAAGGCATATTTTTTCCCCTGCCCTCTGGCCTGGAATGACTTGTGACCCAGAACGGGCCCTGCTTGGCTGGTCCCACCTATGGAATGGGGTGGGGTGAGCTGGGAGGGGGTGTTGATCTGGGCCAGGCAGGGACACGTAAGGAAACAGCCTTCTTCCCCTTTCTCCTCACAGTCTCAGGGCTCTTTGAGCCTTCTGGAAACGAGCCACCAAAAGTGCATGCCCACCAGTGCTCCAGCCACCTGGTAAAAGGGGTAGTTGGCAGGCAGTGCTACCTTGTGGAGCTCAAAATAGCTGTCAGTCAGCAGTATGTTCAGGACCAAGCATGGTATGTGAAAGGCACTTCAGAAAGTTTATTTCATAACATCAAGAACTGGGTGTTCAAACCTGTCCTGCCCTCTCAGCAGGCTGTGCTGTGCAAAAGCAGACAGTCTAATGGAGAGCCTAATCCCATTCTGCCATTAAGGATTGCCCTTGGGGTAAGATTAGCAGGTAACACTTTTATGCCTCAGGTTTCTCACCTGAAAACTGGAGTCCTGGATCAGGATAATGGGTTTCAAACACATACAGAAAGGATGAAGTGAAAGAAGAGCCAGGAACCAGGGTTCTATGCCCTCCAAAGGAGTGATACTTTTATGTTTTTCACATTTTAGTGCTTCCATGTAGGATTTCATTGAGAATAAAGGAATTTCCAGGGGCACCTGGGTAGCTCAGTTGGTTGAGAGTCCAGCTTCAGTTCAGGTCAGGATCTCAAGATTCATGGGTTCGAGCCCCATGTTGGGCTCTGTGCTGACAGCTCAGAGCCTGGAGCCTGCTTCAGATTCTGTGTCTCCCTCTCTCTCTTCCCCTCCCCCTCTCGTGCTCTATCTCTCTCTCTCTCAAAAATAAACATTAAAAAAGATTTAGAAGAAAAATGTTTAGTTTTTCAAAATTTGAAAACCCCTAGAATCTATGATCTCTCAGCATTCCTTCTAAAATGCTGGGAGTGGCCTACGTGCTGCTTTTGTAAGTGTTCTTAAGTTATCTACTGAGAGTGTCTGCAGTCTTCCCAGTTAGACTGTAAGCAGAAAGGCAGAATGAAATAGAGGGGAGAAGACAAGCCTAGAAATTAGGCACCTGGGCTTACACCCTGTGTCTGTCCCCTACTCAAATCTGGTGCAGGTTTGAACCAGGGGTTCAAGATAGGGGTTCTATCTTCTTTGAACTTTCTTTTCTTCACCTGTAATATAAGGAGGTTGAATTCTAAAGTCCCTGCCAATACTTACGTCCCATGATTCTGAGCTTCAGGTTTGAAGATTTTCCCCTCTGCCTGCATGTGTACACACAGACCACTGGTACTACAGACTGACTCAAAAGATTGAAAGGTCAGAAAGCATCGTGCAGCATGGCTGAATTCACAACAGCTCACAGAGCACACACCATGTCAACAGGGCCCAGAGAGAAGGTGCCCATGGAGCAGTACGCATGCCCTGGCCTGTCACATCCACAGCAGACGAAGCTGCTTGCTGCAGGCCACCAAGGCCCACTTCCCAAAAGACGTCTTGTGGAGTTCAGAGACAGAGAGCAAGACCTGATTCCTGTATTTGTGGGGCTGGACTCCCATACATCAGGACATTTGAGACAACACATACACAAATACACAAGGCATAAACAGAATTAAAGCACTGGGGAGATAGATCAGATGAGCATATAACATGCAGGAAAGATGTCCTGTGCTTACGTACGGAAGAATGGAAGGGATAGGGACTACTGTGATTCAAGTAAAGAGCATAGTGGGAAATCATTCTGCAGTGGCAGTTGTGGTGAAAATATGAGTGAGTGTGCACCATGACTCCCCATCTTTAGCCAGCCTGCATGGCGGCGCCCCTGTCCTAAAACCCAGAAGGCCTGGAAATGTGCACAGGTCAGCTGCTGTACACACATCTTGTTTTCTGTGCTTTCTCTTCCCCAGATACCACTTGAAAGATGTCATTGTAGGGAAGATCTACTTCCTGTTGGTGAGAATCAAAATCAAGCACATGGAGATAGATATCATCAAGCGGGAAACGACGGGCACAGGCCCCAATGTGTACCATGAAAACGACACGATAGCCAAGTATGAGATCATGGATGGGGCGCCCGTGAGAGGTGAGCATCCTCGCCCCCAAGCCCACAGCCACCTCCCCTGTTCTCCCAGGCCCAGCATGGAATTATGGAGGGGCCTGGGGTGGTTATACTGCTAAAGTAAGATTGCCTGTTCACCTATAATTTCTCATCTCTAATTGTTTACTGTGGATCCCAATAAAGAGGAAAAGAAGGGCTGGGTATGTGGAACTCCAAGCTCCTTCTCTACCTTCACCCAGAAGAGCTCCACCTTGGCCTTGTTTACACATTGAGCTTGTACTGGAGATTTCATCTTAAGAGTTACACGTCTTAAAAACAACAACAACAACAAAAGCTTGAAAAGTACTGGTTTAGCAGATAGTTTGCACATTTTACCTACTGACATTCTTTGCTACTAGGGAGCAAGATATTAATGCAGAATAATCACTTTTGTTCCTTAGTTCTAGCTCTTGTGAAATGACTCATTCTCTGAATTCATTCACCAAGTGCACATACTCCATCCAGCACTACCAGGTGCCACAGACCACACCGGGAACGGGACAGAAACAGTGAGCCTCCGCCCCACCCACCCCAGAGCTGACATTACATCTGGAGTGAATGGAGTTGCAAGCTTTGTTATTTGGGGAGTCTGTGATTATTTGGGAGTAGCAATCATTTATGTTCTTCTGGCCCTGCAGCCATTGATGATGAAGAATATATTTTTTCATTTAGAAGTGCTTGGTGATGCCAAGGTTTTATTCAGTTTATTCCTACATGTCTTCCATGTGGAAGGAGGGGACAATGACAGCTGATTCTTGGGCATCATCATTTTAGGTCCTTGCGGGGGGATAGGACTGAACTCTCCTGACTCTCTGCATGTTCCATTTTTTTCACCAGCTGTACAAGTAAACCCACTTGTCATTTCCCTTGAGAAATAAGACAAAACAGTAGATAATTAAAAGTGCATTTATATTTAGCTTAGACTACATTATAAGTTTGGCCTTTCTCAGTAGAATTACTGTCCTAATTTCATTTCTCTTAAATTAGGAAAGGCACAGTGTTAGAGCTGGAAGGGACCTAAAATATCATGTAGTCTGATTCCACAATTTTTCACATGAGAAAATTAGGGTCCAGAGAAAGCAATGGACTTACACAGAAGTCATACAACTGGTTAATGGAGAACTGGGACCAGAATGAGGATTTTCTCTTTTTCAGATCACTATACCACCCTGTTTATCCATCTTAGAGTGGGATGTGTTTTGCGGGGCATACACCATTTAGGTTGGAGGAAGGTGGCATTGAAATTGCTGACTGACATGATGAGTTAGCTGGGGCTTGGCAATTGGCCTGTTAAAACACAACAACTAGACACATTACATATAATCGAAAGATGCTTAGCAGTAGTATCCTGTGCTGTTCATACTCACTGGTCTCTATGTTGGAACAGTGAGAGAAGATGCAACAGGACCTGGAATCGAATTGCAGAGTCACGTTTTTGCTTCAGAAGATCACTGAGCCAGAGAATGCAACTTCCCAAAGGCTAGAAGCATTCCCTTGAGTGTGCCATGACACGCTCAGGTGGCGCCTCCCTTGCTGTGGGCAGAGAGTGACTTGGTGTAAGGTAGGGTGGGTCACTTTGCCCTTTGCTCTGACTTCTGCCTGGCCCTTCCAGGAGAGTCCATCCCGATCCGGCTCTTCCTGGCGGGCTACGAGCTCACCCCCACCATGCGGGACATCAACAAGAAGTTTTCCGTGCGCTATTACCTCAACCTGGTGCTGATAGACGAGGAGGAACGACGCTACTTCAAACAGCAGGTGAGGCCCAGGTACCTCCCTGAGACCCCTGGCTGCCCTAGAGCCAGCACAGGAAGGGTATCATCCCTGTGAAGATCAGGTTCCATTTCTGACGGATTAAGTGGAGTGGTATAGGGGAGAGAGACCCAGGTGCCACTTGTTGGTTCACTGAGAGGGAATCCCATGACAAGAATGAGGGTCCCTACTTGACACCTCAAGTTCGCTTTTGCAGGCCTAAGGCCAGTGACCACTCTGCCCTTCCTGCCCACACCAGAAGGAGCCCTGGGTGGTGTGGACAGTGGCTATCTTTGGTGAGAGAGGAGCAGAGGAGGTTTTGCTAAGATTCCTGGGAGAAAGTTAGAGCCTCTGGGAACCCCACCCTCATGCCTCCCTCTCAAGATAACATGTCACCTCCTTCTCCCAATTCTGCAGGAAGTGGTGTTGTGGCGGAAGGGTGACATTGTACGGAAGAGCATGTCCCATCAGGCAGCCATCGCCTCACAGCGCTTCGAAGGCACAACCTCCCTGGGTGAGGTGCGGACCCCCAGCCAGCTGTCTGACAACAACAGCAGGCAGTAGGCCCCCAGGGCCAAGAAGCTGCTGGGCTTCCACCCAGCACCCCCGTCTACCAAACACCAGCGGCTGGGGGAGGGGAGGACGGTGTGATGTTCAACTGACCCGTTACTTGCAACCTGAAAACAAATCATGTTTTGACTTAAATTCTTTTTTTCTGAAGAACCTAAGGGGCTTGGGTTGGGAGGCAGTCTCCTTGAGATTCTGTGGCTGATGTGAGAACAGGGAGAGGTAGCATCCTGGTAGCTGGTCTCTCTGGGGAAAAGAGCCTTTTGTTGAGGCCTTCCATGGGGGGCTGCCTCACATCTTGCAGGGGAGCAAAGAGCAGGCATCCTTGGATCCTGGGTCTCTGAGCTTCCTGATACAGGAAGCATGTCCTGAGCATGTCCCTGGGATTCTGAACTGCCAGCGGGGCCAGGGGGTAGTCCTATCTTATTCTCCCCTCTGCTGTGTCTGAGGTAGTGGCCAAAGAAGCTGGTCCTTCCCCATCCTAAATGGCAGCAGGGAGACTCAAGATCGGGAAGCTACCTCTTTGGGAGTCTTGGATGTGGTGCTTTGACGTTTCCACAAGCCACCTCCTTTCTGGCCTTTCTCTCACTGCTGGGACCCAAGCACCTCCCTTCTCCATCTTCTACGGACTCTTGTCAGTAACGTCCTGGAACAGAAGCTTGTGGAAGGGCCTTTGGCTGTTGTCCCCTCACCTGTGAGAAATTCTGGGCACAGAGACACCTGGGGTTAGTGTCATGCATGGATGGCAGCAGTGTTGGATATAAGAGGCCAAGACAGAAGTATGGTGACTATGTGTGGTTGCAGTCTGCCTGCACCCCATGACTGCACTCTCCAGCCCTGAGGGCTGGGTGGCTCTAGGATACTGCTGTGTGCCACAGCAAGCCCAAATAAGGGCATGTGTTTCCTCTAAGAGATCCCGGGAAGGCCTTGATCTCTTTGCTTCCCTAAGAATGGATCCTCATCACTCCTTGCTCTCCCTTCATTTAATTTGTGGGAAGTAGGGCTTGTAAGTTTTGTTCTTACTGTCACCCATGCCCCTTCATTCTCTGAGTTTCAGGAGGGAGAGGAGAGCCTCAGCAGAAGACTCTGCTACACAACTTCAGAATAATTCTGCTTGCCAAATTATGTCTTCACCTTCACCAGTTGGCTGACCAGACTTTAGGACCATTGATGTTTTTGTTTAAAAACATACAGAAACTCTTGTGGGTATTCTTGTTACATGAAAGGAAAGGGGACCTTCCCTCTGTTGCACTGTGCTCGGGCCTATTGGAGTAAAGGTGTTGACATCCTTTTCTGCCTCATCTGGAAATGACCTATTGGCCTTCCTTCCCTTCAGGCAGACCCCATTGGCCAATAAGTCCAATATCTGTGGGTCTGAGTTCTCTATAGGTTGGAAAGCAGGGGGTTTGGTTCCTTTGTCATCTTTTAGTGTGGAAAATGGGGACTCCTCTTTTCCTCAGAAATCAGTGTAGTCGTGGGCCTCTGACTGGGCAGGGCTCATGGGTCAGGACTGAGACTGGGGGGAGAAGACACTGGGATGACACTAGAGGTTGACTGGGGACAGCAGAACCACAGAAGGTAAGGTGGCTCCCCCCCATGCCGGACCCCGAGTTCAGGTGCGACGGACAATCTCATGGGAAGAGAATCACCCATCCAGCTGCCCCTGGATTATCAAGTTTGGAGTTTAAGGATATGGGGGAGGCAGATTGTGTGCTCCTTGCCTTTTCCAGATCATGAGATTAGGCTCTGGTGTGCCTCCCATAACAGCTGGTATTCTAACTAGAAAGTTCCTCTGCCTCCCGACTGATAACCCAAATTCATTTTCCAACTTTCATAACATCTTAAACTTTTTTTTCTGGGAGAACTAGAAGATAGAATTTGCTTTTATTCTCTCAGGAGCTGTGCACAAGCCAGGTCTTCTGTTTTCTCTCACTCTGCCCCCATTCTCTACTTCTCTATGCGACTGTGGAAGTGAGAGGAGGGACCGCCCCCTCCTTTAAAGGTCCCCATACCTGGGAGTGCATAGGTACTAAACCAAGCAGTGCAACTTGTAATTAAGCAGCTGCAGTGTTTACATGTTTCTTAATGTGTCGTCTTTTCAATGGCTGTATTTTAAAAAAAAAAGAAGAAGAAAAAAAAGAACACTTGTTTCAATTGTCTCTCTGATTAAAGGAAGCCCCTGTGGCTTGGAGGCATTGTGCCCATGGTCCACCAGGTTCTGTGGTTTCTTCTGTCTTATACTGTCTTATACTCACACAAAAGGGGAGACAGACACCCACCCTGATCCAACATGACACCTGCCCTCTCTGTGGCTGTGGCCCCTGGCGAACACTGATGTTTTATTCACACCCATTTCAGGTAAGCATATGCTGAGAAAGGAATCCCAGCTGTATTCTCACCTGGCAACCTGTGCTGATGTTGCTGGTGGTTTAAAGCCCTATGGGACCCAGATGACTTCAGGGGCATCTGAGGAAGGCTGGTGTAGAAAGACAAAAGTTCATTTCAGTAGGGGTAATAGAACCCTGCACCCTGGAATTTGCTACAGTAAAGGAAGATGGTAGAGGGTAACCCTGCACCTTACTGATGGGCAGAAGATCTGCAGTGCAGTAGTCTACCACACCCAGTGCTACTTTAAAAGAAAAGCTTCCCAACTTTGATATTAATGTTTTATTGAAAAAGGTACATGAAAATCACCTACGTACACAACCCCAGGTCAACATAACAAGAAAGCCTTCTCACACCTCTTTCTGTCTTACAAAAGCTTGAATTCTTTGGAACAATGTCTTGCCTATTCCAGCAACATGGTCCCAGTTAACTTGGTTCCTTTTCCTCCAGGCTCAAAATAAAATCGAACTCCTCTACCAAAAAAGGGGGAAAAGAAAGCAAAGAATTAGGAGGTGTGTCTCTTAAACAGGGAGGTTGTGTCAGACATTTCATATTGTTACTGAGGTAGGTTGTCATTCATTCAAAAACTATGGAATGTTTTACTATGTGCCAAGCACTGCTGGGCACATAGTAATGAGTAACTCCAGACCTATTTCCTCCTTCGTGGATATTATAGGTGAGTAGACAGGCTCAAAGAGGTTAAATACTGTGCCCAAGCTTAATCAGTAATAAATGTGAGTTCACATAGTCATTCTAGTATGTGAGTAATATAAAAGAAAAGGCCCACTCTTACCTTGGGTCAGGGGCTGAATTGAGAGTCTCTGGCGACTGAAGAGAGCCATATTTTTTAAGGGGCCTCCAGTGGCTTTGTGAGCTTGGTGATGGGTTTTGAGCTCAGCCAGGGTGATGAAACGCTTCATCATCCGAACAAATTGTACATCCACCTATGTGACAGAAAGTGTATGGGACAGAAAGACACGTGCAGGTAGATTCTGTCCACCGTGTGCTTTAGCTTCTTATGGGAGGTTCTTATAGGTAGGGCTGCCAGTGTTCTGTTCCTATTCCCAAAGTCAGGGTAACCTCATCTGAGTAAGAACTGGACTCTATACCTTGACCTAAAGACACCCCACACCTTCTTCCTCCCTCTCTTTGTCCATTCTTTTACTTTCATGAAATAGGAAAAATAGTAATCTTTACCATGGACCATTTGGGGTTGTCTTCCTTGCTGGATGGGTCATAATGGGGATTGTTTTTCTCAAACTGTGTGTGGTCTGGGTAAGCCTCCTTTACAATCTGAAAACAAAACCAAGTCTTCAATCATTTGCCTGGACAGTCAGCTCCATGGCCATTTTTTTAAAAAAATTTTTTAACGTTTATTTATTTTTGAGACAGAGCAGGAGTAGGGAGGGGCAGAGTGAGAGGGAGGCACAGAATCCGAAGCAGGCTCTAGGCTCTGACCTGTCAGCACAGAGCCCGATGTGGAGCTCAAACCCATGAACCAACCGTGAGATCATGACCTGAGCCAAAGTCGGATGCTTAACTGACTAAGCCACCCAAGCGCCCCTCCAGGGCCAATTTTTAATTCTAGTCTGACTTTCACTTCTGACCCTGCACATTCTAACCTCTTCAGCTGTGCCGTAGAGCCAATGAAGGCTCAGATATCTGGAAATAATATATAGGCAAGCATAGGAATCAATCTTATTTTGATAAAATCTTAAAAGTAATGTTCTAAAACCAAGTATTAAAGGTTATTATTGGTGCCACTGTCTTTCCACCTGCAGTTCATAATTTTATCCTAGTAACTTCTGATCTGGAAGAGCTATCATCAGGCCTGTTTTTGAGTGAAAGACCAAGGCACAGAAATGAGAAGTCTGTACCAGCGGGACCTGAAATGAAGGCCTTGTTATAGTCCTTGTCATACTGAAGAGGCCTGAGTGGTGACATCAGGGATGGGGAGGAGGGTACTTCTTTTTTGTTAACTGATTTAAGCTTTGTTCCTTTATATCTACATGAGTAAGTTTCCCTGAAGGGAGAGGGATTAAGACCAATGCCTATACAACTGACCTTCACAAGTCCTGCGATGCCTGGCTCTTTGCAGTTGCTATGGTAGAAGAAAGCTTCTTGCTCCAGCTTCATGGCTCGAAGGAAGTTCCGGGCCTGTCCCAGGGGAGAATAAACAACTACCTTCCTCCTCACCCACTGGAAAACACTAGCTGTTAGTGGAAATCAAGTCTGCTTTCCTTAGATGAGGTTTTCTTTTCTGCAGCTTGCCTTTACTGAAACACCCAGACTTGTATCCAGACCATTTGCAAACTGCATGCAGAGTAATTAAGGTATTTTTGAATACATTTTCTATTTTATTATCTGGGCCATTGGCCAAGAGATTTTGCTACTGAATAAGTCATGGAAGGAGGCAGGCATTTACCCAACGCCTGGGTCTCAGGCCCTGCTTTTACCCTCTTACCTGGTAGTTGCGAACACCATCCCAGCATGCTGTCTGCTTGGGCTGTGCTTTAAGATCCTCGATGCTGAACTAGGCAACAGGAAATGAACCCATTCATTAAACAATCTTGACGCCAACTGGAAATAATATGGAAGTAGATAGTTTCTTCCCCTACACTGAGGGTGCTACTTGCTATAGTGGGAGTATGTAGTTTACTGGGAAGTAGTTCCGCAAAGCCACTTCTGTTGGGCACATGTAAGTAAGCCTTGTATTAACTTGTTATCCTTGTTAATTAAGAAGATCAGTTGAATGGATAATCCAGATGATAATGTGTTTGTTATTTGTATTTTACTCATTAAGGTACTATATATTTCTTCTATAATATTTTTCTCCAAGCTATTATTAAAATTGGTTTATATTAATTCACTGAATAAATACTAGCTGTTGGCAGAGAAATATGTAGGATTATGGCAGGTGGCAAGAGTAAGGCAACATAAGATTGAAATGTTGCCCAGGTCAGGGTTTGGCAAACTATAGGTTTTAGGCCTGATTTTGTAAATGGTTTTATTAAAACACACCCACACCATTTATTTACATGTCGTCCATAGCCACTTTCTTGCAACAGCAGCAGAACTGCAACAGCAGTGAGAAGACCTGAAAACCTAAAATATTTATTATGTTGCTGGTAATAAACCTTGCTGATTTTATTCCTTATTTCCTTACTATCTTTCCCTTAACTCTACCCTTCGGAGAAGCTGGTGGACTCTGTGGTGTCCCATATTTATTTCTTATCTAAAAAAACAGCTTGAAGGGATTAAAGACAGGTACCTGGTCTCACCTTCACATCTACACCTTTCTCTAATCGGCTTTCTGCCTCTGACTTCATCAGCCAGTAACTACTTAGATACTTCCCACAGGTTTTGGAGGCTGAAGTCTTCTGAGGGCTGGAGTTAACCACTTGAGCCGATGCCCCCACTGGGTTCTTAGTCTTGGTACGTTTTCCTGCCGGTCCCTTATTGTCTGCAATAGAAACAAACAGCAGAAACTGGTCATGCTGGCTGAGAAGTAATGTTGCATTGTGGGGAAAGCACATGCTTTGGAGTCAGACCTGGATTCAAATCCTGGATCTGTCAATTACTAGCAGTAGCAACTGAATTGCTGAACTTCAGTTTATCTATAAAAATGGGACAGGAATGCCCATCTTCACAGGGTATCTTCTGGATTATCCATTCAGTGGGATAAGAATACCTTACATGGTTGTGGGTTAGGATTGACAGTCCTAGCAGAGTTCTGACTTGTGTTAAGTAATTTTCTTTCTTTACCTCACTCTCTTCTGTGCCCTTGCTGAGGCTATTTCTCTCCAATGAGGAAACCAAACACCTACTCCACAAACTTGTTTTAGAGATTAAGTACAATAGTGCTAACAATGGGTTTAGACAATGCCTGGCATTATAATAAATACTCAATAAATATAAGCTATTATTATAATTATCATCTCATAGTTCTTTTTTGCTTGCTCACTGTGCTTTGTGGCCTGCTTCCTTCCAGCTCCTTGAAGGTGCCAGAAGAAGCTGGATAAAACAGCTCATTCTGTACTTTGTAGACTTGGCAAAGATGACTTTATCCTAAGAGAATTAGAGAAAATGTTCCTGGAACATATTAGGCACTCAATAGCTTAATATGAGTTGTTAAATCCATACTCTATGACAGACCCTGAGCTCTATTTGTTACCCTAACAGTAACTCAGTTAATCTGTATAATGAGATATTCTGTTCATCTGCTAAATGTGTTCCAGATTACACACTTAGTAAACAATATAATCAGGAACTGTCCCCTGGTCTATCTGGATCCACCCTTAATGACTGTACCACACTGCCTCTGAATTTAGTCCCATCTCTCCTACATCAGCCCTCATTAAGTATCATTTATGGGTGTCTAATACTCAGAACCTCCCTAGCCTAGTTGATCAGGTGGTCCCTTTGGAGGTAAACACACTGCAAATACCATTATGTGTTGTTAACACAATGTATTGTAGTCAATCTGGAACTTCTGCCATTCCCAAAAGTACTTTAATTGCTTTGTTTCTGCACTTCATCTACTTAGAATGCCATTCATTCTTGTGAATATAAAAATGTCATTGCATTTTCTCTGCCTGAGGAAAGACTTCCCGTTCTTTAAGGCTAGATTCAATTCCACTTCCGTTTCTGGCAGTCCTTACTGCCCTCACACCCTTAGCCATCTAGTGTCCTAGACCTTTTCACTCATGTCTGTTTGCATTCTCCATGACAGCAGAACTAGGCTTTTTTTTTTTTTTTTTTTAATGTTTTATTTATTTTTGAGAGAGAGCGGGACCGGGAGCTGGGGAGGGACAGAGAGAGAGGGGAACAGAAGATCTGAAGCAGGCTCTGCGCTGACAGCAGCAAGCCCTATGTGGGGCTCAAGCTCACAAACTGTGAGATCATGACCTGAGCCACTGTCTGACGTTCAACGAACTGAGCCACCCAGCAGAACTGTATGTTATTGACCTTAGTACAAGCCACCCCTTATCTACTATTGCTTTAATGAACAAACAAGAAGCTCTGGGTATAAGCTTGGTGGGAAGAATAAAGAAGATGGAAGTCAATTAGGAATAACGTAACAGAAAATCCGCGAAAGGATTCTCCCGACAGACAGGGAGTTGAAAGTGAGCAGTACGAAACAGGTCCTAGGGAAACTAGGGCCGCCTTTTTGCAGCCTAGGTGCAGCTCACCTGGCCCAGCAGGCTCGGCAGACCCAGCCAGCCTCTTCCGGGGTCTCGGCATGGTGCCCCTGCGAGGGCTGAAGTGCAGAGGATTCTGGAATCAACCAAGAGTACAAGAGGCAACTCTGAATCTGCCCCCAGAAACCTGTGCAAAGCGAGATGCAGACAATGAGAGGAAGCGGAGTTTCAGTCCCGAGGGTCTTTTGCGGACCTGGACTTGGGCCCGTCAATCCTTCCCCCAGTTATCTATTCCATCTTGCATAACCTGCCGCTAACGTCTCCTCGGTTAGTAACCTGATCCTTCTCCCATTTATTCACCATTCTCCCGCTACACTGACCCAAACGCACAGCCTACACAACCCCAACCAACCACCCCAGGCTCCAGCACCTGGTCACAGCGTCCCAGCCCGGAGCATCAAGTAAGACCCGGCTCTGTTGCGCCGAGACCCCGGCATCTCTGGGAATTGTAGTCCTGCCTCTGGAGCAGGCCTCCCTGAATCTGGGCTGTGAGGGTCGCTGGATGCACTACAGCTCCCAGGGTGCACTGCGGGCCTGGCTCCTGCAGTAGCGAACGTAACCCACTTGCAAGATCCCGTGTGGAGCAGAGGCTACTATGTTGCTCAGAGGCTGCTGGAGGCTGGGAAGGCCGCTCATCTGCCTGCGTGGTGGTCTGCAGGCCCCCGCCCAGAGCGGCCGCCGGAGCTTGGTCTCCTGCATCGATCGTAAGTCTCTCCCCCGGTGTGCGGGGAGGGAATGCAGTGGTCTGCGCGCCCGTAGAGCGCATTGTCACCCCTGGCTTGTCGTGGGCCGTCACCGGGGTCATCACCCCAAGGCCCACCTGCCCTCTCCCAAGTCGGCTTCCCTCGCTGGCGGGTCTCCCATCCCGTCCACCTGGCTGGCTTCCCTTGGCCGCCCTCACTCTCTGCTGTTTCCATCTGTTGCGCCCCTGGCCCTCGTCTATTACTCTTCCACCCCATCCCCTCCGTGGTCGGGAAGCCAGGCGTCCGAATTTGTGCTCCAGGCCTTCTGCTTAAGCCCTGTCTTTCCTCCTGCCTATTTCACAGGGGCCCTCTAAAGATATATTAAGATAGGAAAATACTTTGTAGTTACAGCTTATTCTTTGCTGCTGATGCTGTTTGTTAATTGTTCAAATCTCCTTAAACGTAGTTGATATTATCGACTTCTTGATACATTTAATAAGTTTACTTGTGAAAACAGTAACTAAGGGTTTTACAATTATCCTCACAACTCTGAGGTAGATTCTGTTACGATCCCTGCTTCCTGATAAGGAGTGGATATAGAGGTGCAGAAACTCATGACTTTGTTTCATTTTATTTTGTTTTAATCATAGGTCATTTAAGGGTCATAAAGGTAGTAAGAATGTAAAAAGCCTGGTGCTGGTTGTGCTAGATGAGGGAATGCTCCTTCCTTATGTGACACAAGATTTGCTCACATAAGTTTTATGATGTAACACCTAAAACGTTTTACTATTGAAACTCCTGCAGGGAAAATAATTATTATTGCAAATGGGAAACTATGAGAATTGACAGACCTGAATGTTTTTAAGTACCAAATAATTTGGATGTGAAGAACAGAGAGTGATAGGGGCCTAGGCTGACTAGGGATAGATACCCAGCCACTTTGTGATTATGTCAAGTACCTAAGCACATTTTTTCTTCTGAAAAAAAACAAAAACAAAAACAAAACAAAACAAAAACCTTTCGAATAAATGACACTTCTTCATTGTAGAATAGGTGATGAATCCCTTAGATTACACCCAGATCTATAATATACACTAGTATAGAATACTGTTTTCTTCTCCATGTCCTAAAACTCCTTCCTAAGTTGCTGCCCTGTTCTAGCATTTAGAATTTGGTAAACAAAATTACCCTTGCTGATACCAAGGCAGGTAAGGAGTTGTTCTGGCAACAAATAGATTAAATATTAAATAGGTTAATATTAAATAACAAATAAGTTAAATATGTTGGAGTACTTCCATCAGCTAGTTGTGTAACTTCAACCAATGAGGAACTTTTTCACCTTTAAAAGAAAGTATCTCTCAATCAGTAAAATTAAAGGAAATTGTCCTTTAATGTATCATTCCACATATTAGAATATCAAATTAATGGGAGTGATTAACAAATATTTCTTTGTTTCATTGCATATTTTAATAAGTGAAAAGTGATTAAGACAATTATGATTTATATTGTATTTTATGTATCATATATTACATATATACTCATTATGTATACTTTCCTCATTCTACAGATGAGGAAATTTACTCAGTATATAGTGCAGCCCCCTCATTTTTCAATGGGATAACTGAAGTTGATTGGGGTTCCTGACTTAGCTTATTGTGTAAGAGAAATGCTGTATTAGGTCGACTGTCCCAGCTTTGTGGTTCTTGCTCTTGGCAATATCCTTCCCTGACCCCTGTCCTGGAACTGAGTATATATAATCTTGCCCACAGCTTCCATGGGACTAAATGAAGAGCAGAAGGAATTTCAGAAAGTGGCCTTTGACTTTGCTGCCCAGGAGATGGCTCCACATATGGCAGAGTGGGACCAGAAGGTGGGAGTTCTCCTTATGGCTAGATGTTCCAAAAATGCCTCATGTGGTGACCAAGATCTCCTTGTAGTCCTAACTTTTCAGTATTTATTCTCCATGCACAGTTCTTACTGCAGATTAGAGTACTGGTAATGGCGTGATTCCTTTCCTAGAAACATCCTCATCATCTTGTAGAGACCTGTTGTTTTGTTTTTTTTTTTTAACTAATTAATTATTTAAAATGTTTATTTATTTTGGGAGAGTGTGTGCAAGTCGGGGAGGGGCACAGAGAGAGGGAGAGAGAGAATCCCAAGCAGGCTCTTTCCTGTCAGCTAATATGGAGCTCCATCTCCCCATCATGAGTTCATGACCTGAGCCTAACTCAAGAGTTGGTTGCTTAACCAGCTGAGCCACCCAGGTGCCTAAGACCAGTTTTTTTTTGTTTTTTTGTTTTTAATTATACAAAGATTTGGACACTCTTAAAACCAAGGCAATTCTGATAATAAAAAGAAACTTTAACACTAGAAAACCAGTACTTCCAGAATGCGTTTTAACTGTTATAGGTAACAAATAGCCTGTTATGTTAAGGGAATACTACACTCTCCCATCTTAATCCCCCATTGTGCCATTTAAAGAAAAGTCCATCTGTGAATCACTTATTGATGACCCTGTTTTTTTGTAGGAGCTGTTCCCAGTGGATGTGATGCGGAAGGCTGCTCAGCTAGGCTTTGGGGGGGTCTACGTACGAACAGATGTAGGTGGGTCTGGACTGTCACGGCTCGATACCTCTGTCATCTTTGAAGCCTTGGCTACAGGCTGTACCAGCACCACAGCCTATATAAGCATCCACAAGTGAGTGCCAAAGCTTGGTGAGCACAACAAAGTGCTCATACCGGTTGACTGTGAAATTTTCAGATCAAGAGAGAAAAGTTCATCTTTGAAGGTTGACTGCTGTTGAGGAACCTAACTGTAAAAGTTCACACTAGGCCTGCTGTTGCCTCTTGGACTGGAATCTGTCATGTTGTATGTTGCTTGGAGAATGAGGTCTGTCAGCTTTCTCTCAAATCCTAGATTGAGCTGGAACCAAATAGACTTCTCTAGGACAGTGGTTAGGGCCCTGATCCCCTCTTCCTCAACCCAAAGACAAAGCCTCCAGGAATTTGCAAAAGTACCTATATAACTCTTTGATTTTTAGGGACCTTATTGAACCTAACTAGAAGTAGCATGAACATCCAAGTGAGAAATACCTTGATCCTGATTATCTGTGGGAACTGTGTGTTCCGGGAGTATGTTTTAACCTAGGCCTTTCCTTTAAATTTGAATTTCCTCAGTGGCAGCTTTTCTCTTCCCACTCTCTCTTCTGCTTCACTCTGCTTTGCTACCTGTGTTCTCCTTCCCCAGACCTTCCCCCTTCAGATGTCTTTTTCTCCATATTAACTCTGTCATTGTTGTTTCTTCTTCTTTCTTTTTTTTTTTTTTTTTTTTCCCTTTTGGTCTTTTCTTCTTGGTTTACCTGTCAGCATGTGTGTCTGGATGATCGATACTTTTGGAAATGAGGAACAGAGGCACAAATTTTGCCCACCGCTCTGTACCATGGAGAAATTTGCTTCCTACTGCCTCACTGAACCAGGTGGGTTTGCCACACTGCCAGCAAGATGAATCAGGAGATGCTGCTCAGGCAAAGCATATAACCCTTATTTACCATGAAGTTCAGCCATACCTGTGGCCTGATGTCACAAGACTCAGAGGCCTCTAGGCCAGAGTCTATCCAGGCTGTCGACTGGAACTTCCTTGTAGGAGGCTCACTGCAAGCCGGTGTTCTGGGAGACGGAAAATGATCTGATTGCTGTCCGCCATTTTCACCAAATACAGAGAGTTCCTTTGGCTGTCTAAGTTTCAAAGTAGGAAACACTGAGTTGTTTGTTGTAAGGAAAGATTTCCTTGGAAGTGGAGCCGTGCTGAGTGTCCCTTAACTTCACTGACTTTCTCTCCTACCCTCTCTGCTTCCTTTTGATCCCTGCCTTAGGAAGTGGCAGTGATGCTGCGTCCCTTTTGACCTCAGCGAAACAACAAGGAGATCATTACATCCTCAATGGCTCCAAGGTACCAGCATACCCACCTTACAGAATTGTTCCCATCTTCCTGCTGATATCACCTGGATCCTTGCTCTCTGCGAGTTAATATTTCCTGGGATTTTTACATGTTGGGTAGAGAATCTCTGACCTATTTCCCTTTATTTACCTTCACTTTCTCTCTCTTTTTCAAGTTTATTTATTTATTTTGAGAGAGAGGGGGAGAGAGCGCAAGTGGGGGAGGGGCAGAAGGAGAGAGACTCCCAAGCACACTCCACACTCAGTGCAGAGCCCAACACAAGGCTCCATGTCAATGACCTTGACATCATGGCCTGAGCTGAAATCAAGAGTCAAACACTTAGCCGACTGAGCCACCCAGATGCCCCACTTTCTCTTTCTTCTGATCTGAGTCCAGATAATTTTCCTCATTTTTGTTTATCCTTTTTATAGTCTCATCAGCTAGATCCCTGATTCCCCAGTCAGCACAGGTTCTTTTTACCCCTTCTTCATTTCTCTGTGCCACCATATACCTCTTAGCAACCTACTGTTGGGAGAATCCCTATGTTTTCCCAGTTGTTAGGCTGCAGGAATGCATGTGTTTCCTGATCCTTGTGCACCCCCTCTCCAACCACCAGGCCTTTATCAGTGGTGGAGGTGAATCAGATGTCTATGTAGTCATGTGCCGAACAGGAGGACCAGGCCCCAAAGGCATCTCATGTATAGTTGTTGAGAAGGGAACCCCTGGCCTCAGCTTTGGCAAGAAGGAAAAAAAGGTGAGTGGCTAATGGACATGAAGCAATTCAAGTTCAAGCAATTCAAGAATCTGTTACCTGCCAGACCTATCTCTGTTCTATTTGTTTTGTTTTAATAGGTTCACATACTTGCTAACTTGCATTGGAGGCAGTTGCTCCTATTACAGTTTCAACAGGAGCAGGTGAAATAAAATAGGGCATGTCTACAGAAATACTATACCACTGGCAAAATGGTGGAGTTTGTCAGTAAGTTCCATAAGCCACCTGTCATTTTAGTGTGAGGGATTTCTCTGTTGTCTGCCTCACCTCCACTTTTGACTTGTGTTTTTTTTATTTCATTTTTTTTAAGTTTACTTATTTTTGAGAGAGAGAGAGAGAGAGGAAGAGTGCGAGCCAGGGGAGGGGCAGAGAGAGAGGTAGAGAGAGAATCTCAAGCAGGCTCCATACTGTTAGCACAGAACCCAGTGCAGGGCTCGAACTCACGAACCATGAAATCATGATCTGAGCCAAAATCAAGAGTTGGATGCTTAACTGACTGAGCCACTCAGCCATAGCCCCTGACCTGTGTTTTTTATCCAACTTCTTATTTTAGTGCACTCTTTTATCCCAGGAAAAAATACTTACAGAAGATCTGTTGGTGACTAGAGGTCTCAGGAATGAAAAGCATATCAGCCACTTTTCTTCTTTAAATAAATATAAAATAAAACTCATTGGAGATGATTATGGGTATTTCAATAATGTAAGAAGAAGGGTGTTTCCATAGGTGGTTTGGAAAGACATTTCTAGGATTAAGAAATCCCCTAGTCAGGCCATGAATAGTAAAACTATGATTACATAACTGTAGCTGGTGGTAAGATGAGACCATTCAGATTTGTTAGGGCAGGTGACCAGAATTGTCATCTGCCTCCAATATGTACTGTTACAGTTATGACTTTGGGGGAGATTTCAGGTAATGAAATGACCCCTAAATGTACTTCTCCTTTCATAGCTCCTAGGGTTTCCATATTTCCCTTCATGAGCCTTCCTGATATTTTATAAACTGCCAAAGAGTTAGAAGTATTAGTGCCCCTTATCTTTTATAGGATGATAGGTTTTTACTAGATTCCTGCCATGTACAAAGCCTGATGCTGGCTCCTGGGATGGGGAGGATACAAAAGTCACTCCTAGCCTTGTCTGAAATTATAAGACCTATGCTGTCTCACATGTATAATGTATGTGAAGTTATACAGCTATAAGATATCTTAATTCTAGGAATGTCTGCTTTGGGCCATATGACATAGATCAACTTACATAGTCTGGCACATAATTTTACAGGATTGAGTTATGCTGATTCAGGTTGTCTGTGCTTATAAAGGTAGTGATGATTGTTTCAATACACAAGGGTAGTATCCACCTCAGTATTCTGTTGACAGACTACCAAAGCTATCAAGTTTAGTGCCTAGAGAAAAGTTGTAAATAAGTTCCAGAAACAAAAAGTATATCTTTTCTTCCTTTCATTTTCTATTTTCTCTCACTTTTTAAGTGTATACATTTTCTTTTTTTGTTGTCTTTTTTTAATTATTAGTTTTGCTTTATATATGTTTCAATGTAAGGGAAATCTGGAAGGACATCTATTTATGCATTTGACAGCTGTTGAATGCCCACTGTGTGCCAAGCATTCTTCTAAACAGTAGGGATGGAGCAGTGAACAAAGACAAGCTCTGCCCCCATGGAATTAACCTTCCAGCAAGCAGAGATAAGCCACAGACAGGTGAATAAGCCACAGGGACAATAGAGAAATCCCTCACACTAAAATTTCTGGAAGTGTTCTGTGCTACAGAGGAGATAAAACAGGTTGATAGGATACTGATTGAGGAGAGCTTGGGAGCTTCTACAATAGACCTGAACTCTGAGAGGTCATGACTTTTGAGATGAGATCCCAAGTATATTAGAAGGAACAACCATAGGAAGAATTCTGGGCAGAGACAACAAATAGACAGATGGCCTATTTGGGAAACGGAAAAAATGTTCAGTATGGTCCTAGAGAAGTGAGCAAATAAAAGAATGGTGTGGGTGTAGGATGAAATTGGACAGCAAGCAGGGCCTTGTAGGCCGAGATGAAGAGTCACCCATTGATCCCCATGGTTGACCTGACTGTTCTGGTCAGTCAGACTTCTGACCCAAGAAGCCAGCCTTTCTCCCTGTTCCATGCCATCTTTCCTGCAAGGATGGCTGTGACTTGGCATATTTAACACATTATATAGCTGAGAGCTTTAAACTACTAGTTTTGCATTGACTTTATGGGAAGGTAATGAGGACTTTATATTGGATTTAATTGTTAAAAGGTTTTGCATAGAAGAATGAGTTTTGTCATGGGAGGGCTGGAAGTGAGGACTCCCAGAAGAGGGAATGAAGATAATATGTAGGACAGAAGTCAAGAGTGACAGAAGGAATGGGCTCTAGTGGTAGTGGTCCAGCAGTTCAGGGCCTTCAGAAAGGGAAATGGGATATCTGTTCTCACTGGCTAAAGCTACCCAGGGGCCCAGATAGGATTAGGAAAAGAATTCTCTGCATAGGGGAGGAAGGTAGATGTTTTTATAGTAAGGGGTTAGAAGTGAAGAGGTAGCAGGTATTTGTTTTGAGCTCTTTAGAAATATTATTAAAATAATAATTTTTGTTTCACTCTTGCTTTCAGGTATTTATTTGGGGAGATAAGTTCTCAGGTAACCCCTATACAGGCCAATATTGGGAGGTTTGAGACTTGTAGAGATTATGGGAGCCTAAAAGAGAAGTTCAGTGTTGGCTCAAGTGACCTAGAAGGCCTCAGGAGGTTTCATTTAAGCCAGACTTTGATAGAGAGAGCAGAATAAGCAAAATATGGATTGAAAAAAACCTAGTGGCACAGTACACAGACCAGTTTGAGTTGAGACTACCAATAGGTGACCAATAGAAGAAAAGGCTGGTAAAGAAGGACGGGCCCAAATTGTAGAAGACCCTAAATGAAAGGTTGAGGAATAAAGTTTATTTGCCAACAGAGGGAGCTATTGAGTGTTTTTATGTAAAGAAATGGTCAAGTAAAGGCAGTAGTGTTTACAGAGCTATACGAGAAGTGGGAAATTTTACATAGTCTTGTGCTTTTAAAAATCTGCCGCATTGAGCCTTAGAGTTCTTTGAAACCTTGAAGTACCTTGAAGAAGAGATGAAGAGGATCAAGTAGTGAGGGTCTTTATCTATTTATATATGACACTTCTGAATAAGATTTTATTTGAAGAAAGTGGCCCTGCTGGCTTTCCAGTCCAGTTCTCTTACATAAAGGAAAACCGAGGCCCCAAAGAAATCAAGTGATTTGTTCAGAGATAAATACAGCTAGTTAGTTTCATAACATGGACTACATCTTAGGTATTTAGAATTCTCTCTGGGCTCGTGGCTGACATATTCAGCAATGTCCTGGTAAATCAGCTCTCCAGGAAAAACAAAAACCAAAACACTCATCTGTAAAGCCACCAACCTGTTATCACTGAATGCCACG
The DNA here is from genome assembly GCF_023721935.1 of Panthera uncia. Classification (NCBI taxonomy): domain Eukaryota; kingdom Metazoa; phylum Chordata; class Mammalia; order Carnivora; family Felidae; genus Panthera; species Panthera uncia. Next base: position 81,304,691 of record NC_064808.1, on the reverse strand, counting down.
TTAGGAAAAGATGTGTGTAATTGGCTCATGTGAGCTGCTGACAGCACGTCATTAGATCTCTCTGCAGCCAAACACTCAAACAGGTATTGCCAGCACAGTGAGTGTTATTCCTCTCATCTAATGATAACAATCTTAGAAGTAACACTAAGCTTTTAAAAGGAGAAGTGTGACTGTTGTTCTTGATAATCCTTGTTATCCTTATAGAAGGACAAATCAAATAATCCTTATATTGTCTATGTTTTGTTTTTTTTTAATGTTTATTTTTGAGAGAGGGAGAGAGAACACACAAGCAGGAGAGGGGCAGAGAGAGAGGGAACAGAGGATCCAAAGGGACTCTGTGCTGACAGCAGAGAACCCAACACAGGGCTCAAACTCACGAAATGTGAGATCATCACCTGAGCCAAAGTGGGACACTTAACCAAGTGTGCCACCCAGGCGCTCCCCGCCCCCAACTTTTTTTTTTTTTTTAATAAAAGAATATACTTGTAGAGGCACTAAAAATGAGGACAGTTCTGCCCCAATCCTCAAAGAAATTGTGAGAAATGTTTGTGGATAGGTTAGTCTGGTAAAATAGACATTAGAAGGCAGATAATATGTTAAAAAATGTTTCACTGAAAAAACAATCTATGACAATTGACAAGTGTTTAAGTCTGAACTTTTGTATTGTCTCTGATTTTAAGTTCTCAAGGTCTAAGTCCCAGGATAATGGAACCTGTGCTTCACAGGGTTTCATCAACAGAGAACGGTGCCCTAAATGCTGCCCTGTTGGGCAGCCATACAGTCCCTGATTTTTGCCAGGTGGGGTGGAACTCACAGCCAACCCGCGCCGTGATCTTTGAAGACTGTGCAGTCCCCATGGCCAACAGAATTGGGGATGAAGGGCAGGGCTTCATCATTGCCATGAAAGGACTGAATGGAGGGAGGATCAATGTTGGTGAGAACACAACAGGATGGGGCAGGGAGGTAGCGGACTCCAGCAGGCAGCACTGTGCTGGCTCACTTGAAATGTTGGCACTCTTCCTTTCCAGCTTCCTGCTCTCTAGGAGCTGCTCATGCTTCGGTCATCCTCACCCGAGACTACCTCAATGTTCGGAAGCAGTTTGGAGAGCCTCTGGCCAGTAACCAGGTCATTTCCCAGATGCCCCTGCATTTGCTTTCAGCTCTGTATGAGATCTGCTTTGTGGTCCACATCCTCTAGGAGGGTGAGGCTGTGATTTCTCATTGGAATTCTGCCCCCATCTTAGAACTTATGTTCTAATTTTATCAGTAATCTTTTTCAGGAGGTAATATTGAAGTGCAGGGCAAGCGAAGTGGTCTTAGAACTCACAAGGTGATACATTTTCTCTGTAGAAGATACATTTCTCTGCAAAGTCTGAAGGAGACTTTGAAGCTTGGGGTCACTTAGAAAAGGTACCTCATCAGAGAAGGCTTATGGAGGTCCCCAGATCAGGTGCTGGTCTAAGCCTGTCTATCTTGTCTGGTTCTCTTCTCCCCTGTTCCTGCAGTACCTGCAATTCAAACTGGCTGATATGGCAACAAGGCTGGTGGCCTCGAGGCTGATAATCCGCAGTGCAGCAGTAGCTCTGCAGGAGGAGCGGGAAGATGCAGTGGCCCTGTGCTCCATGGCCAAGCTCTTCGCTACAGATGAATGCTTTGCTGTGCGTGATGGTGCCCTCTGGCTGTCTTGGGTGGACAGGGACCAGCTTTTGGGTCCAGGGATGTTGAGAGCCATTAGTTAACTCCTCGGATGCTGCAGAGATTGCCTTGGGGCTTACGGATATAAATGAACAAATAAGAGGTCTGCTTGGGAGCTGACTTTTTATCTGCCCTGTGCCATTGCACACTCCACTCTGGCACTGTTAATTGATTGTGTTCTAGATGAGACACTTCTTTTGGAAGAAGGTTCAGAGCCTTCCAGTGCCTCTTGTTCAAATTTAGCACTATGCTGTGTTTAAAATGTCAAGGGCTAAGCCATTTCCACATGAGGCTTCATTGCCACTAGATGACACCATGACTTCACATAATCCCAGCCAAAGTGCTTGTGGGCAGCCTCTCCCCTGCAGATAATAAGCAAGAAAGGCAGAGCTTTCTGAGTTGCCCGCCTGGTGGGAACTGGTAAGTTTAGTAGTTGTTGTCCAATCACACAGAATACAGAGCCCCTTTTTGAGCTTGGCTGGTTATCTGTAGGTTGTTCTCCCTCATATTAGTTTATAGGAGGCTGGGGTGGAAGGAGAAGCCACTTGTTCCATAGTCTTCCCAAAATCAGAGATGTGTAGTCCCTATCTCCCTGCAGATCTGCAACCAGGCTTTACAGATGCATGGAGGCTATGGCTACCTGAAGGACTATGCTGTTCAGCAGTATGTGCGAGACTCCAGGGTCCATCAAATCCTAGAAGGTAAAAATTGCCAGAGGTTATTCTCCAGAATGGTTATAGGGTCACCACTTTCCCTGGCCTGTCTGTCCCTATGCTGGCTGGTTCTCAGATCCTGTCTGTCTTTTGCCTTCCTCCTTCCTCTTTTTCCTGACCCTACTCTGGAAGTGCTTTTTGATGCCATACAAGAGCACTATCCTGGGAGTCAGGAGGCTCTGCTTTGTCACCAGAAATAAGCTGCCAAATCACTCCATTTCTACTCTTTTTCTTTGCAAACTTTAGAGAACATTCAAACTCAGGTAATACATGAGAAAGCATTTTGAAAACTGCAGCAGTAACTGTTCTTTACTCTCATAAAGTACTTGGTCCTCAAGGATCCCCAAACTTCGGTACAGTAATTAACACAGCAAATGTGAGCTAATTTGATCACCAGGAACCTCTATAAATTCATATCTTTATAATATGACTAATGGATTTTTCAGTAAACTAAATCATATGGGTATCTTCTTGGTAATCACAGAGTGGATTGGTCTGGGAAATGTGTAAGCTGTTGGAGTATGGCTCAGGGCATGGCCTTCTCCACACTCCACACCAGTGACTCCTGTCCCAGTTAGTGTAAACAGCCAGGGGTGCTCACACTGTAGAAGAGCCAGATGGGGCAGAGGCTTGTCTAAGTGACTTTCAGTGGTGCGATGTGGGGCTGCTTCCATGGTGGCAGAGGAGAGGCTTGTGGGCATTGGTCTCTCTGCCATTTTCAAAGCATTCTTCTCAAACCTGAAGAAGTGTCAGAATCACCTAGAGGGCTTGTGAAAACAGATTGCTAGGCTCTGTGCCCAGAAGTTCTCACTCAGTAGGTCTTGGGTAGGCCTAAAAATTTGCATCTCTAACAAGTTTTCAAACGAGACTGTCACTGTGTGTCTGGGAACACCACTCTGAAACTGAACCCACTGCTCTGGTGTGATGACCAAATCACAGTTTGTAAAAGTTAGAGTTCGCTTTCTTCTGCAAACCCCATTCCTGAAGCACATCGATGAGGTCAGTCACTCTTGCTCAAATTCTTCTGATTACTCCTGTGGTTGTTTCCTTACCCAGCTTTTATGAGTGTGTGAGACTTCACCTTTATTCTAACTCTGCCTTTTAACCTTATAAGAAGAAATGGGAAAGGCCAGATACATAGATTTCAGGCCATGCCATCATCCACTTCTAGAAAATTTGGGGCACTGGTCTTGATCACTTTGTTTCATTGTGGACTTCGTTACTGGATAAATCTGAAATTTTGGCTTGGTTTTATTCGAGATGTGTGATTACTCATTCCTCATGGGGGTTCATATTTCTCTTTGCATTAAAACCCACTGTAAAAATGAAGCAAGAAGTTGACCCCTCCTTTCAGGGAAAATGTTTTTGTTTGTTTTTTTAAAATTCAGTGTTGGGGTGCCTGGGTGGCTCAGTCAGTTAAGCAACTGACTTCGGCTCAGGTCATGATCTCACGGTTCGTGGGTTCAAGCCCTGCGTCAGGCTCTGTGCTGACAGCTCAGAGCCTAGAGCCTGCTTCAGATTCTGTGTCGCCCTCTCTCTCTGTTCCTCCCCTGCTCGTTCTCTGTCTCTCTGTGTCTCTCAAAAATAAATAAACGTTAAAAATTTTAAAAATAAAATAAAAAATTCAGTGTTTTTGTTTGTTTGTTTGTTTTAAGATTTTATTTTTAAGTAATCTCTACACCCAACATGGGGCTCAAACTCACAACCCAGAGATCAAGAGTTGCATGTTCCACTGACTGAGCCAGCCAGGCATCCCTAAAATTTATTTTTCTGATTACCAATGAAATTGGTATATTTATTGTTGAAAACTCATAAAATATAGGAAAAGTAAAAAAAAAAAAAATGACTCATGTGTCCACATTCAGAATTCATATTTTAGATTATTTATATATGTAAGTCCAAAATATCTCCTTTGGTGCTTTTTCTGTGCTTTTGTAGGTGCATTTTCTTAATGTGAGGCATAGTGGCCATACAATATTATAATAGTTTCAGGTGGACAGCATAGTAATTTGACAATTGAAATAGTTTGAGAAGGAAAGGTATTAACTCTTCTTTAATGTTTGTAGCTGTCCAGTCCTTGACTTTTCTTTGTTGGGAGGTTTTTGATTGCCAATTCAATTTTGTTACTAGTAATCAGTCTGTTCAGATTTTTTTAGGCTCCATGCTCAGCACAGAGTCCCGTGCGAGGCTTGAACTGACATCCCTGAGACAAAGACCTGAGCTGAGATCAAGAGTCAGACACTTTATTTTTTTTTTATTTTTTAATTAATTTATTTTTTTAATATATGAAATTTACTGTCAAATTGGTTTCCATACAACACCCAGTGCTCATCCCAAAAGGTGCCCTCCTCAATACCCATCACCCACCCTACCCTCCCTCCCACCCCCGATCAACCCTCAGTTTGTTCTCAGTTTTTAAGAGTAGGAGTCAGACACTTAACTGACTGAGCCACCCAGGTGCCCCCAGCCTGTTCACATTTTCTATTTCTTCCTGATTCAGTCTTGGAAAATTGTATGTTTCTAGGAATTTATCTGTTTCTTTCTTCAGGTTGTCCCGTTTTGTTGGCATATCATTTTTTGTGGTAGCGTCTTAAATCCTTTATGTTTCTGTGGTGTTGGTTGTAACTTCTTACCTTTTATTTCTGATTTTACTTATTTGAGTCTTCTCTCTCTCTCTTTTTTCTTTTCTTTTTTTTTCTTAATAAGGCTGGCTAGGCGTTCATCAATTTTGTATATCTTTCCAAAGAATAAACTCTTGGTTTCACTGATCTTTTCTATTGTTTTTTTAGTCTCTATTTCATTTATTTCTGCTCTGATCTTTGTTATTCCCTTCCTTTTACTAACTTTGAGTTTGTTCATTCTTTTTTACAAATTCCCTTAGGTATACAGTTAGATTGTGTGTTTGAGATTTGTTTCTTTTTCTTTTTTTTTTTTTTTTTTTTTTAATGCTTATTTATTTTTGAAACAGGGAGAGACACAGAGAGACAGAGCATGAGCAAGGGAAGGGCAGACACACACACACACACACACACACACACACACACACACACACACAGAATCTGAAGCAGGCTCCAGGCTCCAAGCAGTCAGCACAGAACCTGACGCAGGGCTCAAACTCACAAACCATGATATCATGACCTGAGTCCCAGCCAGACGCTTAACCAACTGAGCCACTCAGGCAACCCTGAGATTTGTTTCTTGAAGAGGGCCCATATCAGTATAAACTTCCCTGTTAGAACTGCTTTTGTTCTGCCCCAAAGATTTTGGAATGTTGGCTTTCCATTTTCAGTTGTCTCATGCTATTTTATTTATTTCCTTTTTGATTTCTTCATTGGCCCATTGGTCGTTTAATAGCATGTTGTTTAGCCTCCACATGTTTTACACCATTGTGGTTGAAAAAGATGCTTAATATGATTTCAGTCTTCTTAAATTTATTAAGACTTGTTTTGTGGCTTCACATGTGATCTGTCTCAGAGAATGTGCACTTCCATGTGCACGTGAACAGGATATGTGTTCTCACCTTTTTGGATGGCATGTTCTGTATATATCTGTGATATCCTCAAGTCCTATCTGTTCTAAGGCATCATTCAAAGCCATTGTTTGTTTATTGATTCTCTGTCTGGATGACCTATCCATTGATGTAAGTGGGGTGTTAAGTTTTCTTACTATTATTGTATTACTGTTAATTTCTCTCTTTATGTCCATTAGTATTTGCCTTATATATTTAGGTGCTCTTGTGTAGGGCGCATCAATATTTATAATTGTTATATCCTCTTGTTCGGTTGATCCTGTTATCATTATGTAATTACCTTTTTCATGTTTTGTTATAGTCTTTATTTTAAAGCCTATTTTGTCTGATATAAGTATTGCTTCCCTAGCTTTTTAAAAAAATTTCATTAGTATAGAAGATCTTTTTCCATCCCTTCACTTTCAGTCTGTATGAGTCTTTAGGTCTGAAGTAAGTCTCCTATAGGCAGTTTATAGATGGATCTTGTTTTTTAATCCATTCAGTCACCTTTTGTCTTTTGATTGGAGCATTTAGTCCATTTATATTTAAAGTAACAGTAATATTGATAGCTATGTACTTATTGCCATTTTGTTAATTGTTGTCTGGTTGTTTTTGTTCAGTTTCTTTTTTCTTTTCTTTCTGTCTTCCCTTGTGATTGATGACTTACCTTAATGTTATGCTTGGATTCCTTTCTCTTTATTTTTTGTGCATCTCTTACAGGTTTTTGGTATGTGGTTACCATGAGGTTCATGTACAACACCGTATGTATATAGCAGTCTATTTTAAGTGATGTTTGCTTATATTCAAACACATTATAAAAGTACTACATTTTTAGTACCTCCCCCATTTTATGTATTTGATGTCATATTTTATATCTTATTTTATGAGTCCCTTAACTAATTTTTAGATATAAGTGATTTTACTATTTTTTTCTTTTAACCTTCACACTGGCTTTATAAGTGATTGATTTACTACCTATATTACGTTTGCTTTCACCAGTGAAATTTTTCCTTTCATAATTTGCTTACTTCTAGTTGTTGCCTTTTTTTTTTTTTTTTCAACTTAAAGAAGTTCCTTTAACACTTCTTATGAGGGCAGTTTAGTGATGATGAACTCCATTAACTTTTGTTTGTCTGGGAAATCCTTCATTTCTCCTTCAGTTCTAAATGAAAACCTTGCCAGTAGACTATTCAAGGTTTTAGGTTTTTTCCCTTTCAGCACTTTGAATATATCATGCCACTCCCTTCTGGCAGCAAAGTTTCTGCTGAAAAACTGCTCTTACCTTTCTGGGTACTTTCCCTTTTATATAACTATTTGCTTTTCTCTGGCTGCTTTTAAGATTTCTCTTTATATGTAATTTTTACTATTTTAATTATATTATATTATATTATATTATATTATATTATATTATATATATTATATGTCATGGTTTATCTTGTTTGGGGCTTCCTTTGCTTCCTGAAACTAGATGTCTGTTTTCTTCCCCAGAGTACGGAAGTTTTCAGCTATTACTTCTTAAAATAAGTTTTCTGCATCTTTCTCTTTCTCTTCTCCTTCTGGGACCCCAATAATGCAAATGTTAGTATGCTTGATGTTGTCACAGAGGTCCCTTAACCTATTTCTTTAACTCTTTTTCTTTTTGCTGCTCATCTTGGGCACTTTACACACTACCCTGTCTTCCAGATTGCTGATCCATTCTGAATCTTCTGATGTTAATTCCCTTTAGTGTATTTTTCATTTCAATTACTGTACTCTTCAACTACTTTTTGTTTTATATTTTCTCTCTCTTTGCTGAAGTTCTCACTAAGTTCATCCAGTCTTCTCTCAAGGCCGTGAGCATCTTTATGATCATTATTTTGAAAGTTTATCAAGTAGATTGCTTATCTGTTTTATTTATCTGTTCTATTTATCAGTTCTTTTACTGAGGTTTTACCTTGTTCTTTCATTTGGAGCATATTCTTGTCTTCTCATTTTTGTTTTTGTGTATTAGATATCCCAGCTGTGTCTCCTGGTCCTGAAAATAATGTCCTGTATAGAAGGCATCTCGCTGGTCACTAGAACCAAGCATTCCAGGGGTGTCCCCTATATAGGATGTATGTGTCTTACTGTTGTATCTGTGCTGGTGGGTGGTGTTAGCTCCCACTGTGGCTGGCTACCAGGCCCAGCTCTGGGTCGTCTGGGGGTGCTAGTGGGCAGCAGTCACTTTGGGCAGGAGCGGGTACTGATCCAAGGTGACCTGCTGAATATGGTGGGTGGTATCTGCTTGAAGAGACATCTATCTGCTGGGTTGAGTGTGTTAAGCAGGGAAGGTCTGCGGAGGAATGCCAGGGTGGGACAAACAGTGCTAGCAAGGTAGGTGGAGAGTGTCAGATCTTGGTCCTGCAAGCATCTCGCTAACTAAGCTGTAGGAGTACAAGAAAAATGCACTTGCCAACACTTTCATTCCCAAAGTTCCTACAGATCCCTGTCCCTCTGGCATACACTCAAACATTAGTCATTAAGTCTCCCTCATGTATGGCCCAGGAGCTTTTCAAACAACTACCTCTGTCCTGAGCTCCGAGTGACTGATATTGTGTGTGGGCCCTTTCAGTTTCCTGTAGCTCCCTGGCTCTCCTGGAGTTAAGCCCCACTAATTTGCAAAGCCAGACAATATGGGGCCTCATCTTTCCAGTGAAGATCCCCAGGGCAGAAGGTGCCTGATGTGAGACGAACTTTTCACTCCTCAGGAAGGACCTCCACACCTGTGATATCTTCCTGCTTATGGGTCACTACAATGGGGTGTTTTGGCTCTTGACCATCTCTGCCCTTCCTACCCTCCTCAATGTGATGTTTTCTTTATATCTTTAGGTGTGGAATAGCTGTTCTGCTAGAGTTCAGGGTCTCAGAGTTAGTTGCACTGTATGTAGTTTCAGCCTTAGTGTGTCCATGGGAGGAGGTAAGCTCAGCATCTTCCTACTCAGTCATCTTCCCTCTCCCAAGAGAGGTGTTTTTAAGGGTACGTTTATTTCTTACTTCCTGACATTTTTCTGTGCTTTGGAAAGCAGTCTGTGATAATCCCATCCCTCTCAGTGTTAAAGCAACAATTGTAGTTTACACCTACTCCTATCCTGAGTGAGGCTTGGAGCACCCTAGTTAGAGGTTTACGGAGCTCTCAGACTTTGCTGCAACTAAATCCTTATTCTTTCTGTCTTTGCAGGTAGCAATGAAGTGATGAGGATGCTGATCTCTCGAAGCCTGCTTCAGGAGTAACACCCAGACTTGATGTTCAGGCATGACATTTAATGTACAACTTGAATGAGCATTGAGTGGTTCATGTGGACTGTTGTGTTCCAGTTGAGTCATGGATTAGATTGGAGGCCTGAGCTCTTTCACCTGGGCCCTTCATCTGTATGTTGGGAGCAGCATCAGCTAAAGGACTGGGACAGGTCTTGAGCAGAACTGGAGGAGCTGCCCTGACTGGGAGTATCACAAGTAGACATACTACCTTGTTTTCCTAATGCAGAAAGGTGACCAGTAAAGATTCATCACCAAATCAACGTTCTCTCTTGGATCTACATTGTCTTGACTTGTGTGCATTTTGCTGGTTCCCCGAATCCTGCTTCCAGGGGTCTGGATATTTCCATTGAGGGTTTTTCCTGATTATAAAGCAAAGGTGTAGGACAGGAGAAATGGAGAAAAATGTAGTTTTATCTTTTGCTGTCCTCTGAACCTCAGCTAAACATGCAGAAGGTTTCTGTGGGTTGCATTTTCTTTGTAGTACTGCTGTGAATGTGAATGATGATAAAATGAATATTCAGGCAACCTAACTCCTAAACTGTGATTTAGGGGATAACCATACTTGTAGACTTGTGAACATCAAAGGCTGAGATTATGTGGAACTCTGAATATTTGTTGTATTCTTTTTTAGAAGTATATGATCTAGGAATGTTATTCAAGTTTCTATAACCCTTCCTGATAAGTACTTTGAGCATATTTTTTTTCTGCATTTTTCTTTCCTTTCTTGAAGTTGCTCCTCTTTACAAATATTTTAGTCATTATAAATATTTTAGTCACTATATTGATAAATAAAATCTATCCCCCTCAGTATCATCTCCAGTTCTGTTGAAGTTAATTTTTATTTTTTAAAAAATTTTTTTAATGTTTTATTTATTTTTGAGAGAGAGAGAGAGACAGAGTATGAGTGGGGGGAGGGTCAGAGAGAGAGGGAGACACAGAATCTAAAGCAGGTTCCAGGCTCTCACCTGTCAGCACAGAGCCCGACACAGGGCTTGAACTCATGAACCACGAGATCATGACCTGAGCCAAAGTCAGATGCTTAACCAACTGAGCCACAGGTGCCCTAAAGTTAGTTTTTATTTTATCCTCTAAGCCTTTACAACAATTTTAAAAAATTTTTTGATATTTAATTAAACATTTAACTAGATTTTGGAATAATAAAAAATCTCTTCTTAACCAAAATAGCTTATAAATAATAGGCTCCTTATATTACTAATGGATTTTTAAATTAAGAATTGTTTATGGGTTACCTGAATGGCTCAGTCGTTGAGTGTCCAACTCTTGATTTTGCTCTGGTTATGATCTCACAGTTTGTGAGATCGAGCCCCATGTTGGGCTCTGAGCTGACAGCGTGGATCCTGCTTGGGATCCTCTCTCTCCCCACTCATTCTGCCCCTTTCGCACTCATGCTCGCATTCACTCTCCTCAGAATAAATAAACATTTAAAAAAGAACTGTTTATAATTTATGAAAGTAGATTTAAAGTAATATTTAAATGGAGACTTTTTGGAGAACCCTGTTATAAATTATGATCATTACAAGTGCTCATCATAACAAGTGCCCTCCTTAATCCCCATCACCTATTTAACCCATCCCCCTACCCATATCCCTTCTGGTAACCATCAGTTTGTTCTCTATAGTTAAGAGTATGTTTCTTGGTTTGCTTCTCTCTTTTTTCCCCTATGATCATTTGTTTTGTTTCTTAAATTCCACATATGCATGAAATCATATGATATTTGTCTTTCTTGGACTGACTGACTTCACTTAGCATAATACTCTTTAGCTCCATTCATGTTGTTGCAAATGGCAAGAATTCATTCATTTTATGCCTGAGTAGTGCAATTGCTGGGTCATAGGGTAGTTCTATTTTTAACTTTTTGAGGAACCTTCATACTGCACTGGCTGCACTGGTTTTGCATTCCCACCAACAATGTAATAGGGTTCCCCTTTCTCCACATCCACAGCAACACCTATTGTTTCTTGTGTTGGTGATTTTAGCCATTCTGACAGGTGTGAGGTAATATCTCACTGTAGTTTGAATTTGTATTTTCTTCATGATGAGTGACGTTAAGCATCTTTTCATGTGTCTGTGGCTCTCTGTAGGTCTTCTTTGGAAAATTGTCTTTTCGTGTCTTCTGCCCATTTTTTGATTGGATTATTTGTTTCTTGGGTGTTGAGTTTTGTAAGTTCTTTTTGTAATTTGGATACTAACCCTTTATCTGATATGTCATTTACAAATATCTTCTCTCATTCCATAAGTTGCCTTTTAGTTTTATTGATTGTTTCCTTTGCTATGCAGTAGCTTTTTTATCTTGATGAAGTCCTAATAGTTTATTTTTGCTTTTGTTTCCCTTGCCATAGGAGGCATCTCTAGTAAGAAGTTGCTACGGCCAGTATCAGAGAGGTTACTGCCTGTGTTCTCTTCTAGGATTTTGATAGTTTCCTGTCTCATATTTTGGTCTTTCATCCACTTTATTTTTATATATGGTGTAAGAAAGTGGTCCAGTTTCGTTCTTTTGCATGTTGTCCAGTTTTCCCAACACGCTTTGTTGAAGAGACCATCTTTTTTCCATTGGATATTCTTTCCTGCTTTGTCAAAGCTTAATTGACCATATCTTTGTGGATTCATTTCTGGGTTTTCTATTCTGTTTCATTGATCTAAATGTCTATTTGTGGCAGTACCATACTGTCTTGATCACTACAGCTTTGTAATATAACTTGAAGTGTGGAATTGTGATGCCTGCAGCTTTCCTTTTCTTTTTCAAGATTGCTTTGGCTGTTCGGGGTCTTTTGTAGTTTCATACACATTTTAGGATTGCTTGTTCCAACTCTGTGAAAAATGCTGTTGGTATTTTGGTAGGGAATGCATTAAATGTGTAGATTACTTTGGGTAGTATAGACATTTTAACAATATTTGTTCTTCCAATCCATGAGCATGGAATTGTTTTCCATTTCTTTGTGTCATCTTCAATCTCATTCATCAGTGTTTTCATAGTTTTCAGTGTACAGATCTTTTACCTCTTTGGTTAGGTTTATACCTAAGTATCTTATAGTTTTTGGTGCAATTGTAAATGGGATTCCTTCATTTCTCTTCTGCTTCATTATATATTGGTGTATAGAAATACAACATATTTATGTATTTTTGTTTTGTTTCCTGTGATTTTACTGAATTTGTATATCAGTTCTAGCAATTTTTTTTGTGAGTCTTTTGCGTTTTCAATATAGAGTATCATGTCATCTGCAAATAGTGAAAGTTTGATTTTTTTCCCTGCCAGTTTGGATGCCTTTTATTACTTTTTGTTGTCTGATTGCTGAGGTTAGGACTTCTAATACTATGTTAAATAACAGTGATGAGAGTGGATATCCCTGTTTTGTTCCTGACTGTAGAGGAAAAGCTCTCAGTTTTTTTTCATCATTGAGGATGATTTTAGCTATGGGTCTTTCATATATGCCCATCATTATGTTGAGGTGTGTTCCCTCCAGCTGCACTTTGTTGAGGGTTTTTGTCATCATGAATGGATGTTGTACTTAGTCAAATGCTTTTTCTGCATCTGTTGAAAGGATCATATGGTTCTTATCCTTTCTTTTATTAATGTGGGGTTTCATGTTGATTTATTTGTGAATATTGAACCACTCTTGCAGCCCAGGAATAAATCCCACTTGATTCTGGTGAATGATTCTTTTAATGTACTATTGAATTTGGTTTGCTAGTATTTTATTGAGAAGTCCTAATTTCTAATACTAATTTCTCACCTAATTGGATGACTTTAGGTAAGTCTCTTAATACCCTTGGGACTTTTTTCCCCTAGTAATTAAATGTATTTCTGTTGGTCTAATATTTTTTTTAATTTAATTTTTTTTTTTAATTTACATCCAAATAGTTAGCATATAGTGCAACAATGATTTCAGGAGTAGATTCCTTAATGCCCCTTACCCATTTAGCCCATCCCCCTTCCCACTACCCCTCCAGTAACCCTGTTTGTTCTCCATATTTAAGAGTCTCTTATGTTTTGTCCCCCTCCCTGTTTTTATATTATTTTTGTTTCCCTTCCCTTATGTTCATCTGTTTTGACTCTTAAAATTCTCATATGAGTGAAGTCATATGATATTTGTCTTTCTCTGACTAATTTTGCTTAGCATAATACCATCCCATTCCATCCAAGGTCTAATGTGTTTTTGATTGCCTCCTACATGGATGAACTTTTCAGAACAATGGGAAGGATGCATGGATAAAACAGCTGCATCTCCTGAGTCTGACAGGTTGAAACACTACCTTACATTGTAATGTATACAAGGATAGAAATGTATCCAAAGCAAAAAGTCTGTTTTGTCATTCACTCTGGACTGAATGTTGGCTTCACCCTAAACCTCATATGTTAAAGCCCTAATCCCCAATGTGATGGTATGTCTACTAAACATCACCCCACATGTAGTTTGTGATCAAGTCTTTTGTAGGTGGAGCCTTTGGGAGGTTATTGGGTCATGAGCACCGTTATGGGAAGAGACATGAGAGAGATTATCTCAGACTCCACCTTTTGAAGGCATGGCAAGAAGGTAGGCACCTGCAAAACAGGAAATGGGTCCTCACCAGACACTGAATCAGCAGCAAGTTGATCTTGGGGACTTCCCAGCCTCCAGGACTATGAGAAATAAATGTTTGTCTTTTATTTTATTTTATTTTATTTTATTTTATTTTATTTTATTTATTTTATTTTATTTTATTTATTTTATTTTTAATGTTCATTTATTTTTGAGAGAGAGACAGAGTGTGAGTGGGGAAGGGGCAGAGAGAGAGAGGGAGACACAAAATCTGAAACAGGCTCCAGGCTCTGAGCTGTCAACACAGTCTGACATGGGGCTCAAACTTGGGAACAGTGAGACCAATATCTGACATGAAGTTGGACGCCTAACTGACTGAGCCACTTAGATGCCCCGGTAAATGTTTGTTTTTAAACCATTCTATCTATGGTATTTGTTACAGCTGACCAAGATGACTAGGGCAGTCATTCATACAATTTGCAAATATTGAACCACACTTGTGGCCCAGGAATAAATCCCACCTGATCCTGTTGAATGATTCTTGTTTTTTATCCATTTCCACACCTTATGTCTTTTTATTGGAGCATTTAGTACATTTACATTCGGATAGATATGTATTTAGTACCATTTTATTGCTTGTTTGGTCATTGTTTCTTGTCTTTGTCACTTGTGGTCTTTCCTTTCCATTCAAAGAGTCCCCTTTAATATTTGTTGCATGGCTGGTTTAGTGGTCATGAACTCATTTAGGTTTTTTTGGTTTTTTTTTTTTTTTTTTTTTTTTTTTTTGTCTGGGAAACTCTTTATCTCTCCTTCTATTCTGAATAATAGCCTTGCTGGATAGAGTATTCTTGGCTGCAGATTTTTCCCATTCAGCACTTTGAATATATCATGCCCCTCCCTTCTTGCCTGCCAAGTTTCTGCTGAGAAATTTGTAGCTAGCCTTATAGGTTTTCCCTTGTAAGCTAAGGATTACTTTTCTTTTGCTGCTTTTAAGACTTTTTTCTTCATCATCACTATCTTTTGTATATTTAATTACAACATGTCTTGGTGTTGGCCTGCTTTTGTTGATTTTGATGGGTGTCCTCTGTTCCTGGATCTGGATGTCTTTTTTTTCCCCCAGATTTGGGAAGTTTTCAGTTATTATTTCTTCAAATAAATTTTCTTCCCCCTTTTCTCTCTCTTCTTCTTTTGGGACTCCTATAATACAAATGTTATTACATTTGACTGTGTTCCCTAAGTCTATTCTCATGTTCCATACTTCTTCTTTCTCTCTTTTGTTCAGCTTCATTATTTTCCATTATTCTGTCTTCCATATCACTAACTCATTCCTCTGCTTCTTCTAGTCTTGTGTTCATTGCATCAAGCCTGTTTCTGGTCTCAGTTATGGCATTTTTTTTTTTTTTTGACTGATTCTTTTTTTTATCTCTTTTATCTCTGTTGTAGGGGTCTCCCTGAAGTCCTCCATTTTTTATCTCAAGTCCAGTGAGTATCCTTATGATTGTTGCTTTAAATTCCCCACCAGGTATGTTACTTATATCTATTTTGCTTAGATCTCTGGCCATGACCTTGTCTTGTTCTTTCATTTGTGATGAATTCCTCCACCTTAGCATTTTGTCTAAGTCTCTGTCTTCTTTTTTGTGTTAGAAAAGCCTGTTATGTTTCTCACTGCTGAGAGTAATGGCTTTATGAAGAAGAGCTTCTATAGTATCCAGGGCCTGGCTCTTCAAGGAGGGTGTCTGGTTTGTGCTGTGTGTGCTCTGCTGTTGTGTTTTGGTTACTCTCTCCTTCAGGCCAGTCATCTGCAGAGACTCTTCTTGCCTGCAGTGGGCAGTGTTTGATCCTTGGCCAGAGTGGCAAATCTTAACTAGAGATGCTCTAGTCTGCTTGATAAATGAGACCTGATGCTACTTCAACTAGAACTGGTGCCCTGCAGAACTCTCTGGTCAGGAGACATGGTGTGGACATGTGGCAAGTTTAACAGAGTGGGGCAGTCCTGCCAGACCACATGGTGTGGGACTTGGTGTAAGCAGGTTAGGCAACCACTGTGAGCACTGCCTTGCTCCCGCAAGTGGCTCTGTTTTGATGCTGAAAGGTGGGGGAGGAAAATGACACCAGCCAGCTCCTTTGTCCCCAGAAAGGCATCTCTGCGAAAGCTTCCTTTCAGGGAAGCACTCCACGAAGAAAGAATAATCTCCCCTCTGTATAACCCATGCATTTTTCAGATTGCTTTTTCCATACTGTCCACCTGTGGTTGTTTGACTGCCAGGAACAGCAAGTGCTCTCAGGGCTCTATCCCAGCCAAGCCTACTGACTTTTAAAACTCCGGGCTTAAAACACAAAACAAAACAAAACAAAAACAAAACAAAACTCTAGGCTTTAGGGATGTGGTATGGGCAGGCCCTGCACTGGTCTTTTGGGGAAGGGTCTTGTAGTGGTGGGATTCAAGCAGGTTTTACTGAGAAGAGCAGTGGCACCAGAGAACAGTGGTGTGTGACTTGGAGTAAGCAGGCTAGGTGGCCAGTGTCAGGGCTGAATTGCCCTCCACAGGTGGGTAGGCATTCAGGCTGAGGGACATTGGAGGGGCAATTTTCCCCAGAGAGGCATCTCTGTGAACACTACCCCTCTGGGATGCACTCCAAGAAAAGCAAATAATCTCCCCCATGTGTGACCCAAGTGTTCTTCAGATCTCTGTTTCCACACTGTCTCTGGGTTGTTTGCCTACCTTCTCTCCAGGAGGAGGGCAATACCCACAGGTCTCTATCCTAGCCAAGTCCACTGACCTTTAAAACTCCAGTCTTTAAGCCCCACTGGTTGCAATAACTTAAAAATCAGCTTCTCTCTTTTTCCCAGCCAGTGCCTTTCGGAAATGTTCTTGTGCACTCCCCTTTGTGCTCCTCTCTCTCTTGCCTTTCTCTTCCCCCACGGCTCCCTCCCCTTTGCAGCACCCATGATCCATTTCTCCCCCAAACCATCTCTCTGCAGTTCCTACCTTCTTTGATGTGGCCTCTTCTCTCCCTGTAGTTGTGGTGTTTATTCTGTCAGTCTTTAGGTTATTTCTGGGGTATTTAGAATAATTTGGTAGTTGCCTAGCTGTGTTCATGAGATGAGGTGAGCCTAGCGTCCTCCTACTCCACTGCCATTTTCTCAAATTCCTAAAGGCCTTTTTAACAGCTGTAGTGCAAGGTAACGATAGGTCTATAGTAGAGAGAGAGAGTGATCTAGCAAAAGTGATAAGTAGGAAGGGATTCATAAAGAAGGTAGGAATTCAAATTAAACTTTTAGGAAAATGCATAATATTTAAAGAGAACCAAGAAAGTCAGTTTCAGATAGGAAAGAACCCAGAGCAGTAAAAGTGAAGAATTTGTGTGGGAGCTGTTTGCACCTTTCTTTTGTTGTGCTTTGGCCTTGGTATGGGACAGAAAGAAAATGTAAGTTGAATCTGGATGGAGAGTTATAAAAACCAAAGGGTTTGTTTTATTTTATAAGTAGTGGAGAGGCACAGAATGTTTTTAGTGAAGATATGATGAGATAATTCGTTGATGAGAACATTCTGGAATGCATATGAAAGATGAGTAGGAGTGGGGAAAGACAAAGAAGATAAGGCATACCCAATCCATAGGTTCTGGAAGTAGTCAGGTATGAGGCAATTTGAGCCTGAACTTGGAAGGTAAAGAAAAGACGAGATGTGAGAAGATATGGACTCATGCTTAGAATGTTGCTGTGGAGCATGGAACATGAATATCTCTCTAGTAATTGGGCTGCTTTCTGGCATTCAGTTCTGAGAGACTTCTGTTCAGACTTGAAGCAAAAATAGGTGTTATATTGATATCTGTTTGTTCCCTTCATAAGAAGTTGATGAAATGCTACTTATTACAAATGCAATGCACACTGTCACCCTCAGTTATTATTCAGAGTTCAGTTTACCAGCAGCCTAGCAAGGGATTTGACCCCTGCAGCAAGGACATAGGGAAAGTCAAGCTAATCTCCATCACTGTTCATTTGGCTGTTCCATAAATAAAACCAAAAGGAGCAGAATAGACATGCCTTAAAGAAAACCTCCGTGCCAAGTGCTATATTAGGTGCAGCATATGTACAGATAAACCCAACTTAACTTGGATGGAGTTTATGGGCCCAGAAAGCTAACAACCAGAAAATATAATTTCAGTGTGTGATAGCTACAACAAAGACATTCACAAAGTGCTTTGGGACACAAGTAGTCTTGTGATCATAACATGATGACCTCAGTCAAAATTGGATTTCCAAGTTGTCTGAACTTTTCAATATCTTTTTATTTTTTTTTTTTTTAATTTTTTTTTTCAACGTTTTTTATTTATTTTTGGGACAGAGAGAGACAGAGCATGAACGGGGGAGGGGCAGAGAGAGAGGGAGACACAGAATCGGAAACAGGCTCCAGGCTCCGAGCCATCAGCCCAGAGCCTGACGCGGGGCTCGAACTCACGGACCGCGAGATCGTGACCTGGCTGAAGTCGGACGCTTAACCGACTGGCCACCCAGGCGCCCCTCAATATCTTTTTAAACTATCTCTCATTATAGTACTCTTACAGTTGAAGGGAAAATCTAATTGCTCTGATTATATATATATATATATATATATATATATATATATATATATATATATATTTAAACAGAAGAATGTTTAGATCACCTATTAAAAATTTCATCCTTTGTAGATTCAGTAAATTAGAAATGCCTTATTTACTTATTTGCTTTAGTGCTTATGTGGTTATACTTTTATTTTAAAAACACTAGGACCCAGAAATTATACTACTAGGTATTCACCCGAAGGATACAAAAATACTGATTCAAAGGGGCACATGCACCCCAATGCTTATAGTAGCATTATTAACAATAGCCAAACTATGGAAAGAGCCCAAATGTGTATTGATCGATGAATGGATAAAAATGTGAGATAGATAGATAGATAGATAGATAGATAGATATAGATAGATAGATTGATCTCCACAATGGAATATTACTCGGTATCAAAGAGAATGAAATCTTGCCATTTGCAATGCCATGGATGGAGCTATAGTGTATTATGCTAAGTCAATCAGAGAAAGACAAATACCATATGATTTCATTCATGTGTGGAATTTAAGAAACAAAACAGATGAACATGTGGAAAGGGGGAAAAAAGAGAGGGAAGCAAACCATAAGAGACTCTTAACTATAGAGAACAAACTGGGGGTTGATGTAGGGGGAGAGGGGCTAAATGGGTGATGGGCATTAAGAAGGGCACTTCCTGTGATGAGAACTGGGTTTTATGTGTAAATGATGAATCACTAAATTCTACACCTGAAATCAACTTTACCACATATGTTAACTAACTAGAATTTAAATAAAAACTTGAAAAAAAGAAAACTAAATGCCAAACAAAACTAAACAAAAACAAAAAACTACTATAGGTCTCCTCCATAGATCTCCTCCAAAGCACTTTCCTATCAATTGTCTCACATCTCTCTTGATTTTCACAAGGGGCTCCCTGCATGAATAGGTACTTGAGATACCTTTTGTGTTAAATTGATCTGAATTGACTTGAGTAACAACCCTGCTGAAAACAGCAACTACCAGTGTTGCTATTCAGTTAAGAGACTGGGCTCTGAATTCAGGCCCCCTGGTTTGATTGCCAGCTTTGCTCACTAACCATGTGACTTTAAGACAAAACACTGAACACTCTGTCCCTGTTTCCTTATGTGTAAATTAGAGATAATAAAGGCTCCTGCCTTGTAGAACAGTTGGTGAATCAAGTGAAAAAATCCATATAAAGAGTACATTAAGCAATCTCAAATATTAGTAGATACTATCAACCTTATTTTATAGATGAGCATAGTGAACTGTAAGGAGATTAAGTGTCTTGCTTAAATTTACACAGGTGGCAGGCTGAAGTTTTAAGACACATCTTTTCCAAGAACCTTTAAAAAGTTAGAATCATGACTAGTATTCAGTTAGTACTGAATACCAGATATTTCTGGTCTCTCTTCCAGGTAGGTAAGTGGCAGGTTTGCATTTCTCTTTTGCCAGCTTTACAGAAACATGTAAGCACATAAACAGATTTCTAAGGTTTCTCCCAGGATCTTACAAGGGACACAGAGCTTAAGATTCCTTAGCATCACAGTAAATTCCTATCATCCATCGTCTTTGCTTTATGTGAACGTTTCCATATATATTCTTCTACCCAAAATTTATTTTTTCTTTGGCACTCAAGCTCTTATCCCTGGGAATTACAATCAGCCAAACACCATGTGAATGAATGCTCTCCATGTGAGTGTGGAAGGGTGAGGAGTGCCTGCCATGGTGGCGTGATAAATGCACTGGAACAGCACAGGTCCCTGCATCCCCACTCCAATTCCCGATTAGTGACTCACACTATTCTGGCCTTTATACAGAAAATCTGTAAGTATCATCTGTCTCCCCTTTTTCTTTAAATTAGTCTGTGGGCTTAATGGGCCATAAGATTTTTCCACCAGACTTTCAAGTTGTCAGAAATATATCTGATTCATTTCTTTATTCTTGTGTTTTCCTTGCATATAGTAGGAGCTATATAGTAGGAGCCTGACGTTTA
This sequence comes from Panthera uncia, assembly GCF_023721935.1. Classification (NCBI taxonomy): domain Eukaryota; kingdom Metazoa; phylum Chordata; class Mammalia; order Carnivora; family Felidae; genus Panthera; species Panthera uncia. Next base: position 81,284,378 of record NC_064808.1, on the reverse strand, counting down.
CTGAGCAGATAAAGAATGGAAAAAAAAGCCATCACCACCAATGTAATACTCATTGTAGCAGCTGGCAAATATTATGAAGTATTTGCTAGCAATCAAAAGTCAGCTAACTAGATACACAAGAACTTGGATGTAGCTCCAGGGAAGTTTTGTGAGTGGAAAGGTAAACTCAGAAGGTTGTGTACTGTGTGATCCCATTCATACAGCATTCTTGAAATAATGCCATTATAGAAGTGAAAAGAAAGATAGTAGTTGCCAAGGGTTCCATTAGGGGAAGAGAAAGAGGGTCTACAAAGTGTAGTATGCTGGGGGTGGGGGTGGGCTTGTAGTGAAGGAACAGTTCTCTATGGTGATTGTGGTGGTGGCCATAAGTTGATTTGCAACCCTCCTGGAAGCTTCCAAGGTGTAATCTGAAACCAGCCTTTTGCAGAGGGCAGAGATCTATCAGAGAAAGAGGCAGGTCACTCTAGGTTGGTAGGTTGCAGTTTTAATAAACAAGAGGAACTTCTATATGAGGTTTGTCTTGGGCAGCAGCAAGACAGGTGGATCTGCACTGGCCGGTTAAATCTTAAGAGCCTCTGAGTGCCCAGGTCTAGCTGTAGAGTCAATCGGCAGTCAGGTCTTTTTGACCAGGTTCCCCAACACTGCACAAAGCCACAGATGTGATACAATTGCATACAACTGTACACACAGACACATGCAAGTGAGTATGAACATAACTGGTGAAATCTGAATAAGCCTTGTGGATTGCACCGATGTCAATCTCCTGGTATTTATATTGTATGCTATGCAAGAAGCTACTGTTGGGAGGGCGGGGTAAGGGTGACTGGGACCTCCTTACACTTTTTTTACAACTTCTTGTGAATCTATAACTACTTCAAAAAAAAAAAAATAGGTCAACTAGCTGATGAGAGACCCTGCTTGCCAGACCTAGCCTGTTCTTTGCAGACTTAGCCCTCCTCATCCCCTGCTATTGGTGGCAGCCTCTACACCCTACAGTACAGTTCACTGAACTTGCTTAGGTGAGGGCGCAGGCGACAGAGGGTTTGACCCAAAGGAAAGTGGGAAGACTGGGTGAACAGGGCAGTGGTGGGCCAGGTGGTTTGGACTGGGTTTCAATTTTCAAGCCAGGGGGTCTGTGCCTGCAATTCAGGCTCCTGAGAGCAAGGTTCAGGAACCCCCTGCACTTCTATAGCATTCCTTGGTGGAGATCAAGACCCTTAAAGACCCACAGCTCTGAGAAGATTAGTGTTATCCTTCCCCATTCCCCTGCTAAGCAATATTAAATTATATAGGGTCCTGTATGCCAAGGAGTTGGATTTTATTCTGTGGTAATAGAGAGCACAGATGAATTTTAACAGGGAGAGGAACTTAAAAGATTTACTTTTCAGAAAGCTTATTTGGTAGAGGTAGAAGACATGTATTAAAGTTGGACAACAAGTTTGATGGTTGTGACTAGCAGGAGAGCAATGAGGGAGGCCTGCACTGTGGCCACAGAAGCAGAGAAGATGTACAAGCACCCATTAAGGTAAACTGAAAAGACTTGGTCACAAACTGGATGTGGGGTGTTGTTGAAGAAGGAATAGGGATGATTCCCAGGCTGGAAGAAATGGGAAAATTGAGGAAATGAGAAAACAGTAGAAAAAAAATAAGGTTTGGGGATAAGAATAATAAACTAAATATTTTGCAGTCTGATATGGTGCTCACTATGAGACCTCCATGTGAGCTGTAGAATAGACTGGTGGGCAAATGGTTGTAGCCTTCATGAGAGAGATTTGGGCTGAACATGCTGAAGCTTGCTTGCCCACACACTGAGTCAGACTGTCCAGTTCTTTTCAATAGTGCTGCACACTATGACTTCCACTAAAACTTCCAATCAGCTGTCATTTCTCCTGAGTGTATTTGCAGTCTTCTAGGGTTTAAAAAACTGTTGTCTTTACCCTCTTTCTACAGATGTTCCACTATTTCGAATTCGTTGGTGCTTTGCCAACTTGCTTTACTCATGAAATAAAGAATTTTCTGCATATATAAGCCCTTAGATATTTTCTTGAACAGTGTATTTAATATGATGCTACAACCAGAATTTACAATCAGGAAAGTGCTAAAGACTTGCTATATTCAACACCAGCATTTGTTGCACGATTGGTGGGAGAACAGACTAAAGAAATGCCATGGACTGAAATAGTTTACTAAAAGGTTATTGTATGATTGACTGTCCTAGTCACCTTGGTCAGCTCTAACAAATACCATAGGTTGAGTGGTTTAAAAACAAACATTTATTTCTCATAGTTCTGGAGGCTGGGAAATCCAAGATCAACTTGCTGCTGATTCAGTATCTGGTAAGGACCCAGTTCCTGTTTTGCAGATGGCTACCTTCTTGCTTTGACTTCAAATGGTGCAGACAGAGATCATCTCTCTCATGTCTCTTTTTTTTTTTTTTCTGTTTTTACTTTTATTTGCATGTATTTCATGCAGAATTTACTCCCAGGCCATAAGTTTTTGTTTCTTCAGTTTCTTCTGGGATATCTTTTTCTTCTGTGCAACCTCCTCTTCTGGTTTAGGAACAATCTGCTCTTTTTCAGTAAGGATCATCTCAATGTGGCAGGGAGAGCTCATGTATGGGTTAATCCGACCATGAGCCCTGTAAGTTCTATGCCGCATTTTGGGGGCTTTGTTCACCTGGATGTGCTCAATGACCAGAGAACCTACATCTAAACCCTTAAGTTCAGCATTACTCTCTGCATTTTTAAGCATGTGCAGTAAAAATTCGGCACTCTTTTTGGGCCACCGACCCTGTGTCCAGCCCCACTGTTTGGCCTGGGCACACCTACCAACTCCACCATTGTAGCGTCGGAATGGCACACATTGCTTCTGCAAAGTGACATCTTTCAGATACTTGGTGGCTTTTCGGATATGCATACCCTTGATGACCTGGGCAGTTTCCCATGTGTTCTTAAAGTGAACACGAAGATTTGAACCTCTTGATTTGCATGATTTTGTCGGGTTTTCCGGGTCAAGTGAATAGCGAACCATTTTCAGAGATCACCTCAGGCCGCTTACGGGAAGAGCTCATGTCTCTTTTTATAAGGGTGCTGCTCTCATTCATCATGTCTCCAGCTTCATGACCTAATAACCTCCCAAAGGCTCCACTTACAAAAGACTTGATCACAAACTGTATAGTAGACATACCATTACACTGGGGATTAGGGCTTTAACATATGAGTTTTAGGGTGAAGCAAACATTCAGTCCAGAGCGAATGACAAAACAGACTTTTTACTTTGGATATATTTCTATCGTTCTATACATCACAACGTAATGTAGTGTTTCAACCTGCCAGACTCAGGAGATCCATCTATGTTTTATCCATGTGTCCTTCCCATTGTCCTGAAAAGTTCATGCATATAGGAGGCAACCAAAAATATATTAGAACAACAGAAATACATTTAATTACTAGGGGAAAAAAAATCCCAAGGATGTTAAGAGACTTACCTAAAATCATCCAATTAGGTGAGAAATTAGTATTAGAAATTAGGACTTCTCAATAAAATACTAGCACATCAAATCCAAGAGTACATTAAAAGAATAATTCACCAAAATCAAGTGGGATTTATTCCTGGGATGCAAGGTGGTTTAATATTGACAAATCAATCAACATGATACACCACACATTAATAAAAGAAAGAATAAGAACCATATGATCCTCTCAATAGATGCAGAAAAAGCATTTGACAAAGTACAACATCCATTCTGATAAAAACCTTCAACAAAGTAGGGATAGAGGAAACACCTCAACATAATAATGGCTATATATAAAAGGCTCACAGCTAATATCATCCTCAATGATGATAAAAACTGAGCTTTTCCCCTACAGTCAAGAACAAGACAGGGATGTCCACTCTCACCACTGTTATCTAACACAGTACTAGAAGTCCTAGCCTCAGCAATTAGACAACAAAAAGAAATAAAAGGCATCCAGATGAATCCAACATGAGAAGTAGGGGGACCCAAAGTTCCCTCGTCCCTCAAACACAGCAGTATTGAGGCCAGAAGTCTTGGAATTCTGAAAGTCTGAGCTGCAGAGTGACAGAGATGTCTTCAGGGGACCACGAGGAAAACCTGGTAGGTCATAGGTGCATGATTGTGAACTGGGAGAGATAAAATGGGTGACATAGGCATGGAGGGGAAGGATCCCCTTCTGCAGAGAGACAAAAGAGAAAGAAGCTGTGAAAGTGTAGGATTGTATTTGGACAAGAGAATAATCACAGGCCCGAGATCGGAAAAAAACAGAGGAAAATCCAATTTCTAACTGCAGGGTTTTCTCCAGACTGGAGACAGCTGCCCTGTTCGTGCACCTGGTGAGGTGGGGAGCCAGCCCTGGACTCAGTAACTAGTTCAGAGGCTAGTCCTCAGTAGGAGAAAGCAATCCCCTTCCTTCAGTACTGTGGGAAAAAGGTATATAGCCGTTCAAGGGACAAAGGACCCTGCCTGTGCCAACCAGCTAGAGACCCTTTATGGGCAGGGTGGAGCAGCACTTCCCCAGAACCGGGGTGCACAGTAGTGGGATCCTCTAAGACTTTGAGGCTTCAATCCAAGTGAGCACCAGGGAGGCTCCAGAGTTGGAGGAGCAGGACAAACTGCCTTGTTCATGCCTCTGGGGCACTGTGAAGAGGCCCTTCATCGGTGGGGCAGAGTAGCACTTCCCCAGAACTGGGGCATACAGAGCGGGATCCTTTAAGACATTGGGGTTTAAATTCCAGACAGGCCCCAGGGAGATGTGGGAGACTTTGGAGAAAAAAAAACCCAAACAAAAATGGCCCTTTCACACCCTCACAACAATGTGAGAATGTACTGAACAGAGTGATTTGGGACACCCGGTCCAAGGAGGAGAGACTGGGGTGTTGCCATTTTTCTCCCCATCACCAACAAGGTGGGGCTTCAGGGAGTGGACAGCAGGCCCACAATGGAGGTTGGGATTGGTCTACACCAAACCAGGCCCCTCAGCACCTGGTAACTGTGAATCTACCAGAGAGAGATTGATGCTGACCAACCAGACAGCCCCTCCTGCAGACCAGCTCTGCCACCAGTTCCAAGGCACCCAGCAGTTTTTCACTTTCCGATTTAATTCTTGGACAAATATATACATTTCTTACTTCCTTTTCTCGTTCTTTTTCTTCCCTTCTCTAGTCTGGTTATTCTGGTTGTTGGTTTGTTTAAGCAGACATATTTATTCTCTTTTCTATATCTCCTCCTTTATTTTCCTCTCTCTCTGGATTAAGCCAATAGTTTCCCTGCCTGATAAATTTTCTTTTTTTCCCCACCCATGTCATTTCTCTCTTTGTATGGGATAAGGCTCTTCCACCACCACCACCACCCCTTAAATTTTTTTTTTCCAGGGTTACTTCAATGAGCAAATCAAAGCACACCTGTTGGAGGGTCCAAAACATCACTACAGGTAGGGAGATAAAGCAACCAGAGTCACAACAACAGAGAACACATAACACACTCCAAAAAAACACCTGAAGAGCCAGACCCTGGTCAGTGTATGACCTCTCTTTAATATACTAGTGCTCACAGGTGAAGGACACATAATAAGCTTTTAAAACACATAAGGGACAAAACAAACAAACAAACAAACAAACAAACAAAAAAACAGCCAAAATGATGGAACAGAAGAATTCTCCTCAAAAGAAATTCTAGGAAGAAGTGACAGCTAAAGAATTGCTCAAAACAGATACAAACAATATATATAATAAAGAATTTTGAATAATAGGCATAAGATTAATCACTGTGCTTGAAAAAGGCATAGAAGACAGCAGACAATCTATTGTTGCAGAGATCAAGGAACTAAAAAATGGTAATGACAAATTAAGAAATGCTTTAAATGGGGTGCAAAATAAACTAGATGCAGTGACAATGAGGATTCAAGAGGCAGAGGGGAGAATAAGTAAAATAGAAGATAAAATTATGGAAAGAGATGAAGCTGAGAAAAAGAGAAATAAAAAAAATCTAGACCACTGAGGGCAGAATTAGAGAACTAAGTGATTCAATGAAACATAGTAATATCTATCTCATAGGAGTTCCAGAAGAAGAAGAGAGAGAAAGGGGCAGAAGTTTACTTGACAAATCATAGATCTGGGGAAGGAAATAGACATTGAAATCCAGGAGGCACAGAGAACTCCCTTCAGATGTAAAAGGAATCGACCTTCTCCATGACATATCATAGTAAAACTGGAAAAATGCAAAGATACAGAGAGAATTCTGAAAGGAGCTAGGGACAAACAGGCCTCAACCTACAAGGGTAGACACATGAGGGTAGTAGCAGACCTATCCACTGAAACTTGGCAGGCCAGAAGGGAGTGGCAGGAAATACTCAATGTACTGAACAGGAAAAATATGCAGCCAATAATTTTTTATCCAGAAGGCCTGTCATTCAGAATACTAGGAGAGAGAAAGCTTTTCCCAAACAAAAACTGAAGGAATTCATCACCACTAAACCAGCCCTACAAGAAATCCTAAGGGGGGACTCTGTGAGTGGAATGTTGCAAAGACTACTAATGTTGCAGAGACATCACCACAAACATGAAACCTACAGATAACACAATGACACTGAATCCATATCTTTCAGTAATAATGCTGAATGTAAATAGACTAAATGGTCCAAAGACACAGTGTAACAGGATTCTAGCACACAGAGTTATGACACCAAAGCTTTTCTTTCTAGGGAGCCACTTCATTTTTGCTGGCACCATTCAGTTGGGTTTGTACCCAAAGAACTGAGTCCCAAACAGCACGTAGCATAGTTTTTTTAAATATATACTTTGTACTTCCTGTCTCCCATATATGGTAACAGACAAACATGTAGTCTGATAAAGTGGTCTCATGTTACAAGGTCATGAGAGACGTTGTCACGTATGCATATAGTCAGGTTGCTTTGAGGGTTTTTTTTCTTTCCTTAGGGAGGGGACCCTACCACAATGGGGTATCAATGGATAAAAAAAAAAAAAAAACAAGATCCATTTATATGCTGTCTACAAGAGACCCATTTTAGACCTGAGGACACCTTCAGATTGAAAGTGAAGGGATAGAGAACCATCTATCATGCAAATGGAAGTCAAAAGAAAGCTGGAATAGCCATACTTATATCAGACAAGCTATATTTTAAATTATAATTATGGGGTCTGTCCATCAAGAAGAGCTAACAATTATAAATGTTTATGCCCCCAATTTAAACACCCAAATATATAAAACAATCACAAACATAAGCAATCTTATTGGTAAGAATGTGGTAATTGCAGGGGACTTTAATACTCCACTTACAACAATGGACAGATCATCTATACAGAAAATCAGTAAAGAAATACTGATCCTGAATATACTGACCCTGAATATACCTGAAATACTGGTCCTGAATGATACACTGGACCAGATGGACTTGACAGATATATTTAGAATTCTACATCCCAAAGCAGCAGAATATAATTTCTTCTCAAATGCACATGGAACATTCTCCAAGATAGATCACATACTGGGTCATAAAACAGCTGTCAATAACTATAAAATAATTGAGATAATACCATCCACACTTTCAGATCAAAATGCTATGAAACTTGAAATCAACCACAGGAAAAAGTCTGGAAAACCTCCAAATGCATGGAGGTTAAAGAACATCTGACTAAAGAACGAATGGATCAACCAGGCAATTAGAGAAGAAATTTAAAAATATATGGAAATAAATGAAAATGAAAACACAACAATCCAAAACCTTTGGGATGCAGCAAAGGCAGTCCTAAGAGGAAAATACATTGCAATCCAGGCTTATATCAAGAAATAAGAAAAATTCCAAATACAAAATCTAAAAGCATACCTAAAAGAACTGGAAGCATAACAACAAAGATACCCCAAACCCAGCAGAAAAAGAGAAGTAATAAAGATCATAGCAGAAATAAACAATATAGAACCCCCCCCCAAAAAAACCCCAAAAGCCCTACAGTACAACAGATCGATGAATCTAGAAGTTGGTTTTTTTGAAAAAATAAACAAAATTGATAAACCTCTAGCTAGGCTTCTCAAAAAGAAAGGAGAGAGAACCCAAATAGATAAAATCACGAATGAAAATGGATTTATTACAACCAACCCCTCAGAAATACAAGATTATCAGGGAATAATATGAAAAATTATATGCCAACAAACTGGACAATGTGGAAGAAATGGACAAATTCCTAAACACCCACATACTACTGAAACTCAAACAAGAAGAAATAGAAAATTTTAACAGAACACATAACTAGTGAAGAAATTGAATCAGTTATCAAAAATCTCCCAACAAATGAGAGTCCAGGACCAGATGGTTTCCCTGGGGAATACTTCCAGACATTTAAAACAGAGACAATACCTATCCTTCTCAGGCTGTTCCAAAAAAATAGAAATGGAAGGAAAACTTGCAGATTCATTCTATGAAGCCAGCATTACCTTGATTCCCAAATCAGACAGAGACCCATCAAAAAAAGAGAACTACAGGCCAATATTCCTGATGAATATGGATGCAAAAATTCTCAACTAGATACTAGCAAATCAAATTCAAAAGCATATAAAAAGAATTATTCACTATGATCAAATGGGATTCATTCCTTGACTGCAGGACTGGTTCAATATTTGCAAATCAGTCAATGTGATACTACACATTAATAAAAGAAAAAATAAGAACCATACAATCATGTCAATCGATGCAGAAAAAGTGTTTGACAAAATAGAACACACTTTCTTAATAAAACCCTCAAGAAAGTCGGGATGGAAGGAACATACCTAAACATCATAAAAGCCATATATGAAAAGCCCACAGCAAATATCATCCTCAATGTGGAAAAACCGAGAGCATTCCCCCTGAGATCAGGAACACGACAGAGATGTCCACTCTCACCTCTGTTGTTTAACTTAGTGTTGGAAGTTCTAGAATCAGCAATCAGACAACAAAATGAAATAAAAGGCATCAAAAGTGGCAAAGAAGAAGTCAAACTTTCACTTTTCACAGACAACATGATACTCTACGTGGAAAACCTGTAAGACTACCAAAAGTCTGCTGGATCTGATACATGAATTCAGCAAAGTCACAGGATAGAAAATCATGCACAGAAATCAGTTGAATTTCTACACACCAATAATGAATTAACATAAAGAGGAAGCAAGAGATTGATCCCATTTAAAATTGCATCAAGAAACATAAAATACTTAGGAATAAACCTAACCAAAGATGTAAAAGATCTGTATGTTGAAAACTATAGAAAGCTTATGAAGGATATTGAAGAAGACATAAAGAAATGGAAAAACATTCCATGCTCATGGATTGGAAGAATAAATATTGTCAAAATGCCAATACTACCCAAAGGTATCTACACATTCAATGCAATCCCAATCAAAATTGCACCAGCATTCTTCTCAAAGCTAGAACAAGCAATCCTAAAATTCGTATGGAACCACAAAAGGCCCTGAATAGCCAAAGTAATTTTGAAGAAGACCAAAGCAGGAGGCATCACAATCCCAGACTTCAGCCTCTACTACAAAGCTATAATCATCAAGACAGCATGGTATTGGCACAAAAACAGACACATAGACCAATGGAATAGAATTGAAACCCCAGAACTAGACCCACAAATGTATGGCCAACTAATCTTTGACAAAGCAGGAAAGAATATGCACTGGAAAAAAGACAGTCTCTTTAACAAATCGTGCTGGGAGAACTGGACAGCAACATGCAGAAGAATGAAACTAGACCACTTTCTTACACCATTCATAAAAGCAAACTCAAACGGATAAAGGACCTGAATGTGAGAAAGGAAACCATCAAAACTGTAGAGGAGAAAGCAGGAAAACCTCTCTGACCTCAGCCGCAGCAATTTCTTACTTGACACATCCCCAGAGGCAAGGGAATTAAAAGCAAAAATGAACTATTGGGACCTCATGAAGATAAAAAGCTTCTGCATTGCAAAGGAAACAATCAACAAAACTAAAAGGCAACCAACGGAATGGGAAAAGATATTTGCAAATGACATATCGGACAAAGGGCTAGTATCCAAAATCTATAAAGAACTCACCAAACTCCACAGCTGATAAACAAATAATCCAGTGAAGAAATGGGCAGAAACATGAATAGACACTTCTCTAAAGAAGACATCCAGATGGCCAACAGACACATGAAAAGATGCTCAACATCACTCCTCATCAGGGAAATACAAATCAAAACCACACTCAGATACAACCCCACGCTAGTCATAGTGGCTAAAATGTACAAATCAGGAGACTATAGATGTTGGCGAGGATGTGGAGAAACGGGAACCCTCTTGCACTGTTGGTGGGAATGCAAACTGGTGCAGCCACTCTGGAAAACAATGTGGAGGTTCCTCAAAAAATTAAAAACTAGATCTATCCTATGACCCAGCAATAGCACTGCTAGGAATTTTCCCACGGGATATAGGAGCGCTGATGCATAGGGGCACTTGTACCCCAATGTTTATACCAACACTTTCAACAATAGCCAAATTATGGAAAGAGCCTAAATGTCCACCAACTGATGAATGGATAAAGAAGATGTGGTTTTTATATACAATGGAATACTACTTGGCAATGAGGAAGAATGAAATCCTGCCATTTGCAGCGATGTGGATGGAATTGGAGGGTAGTATGCTAAGTGAAATAAGTGCATCAGAGAAAGACAGATATCATATGTTTTCACTCATATGTGGATCTTGATAAACTTAACAGAAGACCATGTGGGAGAGGAGGGGGAAAAGTTACAAGCAAAGAGGGAGAGAGGCAAACCATAAGAGGCTCTTAAATACAGAAAACAAACTGAGACTTTATAGTGGGTGGGGTAGAGGGGAAAGTGGGTGATGTGCATGGAGGAGGGCACTTGTTGGGATGAGCACTGGGTGTTGTATGGAAGCCAATTTGACAATAAATTATATTTAAAAAAAAACATTGGCCTTAAATGACACATTAGACCTGATGGACTTAAGACATTTACAGAACATTCCATTGAAAAATAATATAATACACATTCTTCTCAAGTGCACATGAAATTCCTCCAGAATAGATCACATGTTAAGCCATAAAACAAGTCTTAATAAATTTCAGAAGATTGAAATAATATCTAGCACATTTCTCACCACAGTGCTATGATACTAGAAATAAATTATAAAAGGGAAATGGAAAAATCGCAAATATGTGGAGATTAGACAACATGGTACTGAACAACCAATGGGTCAAGTAAGAAATCAAAAAAGAAATTTAAAAAAATCCTTCAGAGAGATTAAAATGGAAATACAACATCATAACTTATGGAACACAGCAAAAGGATTCCCCAGAGGGAAAATTCATAGTATTAAATGCCTACATCAAGACACAATAAAGATTTCTAATAAGCAACCTAACTTATACCTCAAGAAACTATAAAAAAGAACAAATAAAGCCCCAAATTAGTAGAAGGAGAGAAATATCAAATATCAGAACAAATTAATGATAATGATAATAATAATAGAGAATAAAAATAGAAAAGATGAATGAAACTAAAAACTGGTTCTTTGAAAAGATCAACAAAATTGAGAAATATTTAGTCAAGAAAAATAAGATTGGTCAAGAAAAATAAGAGACAGGGCAAAAATAAAATCAGAAATAAAGGAGAAATTATAATTGATAACATAGAAATGCAAAGGATCATAAGAGACTACTACGAACAACTATATGCCCCAAAATTGGATAATCTAAAAAAAAATAGATAAATCCCTAGAAACACACAAATATTCCAAGTCTGAATAATGAAGAAATAGAAAATATGAATAGATCGATTACTAGTAATAATATTAAATCAATAATCAAAAAACTTACAACAAACAAAAGTCCAGGAAAGATAACTTTACTGGTGAATTCTACCAAATAGTCAAAGACTTCATAGCTATTCTCAAACTATTTCAAGTCCATCTGATCCAATGTATCATTCAGGGCCCTTGTTTCTTTATTGACCGTGTGTCTAGATGATCTATCCATTTCTGTAAGTGGAGTGTTAAAGTCCCTTGCAATTACCACATTCTTATCAATAAGGTTGCTTATGTTTATGAGTAATTGTTTTATATATTTGGGGGCTCCGGTATTCGGCGCATAGACATTTATAATTGTTAGCTCTTCCTGATGGATAGACCCTGTAATTATTATATAATGCCCTTCTTCATCTCTTGTTACAGCCTTTAATTTAAAGTCTAGTTTGTCTCATATAAGTATGGCTACTCCAGCTTTCTTTTGACTTCCAGTAGCATGATAAATAGTTCTCCATCCCCTCACTCTCAATCTAAAGGTGTCCTCAGGTCTAAAATGAGTCTCTTGTAGACAGCAAATAGATGGGTCTTGTTTTTTTATCCATTCTGATACCCTATGTCTTTTGGTTGGCGCATTTAATCCATTTACATTCAGTGTTATTATAGAAAGATACGGGTTTAGAGTCATTGTGATGTCTGTATGATTTATGCTTGTAGTGATGTCTCTGGTACTTTGTCTCACAGGATCCCCCTTAGGATCTCTTGTAGGGCTGGTTTAGTGGTGACGAATTCCTTCAGTTTTGTTTGGGAAGACCTTTATCTCTCCTACTCTAAATGACAGTCTTGCTGGATAAAGGATTCTCGGCTGCATATTTTTTCTGTTTAGCACACTGAAGATATCGTGCCAATCCTTTCTGGCCTGCCAAGTTTCAAAAGAGAGATCAGTCACGGGTCTTATAGGTCTCCTTTTATATGTGAGGGCACGTTTATCCCTTGCTGCTTTCAGAATTTTCTCTTTATCCTTGTATTTTGCCAGTTTCACTATGATATGTCGTGCAGAAGATCGATTCAAGTTACGTCTGAAGGGAGTTCTCTGTGCCTCTTGGATTTCAATGCCTTTTTCCTTCCCCAGTTCAGGGAAGTTCTCAGCTATTATTTCTTCAAGAACCCCTTCAGCACCTTTCCCTCTCTCTTCCTCCTCTGGGATACCAATTATGTGTATATTATTTCTTTTTAGTGTATCACTTAGTTCTCTAATTTTTCCCTCATACTCCTGGATTTTTTTTTATCTCTCTTTCTCTCAGCTTCCTCTTTGTCCATAACTTTATCTTCTAGTTCACCTATTCTCTCCTCTGCCTCTTCAATCCGAGCCGTCGTGGTTTCCATTTTGTTTTGCATTTTGTTTAAAGGGTTTTTCAGCTCCTCGTGACTGTTCCTTAGTCCCTTGATCTCTATAGCAAGAGATTCCCTGCTGTCCTCTATACTGTTTTCAAGCCCAGAGATTAATTTTATGACTTTTATTCTAAATTCACTTTCTGTTATATTATTTAAATCCTTTTTGATCAGTTCATTGGCTGTTGTTATTTCCTGGAGATTCTTCTGAGGGGAATTCTTCCATTTGGTCATTTTGGATAGTCCCTGGAGTGGTGAGGACCTGCAGGGCACTTCCCCTGTGCTGTGGTGTATAACTGGAGTTGGTGGGCGGGGCCACAGTCCGACCTGATGTCTGCCCCCAGCCCACTGCTGGGGCCACAGTCAGACTGGTGTGTGCCTTCTCTTCCCCTCTCCTAGGGGCGGATTCACTATGGGGTGGCGTGGCCCGTCTGGGCTACTTGCACACTGCCAGGCTTGTGGTGCTGGGGATCGATCTGGCGTCTTAGCTGGGGTGGGTAGGCAAGGTGCACAGGGGCAGGAGGGGCAGGCTTAGCTCGCTTCTCCTTAGGTGATCCACTTCAGGAGGGGCCCTGTGGCAGTGGGAGGGAGTCAGATCCGCTGCAGGAGGTTTGGCTCCACAGAAGCACAGAGTTGGGTGTTTGCGAGGAGCGAGCAAGTTCCCTGGCAGGAACTGGCTCCCTTTGGGATTTTGGCTGGGGGATGGGCGAGGGAGATGGTGCTGGCGAGCGCCTTTGTTCCTCGCCAAGCTGAGCTCTGTCGTCCAGGGGCTCAGCAGCTCTCCCTCCCTTTGTCCTCCAGCCTTCCCGCTTTCTGAGCAGAGCTGTTAACTTATGATCTCCCAGACGCTAAGTCGCGCTTGCTGTCGGAACACACTCCGTCCAGCCCCTCCACTTTTGCTAGCCAGACTCGGGGGCTCTGCTTGGCCAGCAGGCTGCCCCTCCACCCTGGCTCCCTCCCGCCAGTCCATGGAGCGTGCACCGCCTTGCCGCCCTTTCTACCCTCTTCCCTGGGCCTCTCGTCTGCACTTGGCTCCGGAGACTCCGTTCTGCTAATCCTCTGGCGGTTTTCCGGGTTATTTAGGCAGGTGTAGGTGGAATCTAAGTGATCAGCAGGACGCGCGGTGAGCCCAGCGTCCTCCTACGCCGCCATCTTCCAACCTCTGTCTTCTCAAACTATTTCAAAAACAATTTAAGAGGGAATACATCCAGCCTCATTTTATGAGGCCAGGATTGCCTGATGAAAACCAAACAAAATCATCAACAGACAAAAAAAATTACAGGCCAATATCTCTGATGAAATATATGCAAAAATCTTGAAGATATTAACAAATTTAATTCAATGATACATTAAAAGGGTCCTATTACCATTATCAAGTAGGGTTCAATCTAGAGATGCAAGGATGATTCAATATCTTCAAATCAATCAACATGATACACTACATCAACAAAATGAAGGATAAAAATCACATGATAATCTCAATAGATGCAGAAAAAGCATCTGGAAAATTGAACACTTGTTTATGATAAAAATTCTGAACAAAGTAGGTGTAGAGGGAGCATACCTCAACACAATAAAGGCCATATACAGCAAACACACAGCTAACATCATACTCAACATTGAAAAACTAAAAGCTTTCTTCAAAGATCAGGAATAAGAGAAAAATGCCCACTCTTCCCACTATTATTAAACATATTATTGGACATTCTAGCCACAGCAACAAGGCAAGAAAAATAAGTAAAAGTCATCTAAATTGGAAAGGAAGACATATTTTCAGACATGATACTATATATGTTGGAAACCCTAAAAACTCCACAAAAAAACTGTTAGAACTAATACATGAAATAAGTAAAGTTGCAGGGCACAAAATTAACATACAGAAATCTGTTGCATTTCTATACACTAATAACAAATTATCAAAAAGAGAGACTAAGAAAACAATTTCATCTAAAAGAATAAAGTACCCAGGAATGTATTTAACTGAAGCAGTGAAAAACCTGCACACTGAAAACTATAAGACATTGATAAAAGGAAGCTGAGGAAGACACAAATAAATAGAAAAATATGCCATCCTATGGTATGGATTGGAAGAATTAGTATTGGTAAAGTGTCTATACTACACAAAGCAATCTACAAATTCAATGCAATCTGTAGCATTTGTAGATCTGTGGCATTTTTCACAGAAATAAGAACAATCTTAAAATTTGTGTGGAACCACAAAAGGCTCTGAATAGCCAATGCAATCTTTGGAAAAAGCTGGAGGTATCATGCACCATGATTTTAATCCATACTATGGTAATCAAAACAATGTGGTATTGGCACAAAAACAGATATACTTATCAGTGGAACAGAAAGAGAACTCAGAAATAAACCCATCCAGGGGCACTTGGCTGCCTCGGCTGGAAAAGTATACAACTTTTGATGTTGGGGTTGTGAGTTCGAGCCCTATGTTGGGTATAGAGATTACTTAAATAAATAAGTAAACTTAAAAAAAAAACATGCATATGTGATCAATTAATCTAACCAAAGGCAGCAAGAATATACAATGGGAAAAACATAGTCTCTTCAATAAATGGTGTTGGTTAAATTGGACAGGTACATGCAAAAGAATGAGGCTGAACCACTCTCTTATACCATCTAAAAAAAAACTGACTCAAAATGGGTTAAAGACTAGAATGTATGATCTGAAATCATAAATTCCTAGATTAAAATATAAGTGGTAATCTCCTTGATATCAATGTTAGTAACTTTTTTTGGAACTGACTACATTGGTAAGAGCAACAAAGCAAAAACAAACAAATGGGAGTAAAAAGGTTTTGCACAGTGAGGGAAACTATCAACAAAATGAAAAGGCAGCCTACTGATTGGAAGAAAATATTGACAAATCATACATCTGATAAGGGTTTAATATCCAAAATATATAAAGAATTCATACAACCTAATAGCAAAACAAAACCAAAAAAAACCAAACCAAAACAAAACAAAACAAAAAACCCAAAAAACAAAAAAAAAAACCCACCCCAAAGGATTCAATTTTAAAATGGGAAAAAGTTCCACATAGACATTTTTCAAAAGAAGACATACAGATGTCCAAGAGGTGCATGAAGAGTACATGAAAAGTTGCTCAACATCACTTATTGTCAGGGAAATGCAAATCAAAACCATAATAATATCACCTCCCTCCTGTCACAATGGCTAGTATAGAAAGAAAGAAATAAAAAGAAAGAAGGAAAGAAGAAAGAAAGAAAGAAAGAAAGAAAGAAAGAAAGAAAAAGGGAAGGAGGGAGGGAGGGAGAAAAAAGGAACAAGTGTTGGCAAGGATGTGGAGAAAAGGGAGCCCTTGTGCACTGTTTCTAGGAATGTAAATTGGTGCAGCCACTATGGAAAAGAGTATGGAGATTCCTCAAACAAAAATAGAACTACCATATAGTCCAGCAGTTCCATTCCTGGGTATCTTTCTGAAAAACAAAAACAAAATCACTAAATCAAAAAGCAAAAATAAACATTGCAGCAATAGTTGCAATAGCTATGGAATGGAAGAAACCCATGTGTCCATTGATAGATGAATGCATAAAGAAGATGTGATATATACATATAATGGAATATTACTCAGCCATAAAAGAAAGAATGAAATCTTGCCATATGCAACAACATGGATGGACCTTGAGGACATTATGCTAAGCGAAATAAGTCAGAATGAGAAAGATAAATACC
This sequence comes from Panthera uncia, assembly GCF_023721935.1. NCBI lineage: Eukaryota > Metazoa > Chordata > Mammalia > Carnivora > Felidae > Panthera > Panthera uncia. The sequence goes on along the minus strand of NC_064808.1, from coordinate 81,267,473 downwards.
ATATGATTTCACTTATATGTGGAATCTAAAAAAAAAAAACAAACAAAACAAAACCAGACTAATAGGTACAGAGGATAGACTAATGGTTGCTAGAGGAAAGGAGGTTGGGGTAGGTGGAATGGGTTGAAAAAGATTATGAGGTATAAACTTCCAGTTATAAAATGATTAAGTTATATATATATATAATGTACAGCAAGGGCACACAGACAACAACATTGTATTAAATTTGTATAGTGACAGATGATAACTAGACTTATTACAATGATAATTTGTAATATATTTACAAATTTGTAATTATTTTAAAGAAAGAAAGAAAGAAAGAAAGAAAGAAAAAGAAAATATGAAATATGTTTTCAGCCCCAGCTTCACCTCTTTATTTTTTGTTAATTGAGGCATGATTGACATACATTATATTAGTTTTAGATGCACAACATAATGATTCAGTATTTGGATACATGTCTAATTAGCATCTATAACCATACATAATAACAAAATGTTTTCCTGTGATGAGAACTTTTAAGATCTACTCTCAGCAACTTTCAAACATGCAATATGGTATTATTAACTGTAGGTGCCATGCTATCCACTATGTCCTCTTGACTTATTTATTTAAAAAAATTTTTAACGTTTATTTATTTTTGAGAGAGACAGAGTGCAATCTGGGGAAGGGTAGAGAGAGACACACACAGAAGCTAAAGCAGGCTCCAGGCTCTAAGCTGTCAGCATAGAGCCCAATGCGGGGCTCGAACCCATGAAATGCGAGATTATGACCTGAGCTGAAGTGGATGCTTAACTTACTGAGCCACTCAGGTGCCCTTGACTTATTTATTATATAACTGGAAGTGTGTACCTTTTGACCCCATTCACCCATTTCTTCCAACCCCATTACTCTGCTTCTGTCAACTGCCAGTCTATTCTCTGTATCTATGATTTTTTAATTTATTTCACATGTAAGTGAGATCATACAGTATTTGTTATTCTTTCATTCATCACAATGTTCTCAGAGGCCATCCACGTTGTCACAAATGGCAACATTTCTTTCTTTTTAATGGCTGAGTAATATTCCTGTGTATACACACCACATCTTCTTTATCCATTTATCCATGGATGGACACTTGTGTTGCTTCCATATCTTGGCTATCATAAATAATGCTGCAATAAACATGGGGAGGCAGATATCTTGTTGACTTAGTGCTTGTATTTCCTTTGGATAAATACCCACAAGTGGCATTGATGGATCACACAGTAATTTTATTTTTAATTTTTTTGAGGAAACTTCATACTGTTTTCAATAGTGAATACATTAACTTACATTCACAACAACAGTATACAAGCATTACCTTTTCTCCACACCCTTGGCAACACTTATTTCTTGTCTTTTTTATAATAGCCATTCTAACAGAAGTGAGGTGATATCTTACTGTGGTTTTGATTTTTATTTTGCTGATGACTGGTCCTGCTGACCATGATTTCATGTACCTGTTGACTATATGTTTTCTTTGGTGGGGGGAATGTCTATTGAGATCTTCTGCCCATTTTTAAATGTGTTTTGTTTTGTTTTGTTTTTTGTTTTTTAGCTATTGAGTTATATGAGTTCTTTATATATTTTTGATATTAGCCCTTTATCCAATATATGATTTGCAGATATTTTCTAGGTTGCCTTTTCATTTTGTTAAGGGTGTTATTTGCTATATAGAAACTTTTTTTTCGATTAATGTAGTCCCATTTGTTTATTTTTGCTTTTGTTGCTTTTGCTTTTGGTGTCAAACCCAAAAAATCATCACCAAGATAGATGTCAAGGAGTGTATTTCTTATGTTTTCTTCTAGGGGGGTTACAGTTTCAGATTTTACATTCAAGTCTTTATTCCATTTGAATTAGTTACTATAATGATGTACGAAAGTGGTCCAATTTCAATCTTTTGCATGTACCTGTCCAGTTTTTCCATCACCATTTACTGAAGAAAAAATCCTTTCACATTGCATATTCTTGGCTCCTTTGTTTTAAATTAATTGACCATATAGGCATACATTTATTTCTGGCCTCTTTATTTTGTGTTTCTCTAATCCCTGTGTCTGTTTTCATGCCACTGCCATACTGTTTTGATTACTATGTAGCTTTGACATCATAGAGGCTTATGCCTCAGCTTTGTTCTTTTTCAAGATTGCTTTGGCTATTTGGGGTCTTTCATGGTTCCATACAAATTTTAGAACTGTTTGTTTTATTCTGTGAAAAATGCCATTGAAATTTTTATGGTAATTTTTATTTTTATTAAAGTATAATTAACATATAATGTTATATTAGTGTAAAGTGTATATCATATTGATTCAATAATTCTATACATTACTCAATGCTCACCATGATTAATGTAGTCACCATTTGTCACCATACATTATTGAATCTGTACATTGCTTTGGTTAGTATGGGCATTTTAACAATATTAATTCTTCCAATCCATGAACATGTGATATCTTTTCATTTATTTCTGTCTTCTTCAATTTCTTTCATTACTGCCATAGTTTTCAGTCTACAAATCTTTAACATCTTTGGTTAAATTTATTCTTAGGTATTTTATTATTTTGGTGCAATTGTAAAAGCTTTACATTTCTCACTGTTTTTTAAACTCATCATACAAATGTCATGTGATTTTGTCATTCAGCTCTAAACATTTTTCAAAATCTATTATGAGTTTCTTGATGCATTATTTTTATGAGTATGTGTATATGTCTGTGTGTGTATTTTCTCCAAAATTCTAATACTATTGCACTATTATCAGAGAGTCAATGAATGCAACTTATATGATGCTGACTTTTGAAATTTGCTAAATCTTCTCTCAAAGCAGTTGATAAGCATGTTTAGACAACTGTTAATATATTGCCATGATGCTTTCTAAAAAGTGTCATACCTAGCAGCAGAGAATGATAATTCTGAACTAGAGAAAACTGCCCGTTTGCCATATTGGAATCTAGAATATTTTGGAATGACAGTATTTTTTATTTTATTTTATTATTTTGTTTTAAAGTTTATTTATTTATTTTGACAGAGAGGGAGAGAGGGAGAGGGAGAGGGAATGGGAGAGGGAGAGGGAGAGGGAGAGGGAGAGAGAGAGAGAGAGAGAGAGAGAAATGAAGCAGGGGCAGAGAGAGAGGGAGAGACAGAAAATCCCAAGCAGACTCTGAACTATCAGTGTGGAGCCCAACACAGGGCTCAAACTCATGAACTGTGAGATCATGACCTGAGCCAAAATCAAGAGTTAAACACTTAATTGACTGAGCCACTCAGGCCTCCCTGAACTGAATTTATTTTAAATTTTAGTGAGATTGAACAAAATTTTATAAATGTATTGAATATTTGTATCTCATATTTTGTTTATTCTCCTCAATGTGACTATAACTAATTTTCCATTGGATTTTATATTTTATTGACTGGTAAAAATTCTCTATAAGATTTTTAAAAAATAAAATTTGCCAGGGGCACCTAAGTGGCTCAGTCAGTTAAGTGTCAGACCCTTGATATTGGCTCAGGTCATGATCTTGGGGTTGTGAGATCAAGCCCCACATTAGGCTCTGCACTCAGCACGGAGCCTGCTTGGGATTCTCTCTCCCTCTCTCTCTGGCCCTCCTTCCCTTGTGCACATACATGTGCTCTCTCTCTCTCTCAAAATAACAATCAATAAATAAATAAACTTTTGCCAAACATGATAAATTTTTATAAATATTTCAAACATATTTTCAGTCTATCTTTTTTTGAGAGAGAGAGAGAGCATGCACAAATGAGGGAGATGGGTAGAAGGAGAGAGAGAGAGAATCCTGAGCAAACTCCATGCTCATCTTGGAGCCTGACTCAGGGCTCAATCCCATGACCCTGGGATCATGACCTGAGCTGAAATCAAGAGTCAGATGCCCAACAGACTGAGCTACCCAGGCGCCCCTTTCAGTATCTATTTGATAGGTTATGGGCTCTATATATGTCTACCAGGTCAAGCTTGTGTAATTGTGTTGTTTAAATCTATATTCTTACTTAATTTTACTGTACCGAATCTATAAGCTTAAGGTGGAAATGTATTAAAAAGCCTTACTATTATTGTGGATATATCAATTTCTAGTTAAAATTTTATTTTTGCTTTACTTATATTAGAATTTATATTACTTTCTTAATGGGTTATTTCTTTTATCATTTCATACTAACTCTTTCTATCCCTGTTAATATTTTTAATTAAACTTTATATTATGAAATAATTATAGATTCACATGCAATTTTAAGAAATAATAGTCATCCTTATACCCTTTGCCTAATTTTTCTAATGGTAACATCTTGCAAAACTATAGCGCATCACAACCAGTATGTTGACATTGAGACAGTCAAGATACAAAGCATTTCCATCACCAAAAAGATCCCTCCTATTGTACTTTTATAGCCACACACACCCGTCCTACCTCTTCTCCATTTATGCAATCTTTTGGGGTTGGCCTTTTTTTACTCAGCATAGTATTCTGGAGATTCATCTAGGTTATTAGGTATATCAATAGTTTGTTCCTTTTTCTACTGAGCAGTATTCCATGGTGTGGGTATACCACAGTCTCCTTAATCATTCTCTCATTAAAGACATCTAGGTATTTTTCAACTGTGGATGAATATTATGGAAAAAAATTTCATGTACAGGTATTTGTGTGAACATAAGTCTTTATTTCATAAGTCTGGGGTAAATTGCTGGGTCCTGTGGTAAGCCCATTTTTAGTTTTAAAGAAACTGCCAAACTATTTTCCATGACAATCCCACAAGCAATGTACGGGTAATCCAACTTCTCCATATCCTCACAAGCATTTGCTGTTGTTTTTATTTTTTTTTAATCTTAGTTATTTTTATAACTGCATAATATTTCATTGTAGTTTTAATTTTCACTTCCTAATAACTATGATGTTGAACATTTTTTCATGTGTATTTTTGCCATATATATCTTTGTTAAATGTCTCTTATCTAATTGCATTGCTTCTTATTTTGAGTTTGAGAGTTCACTATATATTCCAGACACTAGAAGCTCATTGGAAATGTGGTTTACAAATTCTTTCTCCTAGTCTGTAGTTTATCCTTCCCTCAGCTTAACAAGATCTTTAAAAACAGACTCTTAATTATAGAGAAAAAAACTAACGGTTATTGGGGATAAGGGGATTGATGAAATAGGTAATATGGATTGAGGAGTGCACTTGTTGTGATGAACACTGAGTGATGTATCGAATTGTTGAATCACTGTATTGTACACCTGAAACAAATATAACAGTGTAGGTTAACTATATTAGAATTAAATATATTTCACAGAGCAAAGGCTTGTCATTTTGATGAAGACCAATTTATCTATTTTTCCTTTTATGGATTATGCTTTTGGTGTTAAGTCTAAGAACTTTTTGCCTAGCCCCACATCGTGAAAATTTTCTTGTATGCTTTTTACTAAAAGTTTTATAGTTTTATGTTTAACATTTAAGTCAATGATCCATTTTGAGTCTAGGTGTCTTCCTCAAAGGCTATACCAAACTTTTATACTGTCCCTACTGTCCCAGAACAGAAAGTCAATTCAAACTAGATATTCTAGTGTTTTCATTTTGCAACATCTCTCTCTTAGAATTTATTTTTATATTACTATTAATAATAATACTGATAACACTAATTATTATATTAGCATTTGCATTAGTATTACTAATTATATTTTATATCATATTATTTTATATCAACATTATGACTACATTTGTGGGATGAAAATATATTATTATAAAATCTGGCATATAGATAAATATTTATCAATTTTGACTTATTTGGTGTCTCGATTGTCAACTGGGAGAAGAGTCAATATTTTCAAAAAGAAAATATGCACACTAAATTAATAAAATACGAGTATTAAATATTTAACCAAATAATAATATTGATTTAACCAAAATCATGGTATAACTGTACTGGGAGGATAGGTAGAGAGAAAGATTAGAGTAGAAGAAAAGAGTAGCAGGAGTGCAGGAACCATAAATACTAATTTTTTATATCAAGAAATAATAAAATGATTCAAAATTAAAAATCAATACATAGGAATTTAAGCATATTATTTAGAAATTGGGATAATAACTAGAAGGCATAGATGAAATTTTTGAAAATGACTCTGTCGAATTGTGGAGAGAAATGGGAAAGAGGGTTACAGTTTTCGTTAAAAGCCTTGTGGAGGGGCACTTGAATGGCTCACCTGGTTAAGAAATAGACTTGATTTCAGCTCGGGTCACGGTCTCACAGTTTGTGAGTTTAAGCCCCACATCAGGCTCCACCCTGAGCATGGAGCCTGCTTAGGTTCTGCCTTTCCCTCTTTTTCTCCCCCCCACCCCCAACTTAGGCATGTGCTCACGCACACTCTCTCTCCTACTCTTTCTCAATAAAAAAAAAAAAAAAAAGCAAAAAATTTGCCAAAGGCAGTTCTACATCACGTCGTGCTATCTTCTGAGAATTCACCATCAATGTTAAGAACAGTGGCTACTCTAAGGGAAATGGACTGGAAAATAAAAGTAGTCACCAGACCAAAGAACACTGCATGCTCCCACGCTTCAGTGGACACACCTTCAGGTGTGCATGTGTGGAAGAAAAGAGCAGCTATCTTCTGGTGAGTTTGGAAATCACTTTAGTTAGATCCCACATGACCAGGAATGTGTGGAAACTGATACCTGGAGCTCTCCACACAAATGGAGATGACATCAGGTGCATATGCAGTACTAAGTGACCCACTAAAGAATTGGTGGCCTGGAAAAGACCCGGCCATGGGTAGATCTGATTTGTCCCATAGATAAGCTACAGGACCTTAAAATAACTTGCATCCATTTTTATGGGGGAAAGGACTCAATTCTCTCTGAGGTTGACAAGTTAACATTTGAGGAAACAGAATGCTTGTTTCAAGGCAAAGAAAGAGGTTCTGAGAGCCTGCAGGGGCTTGAGGTAGCTCTGGTTGGGTTGTTAGCTCCCATTCAGAAAGGTCAGGCACCAGGGATAGGTGGCAGAGGGCTGGTGAGGGCACAGGATGTCTCAAATTTAGGAAGCTTTTCCACTGGGCCCTGTGGACTTGTCTCCTGCAAACTTCCAGAATACGTCTACTACAAAAGTGGCTCTGTGAGAATCTTGGCCAGCTGTGCTCACTGGAGCAGCATGTGGCACCAAGGACCCAAGGGTTATGATCCCAACCCAAGGAGCTAATCCTTAGGGATGGCAAGTGGAAAGTTCTTTCATGCCAAGAGCCACCTTTTAAGCATTAAACATTTTTTTAATGTTTATTATTGAGAGACAGAGAGACACAGAGTGTGAGCAGGGGAGGGGTAGAGAGAGGGGAGACACAGAATATGAAGTAGGCTCAAGGCTCTGTCAGCACAGAGCCTGACTTGGGGCCTCCTTTTAAGTATTTTTATGTCCCTAACTTCTCTCCCCACACCATGTCAAGTGCATGAATTTCCTTCATACAGCACTTATTCAACAGATAGACAAGTGTTACTTTCAATTGAAAATGCAAGTGTTAGTCTCTTAGACACCAGTTTGTATGTCACAGAAAATACTCTATTGTATTTTGTATCGAGATTTCCTCATCTTGGGAAAGTAAGTTCGTGTAATGAAGTAACTATTACTTCAGTTGGGAACATCCCGTAGAAAAATCCTTGTCTTTTAATCAAAACCTCAAATAGAATATTATTATTTTCCCAAGTTACTAAATTTGTCAAATTTCTAACAATAAGAAAGAGGCAGCTTATAAGAATTCATATTTGTTATGGGGGACATTTTTTGAGTTGTTGTTTCTGAGAATTAGTCAAATCAATGGAAAATTGACACAAATATCAAAGATTAAGTTTTTAAAAAGTTAAAATAAAAATCAACTTGTGGAGACTAAATCATTGGCCTAGATTAGTGTGCTGGGCCACTGTGTAAAAACACTTAACAATGAGGGAGAGAGAAAGAGAGGGAGAGAAAGAGAGAGAGAGAGAGAGAGAGATCAGATAAGTAATTCCAAAAGTATTCATCAAGAAGAGATTTAAAAACCCAGAGCCTCTCAGTACCATACTCCCTCACTTCATACTATTTTTTTTCAAAGATATTACTTTTTTTAAAAACAATTTCAGGTTCACAGCAAAATTGAGAGGAAAGTACAGAGATTTCCTATACACCCCTGCCCTCTTCCACTATCAACATCCGCCAGCAATGTGGTACATGTGTTGCAAATGATGAGCCTACACTGACACATCATCATCACCCAAAGTCTATAGCTTACATTAGGGTTCACACTTGGTGTTGTACATTCTGTGAGTTTGGACAAATGTATAATTACATGTGTCCATCATTATACTATCTTGCAGAGTATTTTCTTTTTTTCAATTTACTTATTTTTTAATTTGCATCCAAGTTAGTTAGCATATGGTGCTATAATGATTTCAGGAGTAGATTCCAGTGATTCATTCCCTATGTACAACACCCAATGCTCATCCCAACAAGTGTCCTCCCTAATACTCCTTACCATTTAGTCCATCCACCCACCCACAATCCCTCCAGCAACCCTCATTTTGCTCTCTGTATTTAAGAGTCTCTTATGTTTTGTTCCACTCCTTCTTTGTATATTATTTTTGCTTCCCTTCCCTTATGTTGATCTGTTTTATATCTTAAATTCTTCATATGAGTGAAGTTATATATTTGTCATTCTCTGACCTGCTAATTTTGCTTAGCATAATACCCTCTAGTTCCATCCATGTAGTTGCAAATAGAAACATTTCATTCTTTCTGATTGCCAGGTAATATTCCATTGTATATATATGCCACTTCTTTATACATTCATCCATCAGTGGAATTTAGGCTTTTTCCATACTTTGACTATTGGTGATAGCACTGCTATAAACATTGGGGTGCATATGCCCCTTTGAAACAGCACAACTATAGTAATGCAACTGCTGGGTCTTAGGGTAGTTCTATTTTTAATTTTTTCAGGAACTTCCATACTGTTTTCCAGACTAGCTGCACTAGTTTGCATTCCCACCAGCAGTGCAAAATAAATCCTCTTTCTCTGCATCTTTGGCAATATCTGTCGTTGCCTGAGTTGTTTATTTTAGTGATTCTGACTGGTGTGAGGTGGTATCTCATTGTGGTTTTAATTTGTATTTCCCTGATGATCAGTGATGTTGAGCATTTTTTCATGTGTATGTTAACCATATAGATGATGTCTTATTTGGAGAAGTGTCTATTCAAGTCTTTTGCCCATTTCTTCACTGGATTATTTGTTTTTGGGGGGTTGAGTTTGACAAGTTCTTTACAGATTTTGGATACTAACCCTTTATCTGAAATATCATTTGCAAATATCTTCTCCCATTCCGTCGGTTGCCTTTTAGTTTTGTTGATTGTTCCCTTCACTGTGCAGATGCTTTATAATTTCATGAGGTCCCAATAGTTCATTTTTGCTTTTGTTTCCCTTGCCTCTGGAGATATGTTGAGTAAGAAGTTGCTGAAGCCAAGGTCAAGGGGTTTTTGCCTGCTTTCTTCTCTAGGATTTTGATGGCTTATTGTGTTACATTTAGGTCTTTCATCTATTTTGAGTTTGTTTTTGTGTATAGTGTAAGAGTGGTTCCAGGTTCATTTTTCTGCATGTTGCTGTCCAGTTCTCCCATCACATTTGTTAAAGAGACTGTCTTTATTCCATTGGATATTCTTTCCTACTTTGTCAAACATTAGTTGACCATATGTTTGTGGGCCCATTTGTGGGTTCTCTATTCTCTTCCATTGATCTGAGTGTCTGTTTTTGTGCCAGCACCATACTGTCTTGATGATTATAGCTTTGTAATACATCTTGAAGTACGGAATGGTGATGTCTCCAGCTTTGATTTTATTTTCAGGATTCCTTTGGCTATTTGGAGTCTTTCCTGATTCCATACAAATATTAGGATTGCTTTTTCTGGCTCTGTGAAGAATGATGGTGTAATTTTTATAGAAATTGCATTGATTATGTAGATTGCTTTGGGCAGTATTGACATTTTAACAATATTTGTTCTTCCAATCCAGGGACATGGAATAAGTTTCCATTTTTTTGTGTGTGTCTTCTTTAATTTCTTTCATAAGCTTTCTATAATTTTCAGTGTATAGATTTTTCACCTCTGGCTAAGTTTATTCCTAGGTAGTTTATGTTTTTTGTGCAATTGTAAATGAGGTTGATTCTTTGATTTCTCATTCTGTTGCTTCATTATTGGTGTATAGGACTGCAACCGATTTCTGTGTATTGATTTTATATCCTGTGATTTTGCTGAATTCATGGATCAGTTCTAGGAGTTTTTTGGTGGAATCTTTAGGGTTTTCCTTATAGAGTATTATGTCATCTGCAAAAAGTGAAAGTTTGACTTCCTCCTTGCCTATTTGGATGCCTTTTATTTCTTTGTGCTGTCTGATTGCTAAGGTAGGACTTCCAGTACCATGTTGAACAACAGTGGTGAGAGTAGACATCCCTGTCATGTTCCTGACCTTAAGAGGAAAGCTCTCAGTTTTTTCCCCATTGAGTATGATATTAGCTGTGGGTTTCTTATATATAGTTTTTATGATCTTGAGGTATGATCCCTCTATCCCTACACTCTTGAGGGTTTTTATCAATAAAGGATGTTATATTTTGTCAAATGCTTTCTCTGCATCCATTGAGAGGATCATGTGGTTCTTGTCCTTTCTTTTATTGATGTGATGAATCACATTAATTGTTTTGTGGATGTTGAACCAGCCCTGCATCCCAGGTATAATTTCCACTTGGTTGTGGTGAATAATTCTTTTAATGTATTATTGGATCTGGTTGGCTAGTATTTTCTTGAGGATTTTTGCATCCATGTTCTTCAGGGAAATGGGTCTGTAGTTCTCTTTAGTGGGGTCTTTGTCTGGTTTTGGAATCAAGGTAATGCTGGCTTCATAGAATGAGTTTGGAAGTTTTCCTTCCATTTCTATTTGTTGTAGACTCTGGTTCTGGAGTTCTCTCTTGTCCAGCAAGAGAGTGGACACAGGATTAAAATTTGAGAGAGGCTAATGTCCGGGAGGAGACAAGAGCCCCCAAAAGGGTCCTTGCTCCATTTTTATTGGGATCAGAAGGCTTGCAAGCATGATGGGCATGCACAAAGAGACAATGAAACCATGAACATTAACTCATGTATGTGAGGGAAAGGGGATTTCAAAGATATGCACTGAGAGTTTGGGTCAATACAAAACAAAGTCCTGGCACGCAGCAGATGGTTCTTTATGGCAGGTATGAGGCGGCATGTCTGTTTATCTTAGCGAGCCTAGGGAATAAGACAGATACAGCATGCTACTTCAGGGTCAACAAGGCACCTTTCTTTTGCTAATTAGCTCCGCTCCTGGCAACTTTACTCTGCTGAGGTCTATAGCCCTATTTACCAGTTTACATACTGGTCCTTCCCTCCTCTGAAAGCAGCTTTCTGCTACTGTACTAAGTTGGGGATCGCTTCCACCCTGAATATCTAATCTTGATTACCTAATCTTGGATGCATTCATCCTGAGGCTTCTTATTCCTATATGACTTATTAACCCATGGGTGCAAGCTCAGGGAATTCTGAAGCTTATTCCCCACATCTATTTTTTTGGAACATCTTCAAAAGAATAGGTGTTAATTCTTCTTTAAATGTTTGGTAGAATTCCCCTGGAAAGCCAACTCCCCCACCCTGACTCTTGTTTTTTTTGGGGAAATTCTTGATTACCAGATCTATTTATTTACTGGTTATGGGTCTGTTCAAATTTTCTATTTCTTCTTGTTTCAGTTTTGGTAGTGTACATGTTTCTAGGAATTTGCCCTATTCTTCCAGATTGCCCATCTTATTGGCATATAATTTCTCATAATACTCTCTTATTGAGCTTGCATTTCTGCTGTGTTGATTGTGACCTGATCTCTTTCATTATTGATTTTATTTATTTGGATCCTTTCCTTTTCTTTTTGATCCAACTGGTTAGGGTTTTATCAATTTTGTTAATTTTTTCAAAGAACTAGCTCCTGGTTTCATTGATCTGTTTTTGGTTTTGGTTTTGGTTTTGGTTTTGATAGCACTGATTTCTGCTCTAATCTTTATTATTTCCTGTCTTCTGCTGGTTTGCGGTTTATTTGCTGTTCTTTTTCCAGCTCTTTAAGGTGTAAGATTAGGTTGTGTATCTGAGACCTTTCTTTGTTCTTTAGGAAGGCCTGGATTGCTATGTACTTCTCTCTTATGACCACCTTTGCTGTATCCCAGAGCTTTTGGGCTGTGGTGTTATCATTTTCATTGGCTTGTATGTGCTTTTTAATTTCCTCTTTAACTTTTGGATAGCCCATTCATCCTTTAGTATGATGTTCTTTAGCCTCCAAGTATTTGTTATCTTTCCAAAATTTTTCTTGTGGTTGATTTCAAGTTGCATAGAGCTGTGGTCTGAAAATATGCACAGTATAATCTCAATCTTTTTGTACTTGTTGAAGGCTGATTTGTGTCTCAGTATGTGATCTATTCTAAAGAATGTTCTATGTGCACTCAAGAAGAATGTGTATTCTGCTGCTTTAGGATGAAATGTTGTGAATATATCTGTTAAGTCCATCTGGTCCAGTGTGTCATTCAAAGCCATTGTTTCCTTGTTGATTTTCTGTTTAGATGACCTGTCTATTGCTGTGAGTGGGGTACTGAAGTCTCCTACTCTTATGGTGTTATTATCAATGAGTTTCTTTATGCTTGTGATTAATTGATTTATATATTTGGGTCTCTCCACATTTGGGGCATAAATGTTTACAATTGTTAGACCTTCTTGGTGGATAGACCCTTTATTTATGATATAATGCCCTTCTTCTTATCTTGTTACAGTCTTTATTTTAAAATCTAGATTGTCTGATATAAGTATGGTTACTCTGGCTTTCTTTTGGTTACTATTAGCATGATAGATGGCTCTCCATCCCCTTACTTACAATTTGAAGGTGTCTTTAGGTCTAAAACGGGTCTTTTATAAACAGCATATAGATGGATCTTATTCTCTTATCCATTCTGTTACCCTATGTCTTTTGATTGGAGCATTTAGTCAATTGACATTTAGAGTGAGTACTGAAAGAAACGAATTTATTACCATTATGTTCCCTGTAGAGTTGGAGTTTTTGGTGGTCTTCTCTGGTCCTTCTAGTCTTTGTTGCTTTTGGTTGGTTTTGTTTTTGTTTTTCACCTTTTTTCCCCTCAGAAAGTCCCCCTTAAAATTTCTTGCAGGGCTGGTTTAGTGGTCACAAACTCCTTTAGTTTTTGTTTATCTGAGAATGTTTTTCTCTCTCCTATTTTGAATGACAACTTGCTGGATAAAGAAATCTTGGCTGCATATTTTTCTGATTCAGCACATTGAATATATCCTTCCACTCCTTTCGGCCTGCCAAGTTTCTGTGGATAGGTCTGCTGCAAACCTGATCTGACTTCCCCTGTAGGTTAAGGAATTTTTTTCCCTTGCTGTTTTCATGATTCTTTCCTTGCCTGAGTATTTTGTGAATTTAACTATGATATGCCCTGTTGATCGTTGGTTTTTTTTGAATCTAAGATCTCTGTGCTTCCTAGATTTTGATTTCTGTGTCTTTCCCCAAGTTAGGAAAGTTTTCTGCTATGATTTGCTCACATACCCTTCTACCTCTTTTTCTCTCTCTTCATCTTCTAGGACCCCTATGATTCGGATGTTATTCCTTTTTAATGAGGTATTGAGTTCTCTAATTCTTCTACCATGCTGTTTTGCCTTAGTTTCTCTCTTTTCTTCTGCTTCATTATTCTCCATAAGTTTGTCTTTTATATCATTGACTTGCTGCCCTGCTTCATCCATCCTTGCCACCATGGCATCCATTCAAGATTGCAGCTCAGTTATAGCATTTTTAATTTTGTACTGACTGGATTTTACTTCTTTTATCTCCACAGAAAGGAATTCTATGCCCTTTTTCAACCCCAGCTAGTATTCTTATTATCATGATTCTAAATTCTGTTCAGACATCTTGCTTGTATCTGTGTTGGGTAAGTCCATGGCTGTCATTTCTTCCTGTTCTTTCTTCTGGGGTGAATTCATTTGCTTCATCATTTTTAAGGAAGGAAAAGAATTAACAAAATAAAATATTAAAAAAATAAAAAATTAAAAATTAAAAACAACACAAAAAATAAAGTAAAGGATGCTAGCTCCTAGGTGTGTTTTGGTCTGTTGTTGAAGGAAGCTTGATAGAATAGAGAAGAAGGAGAAAGAAAGGAAAAGGAAAACATTTGAAAATTTTAAAAAATGAATACAATAAAATGTAATAAAATTAAATAATGAAAGTAAAATAGGATTTAAAGAACGTACAAAAAGATTTAAAAAATAGTAGATAAAATTAAACAAAAATCTTATTTATTTATTTATTTATTATTTATTTATTTATTTTTCAATATATGAAGTTTATTGTCAAATTGGTTTCCATACAACACCCAGTGCTCATCCCAAAAGGTGCCCTCCTCAATACCCATCACCCACCCTCCCCTCCCTCCCACCCCCCATCAACCCTCAGTTTGTTCTCAGTTTTTAACAGTCTCTTATGCTTTGGCTCTCTCCCACTCTAACCTCTTTTTTTTTCCTTCCCCTCCCCCATGGGTTTCTGTTACATTTCTCAGGATCCACATAAGAGTGAAACCATATGGTATCTGTCTTTCTCTGTATGGCTTATTTCACTTAGCATAACACTCTCCAGTTCCATCCATGTTGCTACAAAGGGCCATATTTCATTCTTTCTCATTGTCACGTAGTACTCCATTGTGAATATAAACCACAATTTCTTTATCCATTCATCAGTTGATGACATTTAGGCTCTTTCCATAATTTGGCTATCGTTGAGAGTGCTGCTATAAACATTGGGGTACAAGTGCCCCAATGCATCAGTACTTCTGTATCCCTTGGGTAAATTCCTAGCAGTGCTATTGCTGGGTCATAAGGTAGGTCTAGTTTTACTTTTCTGAGGAACCTCCACAATTTTTCCAGACTGGCTTCACCAATTTGCATTCCCACCAACAGTGCAAGAGAGTTCCCGTTTCTCCACATCCTCGCCAGCATCTATAGTCTCCTGATTTGTTCATTTTAGCCACTCTGACTGGCGTGAGGTGATATCCGAGTGTAGTTTTGATTTGTATTTCCCTGATGAGGAGTGTCGTTGAGCATCTTTTCATGTGCCTGTTGGCCATCTGGATGTCTTCTTTAGACAAGTGTCTCTTCATGTTTTCCACCCATTTCTTCACTGGATTATTTGTTTTTCAGGTGTGGAGTTTGGTGAGCTCTTTATAGGTTTTGGATACTAGCCCTTTGTCCGATATGTCATTTGCAAATATCTTTTCCCATTCCGTTGGTTGCCTTTTAGTTTTGTTGGTTGTTTCCTTTGCAATGCAGAAGATTTTTATCTTCATGAGGTCCCAGTAGTTCATTTTTGCTTTTAATTCCCTTGCCTTTGGGGATGTGTCAAGTAAGAAATTGATATGGCTGAAGTGAGGTTTTTTCCTGCTTTCTCCTCTAGGGTTTTGATGGTTTCCTGTCTCACATTCAGGTCCTTTATCCATTTTGAGTTTATTTTTGTGAATGGTGTGAGAAAGTGGTCTAGTTTCAATCTTCTGCATGTTGCTGTCCAGTTCTCCCAGCACCATTTGTTAAAGAGACTGTCTTTTTTCCATTGGATATTCTTTCCTGCTTTGTCAAAGATTAGTTGGCCATACGTTTGTGGGTTTAGTTCTGGGGTTTCTATTCTATTCCATTGGTCGATTTGTCTGTTTTTGTGCCAATACCATGCTGTCTTCATGATTACAGCTTTGTAGTAGAGGCTAAAGTCAGGGATTGTGATGCCTCCTGCTTTGGTCTTCTTCTTCAAAATTACTTTGGCTATTCGGGGCCTTTTGTGGTTCCATATGAATTTTAGGATTGCTTGTTCTAGTTTCGAGAAGAATGCTGGTGCAATTTTGATTGGGATTGCATTGAATATGTAGATACCTTTGGGTAGTATTGACATTTTGACAATATTTATTCTTCCAATCCATGAGCATGGAATGTTTTTCCATTTCTTTATATCTTCTTCAATTTCCTTCATAAGCTTTCTATAGCTTTCAGCATACAGAGCTTTTACATCATTGGTTAGATTTATTCCTAGGTATTTTATGCTTCTTGGTGCAATTGTGAATGGGATCAGTTTCTTTATTTGTCTTTCTGTTGCTTCATTGTTAGTGTATAAGAGTGCAACTGATTTCTGTACATTGATTTTGTATTCTGCAACTTCTCTAAATTCATGTATCAGTTCTAGCAGACTTCTGGTGGAGTCTATCGGATTTTCCATGTATAATATCATGTCATCTGCAAAAAGGGAAAGCTTGACTTCATCTTTGCCAATTTTGATGCCTTTGATTTCCTTTTGTTGCCTGATTGCTGATGCTAGAACTTCCAACACTATGTTAAACAACAGCGGTGAGAGTGGACTTCCCTGTCGTGTTCCTGATCTCAGGGAAAAAGCTCTCAGTTTTTCCCCATTCAGGATGATGTTAGCTGTGGGTTTTTCATAAATGGCTATTATGATCTTTAAGTATGTTCCTTCTATCCCGACTTTCTCGAGGGCTTTCATTAAGAAAGGGTGCTGAATTTTGTCAAAGGCCTTTTCTGCGTCGACTGACAGGATCATATGGTTATTATCTTTTCTTTTATTAATGTGATGTATCACATTGATTGATTTGCAAATGTTGAACCAGCCCTGCATCCCAGGTATGAATCCCACTTGATCATGGTGAATAATTCTTTTTATATGCTGTTGAATTCAATTTGCTAGTATCTTATTGAGAATTATTGCATCCAAATTCATCAGGGTTATTGGCCTATAGTTCCCTTTTTTTACTGGGTCTCTGTCTGGTTTAGGAATCAAAGTAATACTGGCTTCAGAGAATGAGTCTGGAAATTTTCCTTCCCTTTTTATTTTTTGGAATAGCTTGAGAAGGATAGGTATTATCTATGCTTTAAATGTCTGGTATAACTCCCCTGGGAAGCCATCTTGTCCTGGACTCTTATTTGTTGGGAGATTTTTGATGACCGATTCAATTTCTTCACTGGTTATGGGTCTGTTCAAGGTTTCTATTTCCTCCTGATTGAGTTTTGGAAGAGTGTGGGTGTTTAGGAAATTGTCCATTTCTTCCAGGTTGTCCAGTTTGTTGGCATATAATTTTTCATAGTATTCCCTGATAATTGCTTGTATTTCTGAGGGATTGGTTGTAATAATTCCATTTCATTCATGATTTTATCTATTTGGGTCCTCTCCCTTTTCTTTTTGAGAAGCCTGGCTAGAGGTTTATCAATTTTGTTTATTTTTTCAAAAAACCAACTATTGGTTTTGTTGATCTGCTCTACAGTTTTTTTTTATTCTATATTGTTTATTTCTGCTCTGATCTTTATTATTTCTCTTCTTCTGCTGGATTTAGGCTGTCTTTGCTGTTCTGCTTCTATTTCCTTTAGGTGTACTGTTAGATTTTGTATTTGGGATTTTTTTGTTTCTTGAGATAGGCCTGGATTGCAACGTATTTTCCTCTCAGGATTGCCTTCGCTGCATCCCAAAGCGTTTGGATTGTTGTATTTTCATTTTCATTTGTTTCCATATATTTTTTAGTTTCTTCTCTAATTGCCTGTTTGACCCATTCATTCTTTAGTAGGGTGATCCTTAACCTCCATGCTTTTGGAGGTTTTCCAGACTTTTTCCTGTGGTTGATTTCAAGCTTCATAGCATTGTGGTCTGAAAGTATGCATGGTATGATTTCAATTCTTGTATACGTATGAAGGGCTGTTTTGTGACCCAGCATGTGATCTATCTTGGAGAATGTTCCATGTGCACTCGAGAAGAAACTATATTCTGTTGCACTGGGATGCAGAGTTCTAAATATATCTGTCAAGCCCATCTGATCCAATGTATCATTCAGGGCCCTTGTTTCTTTATTGACCGTGTGTCTAGATGATCTATCCATTTCTGTGAGTGGAGTGTTAAAGTCCCCTGCAATTACCACATTCTTATCAGTAAGGTTGCTTATGTTTGTGAGTAATTGTTTTATATATTTGGGGGCTCCAGTATTTGGTACATAGACATTTATAATTGTTAGCTCTTCCTGATGGATAGACCCTGTAATTATTATATAATGCCCTTCTTCATCTCTTGTTAACAGCCTTTAATTTAAAGTCTAGTTTGTCTGATATAAGTATGGCTACTTCAGCTTTCTTTTGACTTCCAGTAGCATGATAAATAGTTCTCCTCACTCTCAATCTGAAGGTGTCCTCAGGTCTAAAATGAGTCTCTTGTAGACAGCAAATAGATGGGTCTTGTTTTTGTATCCATTCTGATACCCTATGTCTTTTGGTTGGTGCATTTAGTCCATTTACGTTCAGTGTTATGATAGAAAGATATGGGTTTAGAGTCATTGTGATGTCCGTAGGTTTCATGCTTGTAGCTATGTCTCTGGTACTTTGCCTCACAGGATCCCCCTTAGGATCTCTTGTAGGGCTGGTTTAGTGGTGACGAATTCCTTCAGTTTTTGTTTGGGAAGACCTTTATCTCTCCTATTCTATATGACAGACTTGCTGGATAAAGGATTCTCGGCTGCATATTTTTTCTGTTTAGCACACTGAAGATATCGTGCCAATCCTTTCTGGCCTGCCAAGTTTCAGTAGAGAGATCGGTCACGCATCTTATCAGTCTCCCTTTATATGTTAGAGCATGTTTATCCCTAGCTACTTTCAGAATTCTCTCTTTATCCTTGTATTTTGCCAGTTTCACTATGATATGTCGTGCAGAAGATCGATTCAAGTTACATCTGAAGGGAGTTCTCTGTGCCTCTTGGATTTCAATGCCTTTTTCCTTCCCTAGATCAGGGAAGTTCTCAGCTATTATTTCTCCATTACACCTTCAGCACCTTTCCCTCTCTTCCTCTTCTGGAATACCAATTATGTATAGATTATTTCTCTTTAGTGCATCACTTAGTTCTCTAATTTTCCCCTCATACTCCTGGATTTATTTTTATTTTTTTTAATGTTTTATTTATTTCTGAGACAGAGAGAGACAGAGCATGACCAGGAGAGGGGCAGAGAGAGAGGGAGACACAGAATCTGAAGCACGCTTCCGGCTCCGAGCTGTCAGCAAAGAGCCCGATGCAGGGCTCGAACTCACAGACCGCGAGATCATGATCTGAGCCGAAGTCAGACGCTCAACCGACTGAGCCACCCAGGCATCGCGACTCCTGGATTTTTTTTATCTCTCTTTTTCTCAGCTTCTTCTTTTTCTATAATTTTATCTTCTGGTTCACCTATTGTCTCCTCTGCCTCTTCAATCCGAGCCGTGGTTGTTTCCGTTTTAATTTGCATTTCGTTTATAGCATTTTTTTAGCTCCTCCTGACTGTTCCTTTAGTCTCTTGATCCCTGTACCAATAGATTCTCTGCTGTCTTCTATACTGTTTTCAAGCCCAGGGATTAATTTTATGAGTATTATTCTAAATTCACTTTCTGTTTTATGGTTTAGATCTTTTACGATAAGTTCGTTAGCTGTTGCTATTTCCTGGAGATTCTTTTGAGGGGAATTTTTCCGTTTTGTCATTTTGGATAGTCCCTGGAGTGGTGTGGAACTTCAGGCCACTTCCCCCGTGTTGTCTTGATTAACTTGCGTTGGTGGGCGGGGCTGCAGTCAGACCTGATGTCTGCCCCCAGCCCACCGCTGGGGCCACAGTCAGACTGGTGTGTACCTTCTCTTCCCCTCTCTTAGAGGCGGGATTCACTGTGGGGTGGCATGGCCCTTCTGGGCTACTTGCACACTGCCAGGCTTGTGGTGCTGGGGATCTGGCATATTAGCTGGGATCCGTGCACAGGGGCGGGAGGAGCAGGCTCAGCTCACTTATCCTTTGGTGATCTTTTTTGGGAGGGGCCATGAGGCAGTAGGAGGAGTCAGAACCACAGCCAGAGGGATGGATCCGCAGAAGCAGAGCTTTGGGCATTTGCGTGGTGCAAGCAAGCTCCTTGGCAGGAACTGGTTCCCTTTGGGATTTTGGCTGGGGGATGGGCGAGGGAGATGGCACTGGCGAGCACTTTTGTTCCCCACCAAGCTGAACTCTGTCGTCCGGGGCTCAATAACTCTCCTTCCCATGGTCCTCCAGCCTTCCCCCCCTCTGAGCAGAGCTGTTAACTTATAACCTTCCAGATGTTAAGTCCCTCTTGCTTTCAGAAGACACTCCGTCCAGCCCTTCTGCTTTTGCAAGCCAGACTCAGGGTCTCTGGCCAACAGGCTGCCCCTCTGCCCCAGCTCCTTCCCACCAGTTCGTGTAGTGTGCACCGCCTCTCCGCCCTTCCTACCCTCTTCTGTGGGCCTGTGGGTCTCTCGTCTGCACTTGGCTCTGGAGAATCCATTCTACTAGTCTTCTGGCGGTTTTCTGGGTTATTTAGGCAGGTGTAGGTGGAATCTAAGTGATCAGCAGGATGCGGTGAGCCCAGCATCCTCCTACGCCGCCATCTTCCCCACCATCTCCCCTATATACTTTTTAATTTCCTCTTTAACTTCTTGGTTAGCCCATTCATTTTTTAGTAGGATGTTCTTCAGTCTCCAAGTATTTGTTACCTTTCCAAATTTTTTCTTGTGGTTGATTTCGAGTTTCATAGCATTGTGGTCTGAAAATATGCACGGTATGATCTTGATCTTTTTGTACTTACTTAGGGCTCATTTGTGTCCCAGTATATGGTCTATTCTGTTGAACATTCCATGTGCACTGGAGAAGAATGTATATTCTTCTGCTTTAGGATGAAATGTTCTGAATCTATCTGTTAAGTCCATCTGGTCCAGTGTGTCATTCAAAGCCATATTTCCTTGTTGATTTTTTGCTTAGATGATCTGTCAATTGCTGTGAGTGTGGTATTGAAGTCTCCGACTATTATGGTATTACTATCGATGAGTTTCTTTATGTTTGTGAATAATTGATTTATATATTTGGGTGCCACCACATTTGGTGCATAAATGTTTACAATTGTTAGGTCTTGGTGGAGAGACCCTGTGATTATGATATAATGCCCTCCTGCCTCTCTTGATACAGTCTTTATTTTAAAGTCTAAATTATCTATGTATGGCTACTCTGGCTTTCTTTTGTTGACCATTAGCATGATAGATGGTTCTCCATCCCCTTACTTTCAATGTGAAGGTGTCTTTAGGTCTACAGTGGGTCTCTTGTAAACAGAATATAGATGGATCTTGTTTTCTTATCCATTCTGTTACCCTATGTCTTTTGATTGGAGCATTGAGTCCACTGACGTTCAGAGTGAGTACTGAAAGATATGAATTTATTGCCATTATGATGCTTGTAGAGTTGGAGTCTCTGGTGATGTTCTCTGGTTGTTTCTAATCTTTTGTTGCTTTTTGGCATTTATTTATTTTTTTGTATATATTTTCATCTTTTCTCCCCTCAGAAAGTCCCCTTTAAAATTTCTTGCAGGGCTGGTTTAGTGGTCACAAACTCCTTTAATTTTTGTTTGTCTGGGAAACTTTTTATCTCTCCTTCTATTTTGAATGACAGCCTTGCTGGATAAAGAATTATTGGTTGCATATTTTTCTGATTCAGCACACCAAATATACCCTGCCACTGCCTTCTGGCCTGCCAAGTTTCTGTGGATAGGTCTCCTACAAACCTGATCTGTCTTCCTTTGTTTGTTAGCGACTTTTTTTCCTTTGCTGCTTTCATGATTCTCTCCTTGCCTGAGTATTTTGTGAATTTGACTATGATACGCCTTGTTGATGGTTGATTTTTGTTGAATCTAATGGGTGTCCTCTGTGCTTCCTGGATTTTGATGTCTGTGTCTTTCCCCAGGTTAGGGAAGGTTTCTGCTATGATTTACTCACATAACCCTTCTACCCCTATTTCTCTCTCTTCCTCTTCCGAGGCCCCTATGATTCATATGTTGTTCCTTTTTAATGAATCACTGATTTCTCTAATTCTTAAATCGTGCTCTTTGGCCTTAACCTCCCTCTTTTTTTCTGCTTCATTATTCTCTATATGTTTGTCCTCTATATTGCTGATTCTCTGTTCTGCCTCGTCCATCCTTGCTGCCACTGCATCCATCTGTGATTGCAGCTCAGTTATAGCACTTTTAATTTCATTCTGGCTATTGTTTACTTCTTTTATCTCTGCAGAAATGGATTCTAATCTATTTTCAACTCCAGCTATTGTTCTTATTATTGTGATTCTAAATTCTGGTTCAGACGTCTTACTTGTATCTCTGTTGGTTAAGTCTCTGGCTGTCGTTTTTTCATGCTCTTTCTTTTGGGGTGAATTACTTCGTTTGTCATTTTGAAGGGAGAAAAGGAATTAATGGGGTAGAAAAATTGAAATTAAAAAAACTAAAATTAAAAAAATATTAAAATTAAAAATTAAACACACACACATACACAAATCGAATAGATGATGCTAGATCCTAGGTGTGTTTTGGTCTGGGTGTTGAAAGTGTTTTGACAGATTAGAGAAAAAAAGAGGGGGGGGTGAAAAATAAAAGGAAATCATTTGAGAATTTGAGAAATGAATACACTTAAGTAGACTAAAATGAGATGTGGTGGTAAAATAGAATTTGAAAAAATATACATAAAAGTAAAGAATATAGCAGAAAAAATTAAGGAAAAATATTTTTAATAGATATTAAAAATAATATTATTTTTTTTCATTTTATGTAGTTAAGAAGAAAGAAAAGAAACAAAAAAACATTTAAAAAAGATTAAAAAGGAAAAGAATAAAAGAAAAAAATCGTTTGAAAATTTGAAAAAGTGACTACACTGTAGTAGACTAAAATAAAATGATGTAAGTAGAATAGAATTTGAAAAAAATTACATAACAGCAAAAAATATAGTAATAAAAATCAAACAAAAATATTTTAATAGAAATTGAAAGTAAAAATTAAGTTTTTCTCTTTCTGCATTCATGAAAAAGAAGCAAAAAAGAAAAAAAAGAAAAAGAAAGAAAGAAAGGAAATTATTTGAAAATTTGAAAATTTGAGTACACTGAAGGAGACTAAAATAAAATGATGGAAGTAAAGTAGAATTTGAAAACATTTACACAAAAGTAAAAAGTATAGTAATATAAATTACAGAAAGATATTTTTAATAAAAATTGAAAATAAAAATGAATTTTTTATATTTCTGTTTCAAGAAAAAGAATTGTTAAAGAGAAAAATGAAAAAGAAAAAAAAAAGAAAAAAAATTGAATATATGAACCTACTAACAAATTGAAGTAGGACCGAAATTGCTTTGTTTTCTCCTAGAATCAGTCTATGTAGCTCTTTATAGTCCATAAGTTAGCAGGCGGTGAGACTTGTGTTCTTGAAGAGGGAAGTTGGCCCAGTTGGGTGGGGCTCAGTGTAACAGCTCTGCTCTCCACTAGATGGCGCTGCTAGCCTACTGGGGTGGATTGTCACAGGGCCCATAGGTGCATATGCGCATGTGCAGGAGCGGTGAAAATGGCGCCACCCAGCTACCCAGTCTGTTCTCCTGGATCAGCAATCACGCATTCATCTTCCTGCTTCAGCTCTCATCCACTCCCCGCTTCTTCACTCTCCGTGACCAGGTCCCAGGCAGTACCTCTCTCCTAAACTTTGTCTCTGATGTGGCCATTTTCCCCAGCCCCTTACTTCTGATGGACTGTGGCTTTTACCTGTTCCACCCCTCTGCAGGAGGGTATCAGCGAGCAATGGCCACATGAGAAATGTCCGAATATCAGCTGCACCCAGGTACACCTGCTGGACTCTGTTGTTGCTGGTGCCCCGAGACTGTGGGCCAGGTGCCAGCCCGTCCCAGAAAATGTTTGTGGGACACTGTAGCAGCAGTGTCTCAGGGATCATGGAAAATCACAACACACATCTGGTACCAGGCCTCACCCTTAATGACCTTGCCCCAGCACCAGCGAATGTGGCTGCTTTCTGGGGTCTGCTGAGACCAGGTGGCTTCACCAGTGTCCACAAAATGTCCTTCCAGCAGTGGAACTGCTTTTGCCCATGTGGCCCGAGAACCTCCCGGACCCCACTCTGTTCCTGGGGATTTGCCCTTCCCACCAGAGCACCACCGGTATTGAGCTGTGGTTTCAGCCTTTGCGCTCCCCTTGTTTACAGTCTTAATGGAATTTAAACCCTCTCCTTTCTCCTTTCTCCCTTTTTAGTTTAGTCCCTGCATCTGTTTCCAATTTTCCAATTTCTCTCCAGCTGCTTTTGGGGAGCGGTTCTTTTCCTGTATTCTCCCCCACTCCCCAGTCTCCATCCTCTCTCCCTCTGCAAAAGCAGTTCCCTACCTTTCATGGATTCTTGCTCCTCAAGTTTAGCTCTCCACACTGTGTACCTGCTGAATTCTGTAGTTCAGGTTGTGCAGATTGTTGTGTTAATCCTCCAATCAGTTTTCTAGGTGTGTAGGATGGTTTAGTGTTGTCTGGCTGTATTTCATGGATGGAAGACACACAAAAAGCTTCCATGCTGTTCCACCATCTTGGCTCATCCCCCAATTCTCTGCTCTCTTTTATGATTTTTTCAAGCCCAGCAATTAATCTTATGACTATTATTCTAAATTCTTATTCAGTTATATTTCTTACATCTGTTTTGATCAATTCTTTAGCTTTCACTTCTTTCTGGAATTTTTTGGTGAGAATTCTATCATTTCATAATTTTTGCTAGTTTTCTTTCCCTTATTAATTTTAAAAGCTTGTTATGTGCTCTGCATCTGGGAGTACTGCTATATTAAAGAGGGGTCATACACTGTCCAGGGCCTGGCCTTTCAGGAGGTGTTTTTTGGAGAGTGTTACTTGCTCTCTGTTGTGATTTGGTTATTTTATTTCCCTACTTGTAGTGATGTTTTGGACCCTCCACTACGTGTGTTTTAGTTTGTTCCTTGAAGTAGCCCTGGAAAGGAAAACAAACAGACAAAAAGGAAACAAAAACAGGCAAACACACAAACAAATGAAACAAACAAACAAACAACAACAAAAATAATCCAAAAACAAAAGCCCAGACACACCAGCTACATGTGAAGAACAGGGTAGAGGCAGTGTTGATGGAAGATCACATACAAAGAGAGAAATGACAGGGGTGGAGAAAAAGAAAAAATAAAAATAAATGTTGACCAGACAGAGAGACTGAAAGGCTTAGTCCAGAGAGAGAGAAAGGAAAATAAAGGAGACAGGGAGAAAGAAATAAAGATAAAGTTACCCAAACAGAGAAACCATACAACTTGATTACTCCAGAGGGAGAGAAATTAAAGAAGGAGGTGTAGAACATGTATCAAGAGAATGGATTAAATATGCCTGCTTAAACAAACCAACAACCAGAGTAACCAGCCTACAGGATGGAAGAGATAAGAAGGAGAAATGGAAAGAAGGGTATATCTAAATAACAAAATTGTCCTAGACTTTATCCAGGCAATGCAGCAGCTCTGGTCTGGAGGAGGGGGCCTTCTGGTCCCTCAGCGTCTATCCTGCTCTAGTACATACACAGTTACCCAGTGCAGAGGGGTGTGGTTTCGTGTAGGTGGGTCTCACCTCCACTGTGGGCCCCACTGTCTGATTGCTGGAGTCTCCTCTTGGTGGTGGAGGGGAGAAAAATGATGACCCGCCAGGGTCTTCTCCACAGACCCAGTGTCCCAAATCACTCCAAGCCGTTCTCACTGTGCCATGGATGCAGATGAGGCAGTTTTCTAGCTCTGCTGACTCTCATGCCTTGGAGTTTGGCTGGGCCCAGGCACTGGGGAAGTACCTGCCTATGCCCCCCGATATGTTGTCCTGGCTTGTTTTGCCCTGTCCTCCAGCACTTCAGGGAGGGGACCAGTTTCTCAGAGACTGCACCCCTGACCTACCACCAAACCCGGGGGTGGCTCCCCTCCTTTCCAGGTACACAAAAAGGGCAGCCAGTCCCAGTCAGAAGAAAGTTCTGCAGTTAGAAATGGGATCCCTCTCTGTCCCAGTCCAAGGTTTTTCTCTTGTCCAGATACAGTCCTATGTTTCCTCAGCCACTCTTTCTCTTCCCTTTGTCTCTCTGCAGAAGGGGATCCTTCTCCTCCATGCCTACGAGGCCCGTTTTATCTCCCTCAGTTTGCAATCACCCACCTATGGGTTGGTGGCCCATCAGGTTGTCTCGGTGTCTCCCTGGTCGACTCAGTCTCTTTTCCTCCCAGACTCTTGGGGTTCAAAGTCCTTTGACTTCAACCCTTCATTGTTTGAGAGATGCAGGAAGTACAGATCCCCCTACTTCTCCACCATATTGGCCCCTCCTCCCTCAAGGCCAATGTTTCTTCATTGATATTCTGTCTGAATGATCTATGGATTGATGAAAGTGGGGCATTAAAGTCTCCTACCATTATTTTATTGCTATCTATTTCTCCTTTTTGGTCTTTTAATACTTGCTTTACATATTAAGGTGCTGCTATGAGGGCATGAATACTTACAAATGTTACATCCTCCTGTTAGATGATCTATTTATCATTATATGATGACCTTCTTTGTTTCTTATTACAGTATTTGTCTTAAAGTCTATTTTGTCTGATAGTATAACTATCCCAGTTTTCTTTTAGTTTACATTTGCATGGAATATCTTTTTCCATCCCTTTATTTTCAGTCCATGTGTGTCCTTATATTTGAAGTGAGTCTCTTATAAGCAGTATATAAATTGGTCTTGTTTTTCTGAAACCATAAAAATCCTAGAAGAGACCATAGGTGGTAATGTCTCTGACATCAGCCATACATAGCAACATTTTTCTAGATATGTCTCCTGAGTCAAGGAAAATAAAAGCAAAAATAAACTATTGGGACTGCATCAAAACAAAAAATCTGCACAGCAAAGGAAACAATCAGCAGAACTAAAAAGCAAGTTATTGATTGGAAGAAGATATTTGCAAATGACATATTCAATAAAGAGTTAGTATCCAAAATATGTAAAGAACTGGTACAATTCAACACCCCAAAAGCAAATAATCCAATTAAAATGTACAGAAGACATGAAGAAGAGATATTTCTCCAAAGAAGACATGCAGATGGCCAACAGCCACATGAAAAGATGCTCAATATCATTCATCATCAAGGAAATACCAATAAAACTACAATGAGATATCACCTCACACCTGTCAGAATGGCTAAAATAAAAAAAATACAAGAATCAGAAAATGTTGGTGATGATGTGGACAAAAAGGGACCCCTTTCCACTGTTGGTTGGAATGCAAACTTGTGCAGCTACTGTGGAAACAGTATGAGGTTTCTCAAAACGTTAAAAATAGAACTACCCTATAATGTAGTAATTGCACTACTGGGTATTTACCCCAAAAAATACAAAAACACTAATCTTAAGGGATACATGTACCATTTTTATTAATTATTTATTGCAGCATTATTTATAAAATCTAAATTATGAAAGCAGCCCAAGTGTCCATTGATAGATGAATGTATAAAGAAAAAAAGTATATACAATGTATATATAATGGAATATTTTTTGTCCATAAAAAAGAATGAAATCTTACTATTTCCAATGACGTGGATGGGGTTAGAGAGTATCATGTTAAGTAAAATAAGTCAGTTGGAGAAAAACAAATGCCATATTACTTCACTCCTTGTGGAATTTAAGAAACAAGAAAATGAGCAAAGGAAAGGAGAGAGAGAGAGAAGCCCAGAGAAACTATAGAGACCAAACTGATAGTTACCAGAAAGAAGGGAGTGGATGGGTGAAATTGGTGATGGGGATTAAGGAGTATACTTGTGATGAGCACGAGAAGATTATGGAAATGTTGAATCACTACCTTGTACACCTGAAATCAATATAACACTGTATGTTAACCATACTGGGATTAAAATAAAATAAAATAAAATAAAATAAAATAAAATAAAATAAAGTAAAATAAATGGATCTTGATTTCTTTTTAATCCATTCAGCCACTGTTTGTTTGGAGAATTTAGTTCATTTACATTAAAAGGAATTATCAGTAAGTATGGACTTGTTACTTTGTTAATAGTTTTCTGGATGTTTTATGATTATTTTGTTTCTTTCTGATTTGATAATTTTCTGTATTGTTATGCCTAGATTCCTTTATATTTGTCTTTTGCATTTCTACCACAGGATTTTGCTTTGTAGTTACCATAAAGATTACATAAAACAGCATATGTAATAAAAGTTTATTTTAGGTTGATAACAATTTAAGTTTGAATGCATTCTAAAGCTCTACATTTTTACTTTGCCTCCCCACATATTATGTTTTTGATGTCATAATTTACATCGTTTTATCTGTATATCCCTTCACAAGTTATTGTAATTATAGTTATTTTTACTACTTTTTATTTTAACCTTCCTACTGGTTTATAAATAATTAACCCACCACCTTTACAAATGAGATTATTCTGAATTTTGCTACATATTTACCTTTACCAGTAAAATATATACTTTTATATGTTTTCTTCTTTATTCATTAGTATCTTTTGTTTCAGCTTCAAGAAGCCCTTTCTTTATCCTTATCTTGTAGGGTCCATCTAGGGGTGATGAACTCCTTTAGCTTTTACTTATCTTGAAAACTCTTCATCTCTATTTTCAATTGTGAAGGACAACTTTGCTGAAATATTCTTATTTTTTGTATTTGTGTTTATCTTTCTTTCATCATTGTGAATATATCATGCTACTCCCTTCTGGCCTACAAAGATTTTGCAGAAAATCTCCTGATAGTCTTATAGAGGTTCTCTTTTATACAACAAGTTGTTTTTCTCTTGCTGCTTTTTTATTCTCTTTTTTCTTTTTAACTTCTGAAACTTTAATTATAATGTGTCTTGGTGGAGATCTATTTTTGTTTTATCTTCTTTGGGACTCTCTGGGATTCCTGGATCTAGATGTCTGTTTCTTTCCCCAAGATAGGAAGGGTTTCTTCCATAAAAATTTGGCCCCTTTCTCTCTATTTTCTCTTTCTGAGACACCTACAATGCAAGTGTTGGTCAGATTGATATTGTCATATAAGACCCTTTAGATATCTTTGCTCTTTTTCACAAGGTAGGAAGATTTTCAGCCATTATCTCTTCAAATAAACTTTCTGCCCCCTTCTCTCTTTCTTCTCTTTCTGGGACCCCTATAATGTCAATGTTGGTCTACTTGATATTGTCATGTAAGTTCCTTAAAGTATCTTCACTCTTTTGCATTCTTTTTTCTTTTTGCTGCTCCTATTAGGTGTGTTCTACTACACTGTCTTCAAGTTCACTGATGGTTTCTTTTGCTTTATCTATTCTGTTATTGAACTCCTCAACTGCATTTTTTTTTTCAGTTTAGTTATTGTGTTTTTCAGCTCTATGACTTCTATTTGGTATTTCCTTTTATTTTCCTTTAAAAAAATGTTTATTTACTTTGAGAGAGAGAGAGAGAGAGAGAGAGAGAGAGAGGCAAAAAGAGAAGGAGACAGAGGATCCAAAGCAGGCCCTGTGCTGTCAGTACAGAGCCTGACATGGGGCTCAATCTCACAAACCATGAGATCATGACCTGAGCCAAAATCAAGTCAGACGCTTAACCAACTGAGCCACTCAGGCACCCCCTTCCTTTTATTTATATCTCTGTTGAAAATTTTACTTTGTTCACTCATTCTTCTCCTGAGCTTGGTGAGCATCTTTATAAATTTTATTTGAATTCTCTGTCAGGTAAATTATTTTATCTCTATTTCATTAAGATATGTTTCTGGAGTTTTATCTTTTTATTTTCTGCGAACATATTTCTCTGTTTCTTAATTTTCCTGGACTATGTTGTTTTCTGTCTATTATATGAAACAGCCCCTTCTCCTGGTATTGAAGGAGTGGTCTTGTGTAGGAGACTGATGTGACCATTAAACGTTGCCCTAGCTTTGGTTATCACTCCAATTCTTGTTATTGTCCAAGAAGCCTACTTTATTTTTAGTAGCTCCCAGTAGTGAAGGTGTATCAAGACCTGTCATTGCCCCAAATGGGAAGATCTCAGCACCAGATGCAGGCTGACAAGGAGCAAGACACTCAGGCATCAGCTTTTAAAGTATGCAAATATACCTCTTTCAGGGGAAGACTGGTGATTGGAGTTTCTATATGCTCACTCTGCACTGAGTCTTCTGGTGATAGCCTATTAGAAACTGTTTCTTTCTTTGCTACCATGCTATTAAACCTGTGAACACAAGCCCTGGCAGTCACCAGAGTCAGGCTATCAAAGGATGTATCCTCTAGGTGGCCACCACAAAGGCCAGGGTGCCAGATGTGTACACAGGCTCCTTTTTTGGAGACACGAATAATCTCACATAAGACAGATGGAGAGTGTGAAGTTGGCACCTCCAGCCTCCTCACTCTCTGGAGATGATTGTAGTCAGCCCCTAGATATTGCTTAACTACAAGCCTGTACTTCAAGCCACAGCTATGAAAAGAAGCTAATAGGCCTCTTTGACAGATTCTAGTGACCTAGAATAAGGCAGAGGAAGAACTCAAAGATAGTACACACCAGCTATGTCCCCAAAAAGCAACTTAGTAGGCTCCTAGTTGTGTACCAAACCAGTTTCACAAAAATACTGGGGGCACGTTTCCTTCTGCCTTCTGCACTGTGCCCTGAGAGTGGTAGGATACTCAGAAATCTCTCTGCATTTGTTATAGTCTTAAAAGTCTCATGAATGCAAGCCCGACTAGCCACCAGAGGTAGGTGATCAAAGGACATTGCCTGGGCAGCAACCATGAAAGCTGAAGTAGCACATGTATAAACTTGGGCACAAGAGGTTTGTACATCTCCCTCCTGGGAGATATCAGATCTCTGGAGCATGGCAGAAAGAGTGATGATAGCAACCACCCTCTGAGAACTCTGGGGAAGATTAAAGTCAGCCCTTTGATGTGTGTTTAATTAGAGGCTTAACCCTCAGGCCACAGCTAAGGAGATAAGCTAATGAGGCTCTTTTAAATAATGGATGGGTGTCTTAGTCTGCTACCTCTTTGTTCTGCCTTTAGGGATATTAAGACTTTCTCCATTTGTTACAGCCCTGTAGGACCCAGAGCATAGCTCTACTAGTTGCCAGAACCAGATAATCTAGAGGTGTCCCCTGGCTAGCAGCCACAAAAATTGTAGTTGCAGACAACAGTACAAGCTGCTTCCCGGGAGCTTCCAGTGAGCTGGAATGAGGCAGAGTGAGAGCACTAAAAGGGCACCTGTCAGTCTCCATCTTTGGAGAATATTTCAGTAGGCCACTAGATAATGTGTTACATTAGATGCCTGTCTGCTGCTCAGGCCAATGCTCTAGGGATAAGCAAGTAAACATTTTCCACAGAAGGTCTGGGAACTTTTCAGTCATTTATCAGCCTCTGTGCTAACTCTAACCCTGGAGTGAACGAGCCCATATGTTCGAGCCCATGAAGAACTGTTTCACAGTTTACTATAGACTTGAGGGTCTCATGGACATAAGCCCCTTTGGTTTCAAAGAGATGGTATGGGGGCTCATCTCTCCAGTGCAGGTCTTAAATGTTGAAGCGCAGACGTGGGGTTTAAACACTTTGCTCCTCATGGCGAAGCTTAGGGTTTTGATTTCACTTCTGATTGTGGGTTACCACAGTGGGGATAGGGTTTATGGGGAGATTGTGTCTTAGCTTCTCCGGCTGACTTTGATTTTTTTTCTCATTTGCTCAATTTGTAAGAGTTGCTCAGCTACTTTTGTTCTGTTTTTGTTGTTGTTGTTGTTTATGATTTTTTTTCTCAGAGGAAATTGTTCCAAATGTACATGTAGATTTTGTACGGCCATGGGAGGATATGAGGCCAAGATCTTTCTATGTTGTGACCTTGAACCAACCTCCATTCCTCACTTTTTAAAAAGGTTCACTCACATATTACTTTCGTTTTTAAATTTTATTTTATTATTTTTTAATATGAAATTTATTGTCAAATTGGTTTCCATACAACACCCAGTGCTCATCCCAACAGGTGCCTCCTCAATGCCCATCACCCATTTTCCCCTTCCACTAACCCTCCCATCAACCCTGTTTGTTCTCAGTTTTTAAGAGTCTCTTATGGTTTGACTCCTTCCCTCTCTGTACTTTTTTTTTTCCCCTTCTACTCCCCCCATGGTCTTCTGTTAAGTTTTCTCAGGATCCACATAAGAGCGAAAACATATGGTATCTGTCTTTCTCTGTATGACTTATTTCACTTAGCATAATACTCTCCAGTGCCATCCACGTTGCTACGAAAAGCCATATTTCATTCTTTCTCATTGCCACGTAGTATTCCATTGGGTATATAAACCACAACTTCTTTATCCATTCATCAGTTGATGGACATTTAGGCTCTTTCCATAATTTGGCTATTGTTGAAAGTGCTGCTATAAACATTTCGGTGCAAATGCCCCTATGCATCAGCACTCCTGTATCCCTTGGGTAAATTCCTAGCAGTGCTATTGCTGGGTCATAGGGTAGATCTAGTTTTAATTTGTTGAGAAACCTCCACATTGTTTTCCAGAGTGGCTGCACCAGTTTGCATTCCCACCAACAGTGCAAGAGGGTTCCCGTTTCTCCACATCCTCGCCAGCATCAATAGTCTCCTGAGTTGTTCATTTTAGCCACTTTGACTGGCGTGAGGTGGTATCTGAGTGTGGTTTTGATTTGTATTTCCCTGATGAGGAGTGACGTTGAACATCTTTTCATGTGTCTGTTGGCCATCTGGATGTCTTCTTTAGAGAAGTATCTATTCATGTTTTCTGCCCATTTCTTCACTGGATTATTTGTTTATCAGCTACGGAGTTTGGTGAGTTCTTTATAGATTTTGGATACTAACCCTTTGTCTGATATGTCATTTGCAAATATCTCTTCCCATTCCGTTGGTTGCCTTTTAGTTTTGTTGATTGTTTCCTTTGCAGTGCAGAAGCTTTTTGTCTTCATGAGGTCCCCATAGTTCGTTTTTGCTTTTAATTCCCTTGCCTTTGGAGATGTGTCAAGTAAGAAATTGCTGCGGCTGAGGTCAGAGAGGATTTTTCCTGCTTTCTCCTCTATGGTTTTGATGGTTTCCTGTCTCACTTTCAGGGCCTTTATCCATTTTGAGTTTAATTTTGTGAATGGTGTAAGAAAGTGGTCTAGTTTCATGCTTCTGCATGTTGCTGTCCAGTTATGTCCAATGCTATCCTGCTGATCCTTAGATTTGACCCACGTAGTCTAAATAACCCAAAAAGCTGCCAGAAGACTAGCAGAACAGACTCTCCAGAGCCAAGCATAGATAAGAGGCCCACGGAAGAGGGTAGGAAGGGCGGAGAAGCAGTGTGTGCTACAGAGACTGTCAGGAGGGAGCCGGGGCAGAGGAGGGGCAGCCTGCCAGGCAAGGCAGAGCCCCCAAAGTCTGGCTTGCAAAAGTGGAGGGCCCGGACTCCATGAGTTC
This sequence comes from Panthera uncia, assembly GCF_023721935.1. Taxonomy (NCBI): domain Eukaryota; kingdom Metazoa; phylum Chordata; class Mammalia; order Carnivora; family Felidae; genus Panthera; species Panthera uncia. Next base: position 81,234,087 of record NC_064808.1, on the reverse strand, counting down.
TGAACAGCCAGCAGGACTTAACATCTGGAATTTTAAAAGTCAACAGCTCTGCTCTCAGAAAGCAGGGAGGGCAAGTGGACACCAGGAGGGAGGGTTGTTGAGTCCCAGAAAGACAGAGATCAGCGGGGGAACAAAGGCACTGGCAAGCGCCATTTCCCTCTACAATCCCCCAGCTGAAATTCCAAAGGGAACCAGTTCCAGTCACAGAACTTGCTTGCACCAACTTGCAAATGCCCAACGCTGTGCTTCTGTGGCTCCAACCCTCTGACAGGCCTGCCTCCCTCCTGGTGCTACAGGGCCCCTTCCAGAGGGGACCATCAGGGGAAAGTGAGCTAAGCCTGCCCCTCCCACCCCTGTGCATCTTATGGATCCACCCAGCTAATATGCCAGATCCCATCAAAGCAGCACCACAAGCCTGGCAGTGTGCAAGTAGCCCAGACAGAGGCCATACCATACCACATTGAGTCCTGCCCTTGGGGGACAGGAAGATAAGGTACACACCAGTCTGACTGTGGCCCCAGCTGTGGGCTGGGGACAGACATCGGGTCTGACTGCCGCCCTACCCACCAACACAAGTTGCTCCAGACAGCACAGAAGTGCCCTATAGTTCCGTGCCACCCCAGAGACTACCCAAAATGACGAAACGGAAGAACTCTCCTCAAAAGAAACTCCAGGAAGTAGCGACAGCTAACAAATTGATCAAAACCAATTTAAGCAATATATGGAATGAGAAATTTAGAATAATAGTCATAAAATTAATCACTTGGCCTGAAAAAAGCATAGAGGACAGCAGAGAATCTACAGACATCAAGGGACTAAGAAATAGTCATGAGGAGCTAAAAATGCTGTAAATGAGGTGCAAAATAAAATGGAAGTGACTACAGCCTGGATTGAAGAGGCAGAGGACAGAATAGGTGATTAGAAGATAAAATTACGGAAAAAGAGGAAGCTGAGAAAAAGAGAGATAAAAAAAATCCAGGAGTATGAGGGGAAAATTAGAGAACTAAGTGATGCAATTAAACAGAACAATATCCGTATCATAGGAATTCCAGAAGAGAAAGAGAGAGAGAAAGGGGCTGAAGGTGCACTTGAACAAATCATACTTGAGAACTTCCCTGATCTGGAGAAAGAAAAAAGCATTGAAGTCCAAGAGGCACAGAGAACTCCCTTCAGATGTAACTTGAATCGATCTTCTGCAGGACATATCATAGTGAAACTGGCAAAATACAAGGATAAAGAGAGAACTCTGAAAGTAGCTAGGGATAAACATGCTCCAACATATAAAGGGAGACCCATAAGACTAGTGGCAGACCTACCTATTGAAACTTGGCAGGCCAGAAAGGTATGGCAGGAAATCATCAATGAGATGAACAGAAAAAAATATGCAGCCGAGAATCCTTTATCCAGCAAGTCTGTCAATTAGAATAGGAGAGATAAAGGTCTTCCCAAGCAAACAAAACTTAAGGAATTCATTACCACTAAACCAGCCCTACAAGAGATCCTAAGGGGGATTCTGTGAGTGAAATGTTGCAAGGACCACAAAGTACCAGAGACATCACTACAAGCATGAACCTACAGATATCACAATGAGTCTAAACCCATATCTTTCCATAATAATACTGAATATAAATGGACTAAATGCTCGAACCAAAAGACATAGGGTACCAGAATGGAATAAAAAAAACAAACAAAAAAAAAAAACAAAAAAAACAAGACCCATCTATTTGCTGTCTATAAGATATTCATTTTAGACCTGAGGACACCATCAGATTAAAAGTGAGAGGATGGAGAACTATCTATCATGCTACTGGAAGTCAAAAGAAAGCTGGAGTAGCCTTACTTATATCAGACAAACTAGACTTTAAATTAAAGGCTGTAACAAGAGATGAAGAAGGGCATTATACAATAATTACAGGGTCTATCCATCAGGAAGAGCTAACAATTATAAATGTCTATGCCCCAAATATAGGAGCCCCAAAATATATAAAACAATTAATCACAAACAAGCAACCTTATTGATAATAATGTGGTAATTGCAGGCTTTAATACTCCACTTACAAGAATGGGTAGATCATCTAGACACAGGGTCAATAAAAAAACAAGGGCCCAGAATGATACATTGGATCAGATGGACTTGACAGATATATTTAGAACTCTGCATCCCAGCACAACAGAATATAGTTTCTTCTCGAGTGCACATGGAACATTCTCCAAGATAGATCACATGCTGGGTCACAAAACAGCCCTTCATACGTATACAAGAATTGAAATCGTACCATGCATACTTTCAGACCACAATGCTATGAAGCTTGAAATCAACCACAGGAAAAATCTGGAAAACCTCCAAAAGCATGGAGGTTAAGGATCACCCTACTAAAGAATGAATGGGTCAAACAGGCAATTAGAGAAGAAACTAAAAAATATATGGAAACAAATGAAAATGAAAATACAACAATCCAAACGCTTTGGGATGCAGCGAAGGCAGTCCTGAGAGGAAAATAACATTGCAATCCAGGCCTATCTCAAGAAACAAAAAAAATCCCAAATACAAAAGCACACCTAAAGGAAGGAGAAGCAGAACAGCAAACACACCCCAAATCCAGCAGAAGAAGAGAAATAATAAAGATCAGAGCAGAAATAAATAATATAGAATCTTAAAAAACCATAGAGCAGATCAATGAAAACAAGAGTTGTTTTTTTTGAAAAAAATAGACAAAATTGATAAACCTGTAGCTAGGCTTCTCAAAAACAAAAAGGGAGAGGACCCAAATAGATAAAATCATGAAGGAAATGGAATTATTACAACAAATCCCTCAGAAAGACAAGCAATTATCAGGTAATACTATGAAAAACTATATGCCAACAAACTGGACAACCTGGAAGAAATGGACAAATTCCCAAGCACCCACAACTTCCAAAACTCACACAGAAAGAAACAGAAAACTTGAACAGACCCATAACCAGTGAAGAAACTGAATCAGTCATCAAAAAACTCCCAACAAATAAGAGTCCAGAACCAGATGGTTTCCCTGGGGAATTCTACCAGACATTTAAAGCAGAGATAATACCTATCTTTCTCAAGCTGTTCCAAAAAATAGAAAGGTAAGGAAAACTTCCAGACTGATTCTCTGAAGCCAGCATTACTTTGATTCCTAAAGCAGACAGAGAACCATCAAAAAAAGAGAACTACAGGCCAATATCCCTGATGAATATGGATGCAAAAATTCTCAATAAGATACTAGCAAATCGAGGGGTGCCTGGTTGACTCAGTCGGTTAAGCGTCCGACTTCAACTCAGGTCACGATCTCGCGGTCTGTGAGTTCGAGCCCCACGTCGGGCTCTGGGCTGATGGCTCAGAGCCTGGAGCCTGCTTCGGATTCTGTGTCTCCCTCTCTCTGACCCTCCCCCGTTCATGCTCTGTCTCTCTCTGTCTCAAAAATAAATAAACGTTAAAAAATTAAAAAAAAAAAGATACTAGCAAATCGAATTCAACAGCATATAAAAAGAATTATTCACCAGGATCAAGTGGGATTCATTCCTGGGCTGCAGGTCTGGTTCAATATTCGCAAATCTATCAACGTGACACATCATATTAATAAAAGAAAAGAACCATATGATCCTGTCAATTGAAGCAGAAAAAGCATTTGACAAAATTCAGCATCCTTTCTTAATAAAGACCCTCGAGAAACTCAGGATAGAAGGAACATATTTAAACATCATAAAAGCCATTTGTGAAAACCCATAGCTAATATCATCCTCAAGGGGGAAAAACTGAGAGCTTTCCCCCCTGAGATCAGGAACATGACAGGGATTTCCACTCTCACCGCTGTTGGAAGTGCTAGCATCAGCAATTAGACAACAAAAGGAAATCAAAGGCATCAAAATTGGCAAAGATGAAGTCAAGCTTTCGCTTTTTGCAGATGACATGATATTATACATGGAAAATCCGATAGACTCCACCAAAAGTCTGCTAGAACTGATACATGAATTCAGCAAAGTCGCAGGATACAAAATCAATGTACAGAAATCAGTTGCATTCTTATACACTAACAATGAAGCAACAGAAAGACAAATAAAGAAACTGATCCCATTCACAATTGCACCAAAAATCATAAAATTCCTAGGAATAAACCTAACCAAAGATGTAAAAGATCTATATGTTGAAAACTATAGAAAGCTTATGAAGGAAATTGAAGAAGACATAAAGAAATGGAAAAACATTCCGTGCTCATGGATTGGAAGAATAAATATTGTTAAAATGTCAATACTACCCAAAGCTATCTACACATTCAATGCAATCCCAATAAAAATTGGACCAGCATTCTCTTCGAAGCTAAAACAAGCAATCCTAAACTTTGTGTGGAACCACAAAAGACCCCGAATAGCCAAAGTAATATTGAAGAAGACCAAAGTGGGAGGCATCACAATGCCAGACTTTAGCCTCTAGTACAAAGCTGTAATCATGAAGACAGCATGGTATTGGCACAAAAACAGACACAGAGACCAATGGAATAGAATAGAAACCCCAGAATTCGACCCACGAAAGTATGGCCAACTAATCTTTGACAAAGCAGTAAAGAATATCCAATGGAAAAAAGACAGTCTCTTTAACAAATGGTGCTGGGAGAGCTGGACAGCAACATGCAGAAGAATGAAACTAGACCAGTTTCTCACACCATTCACAAAAATAAACTCAAATGGATAAAGGACCTGAATGTGAAACAGGAAACCATCAAAATCCTAGAGGAAAAAGCAGGAAAAATCCTCTCTAACCTCAGCCGCAGCAATTTCTTACTTGACACATCTCCAAAGGCAAGGGAATTAAAAGCAAAAACGAACTATGGGGACCTCATGAAGACAAAAAGCTTCTGCACTGCAAAGGAAACAATCAACAAAACTAAAAGGCAACCAACGGAATGGGAAGAGATATTTGCAAATGACATATCAGACAAAGGGTTAGTATCCAAAATCTATAAAGAACTCACCAAACTCCGTAGCTGATAAACAAATAATCCAGTGAAGAAATGGGCAGAAAACATGAATAGATACTTCTCTAAAGAAGACATCCAGATGGCCAACAGACACATGAAAAGATGTTCAACGTCACTCCTCATCAGGGAAATACAAATCAAAACCACACTCAGATACCACCTCACGCCAGTCAAAGTGGCTAAAATGAACAACTCAGGAGACTATTGATGCTGGCGAGGATGTGGAGAAACGGGAACCCTCTTGCACTGTTGGTGGGAATGCAAACTGGTGCAGCCACTCTGGAAAACAATGTGGAGGTTTCTCAACAAATTAAAACTAGATCTACCCTATGACCCAGCAATAGCACTGCTAGGAATTTACCCAAGGGATACAGGAGTGCTGATGCATAGGGGCATTTGCACCGAAATGTTTATAGCAGCACTTTCAACAATAGCCAAATTATGGAAAGAGCCTAAATGTCCATCAACTGATGAATGGATAAAGAAGTTGTGGTTTATATACCCAATGGAATACTACGTGGCAATGAGAAAGAATGAAATATGGCTTTTCGTAGCAACGTGGATGGCACTGGAGAGTATTATGCTAAGTGAAATAAGTCATACAGAGAAAGACAGATACCATATGTTTTCGCTCTTATGTGGATCCTGAGAAAACTTAACAGAAGACCATGGGGGGAGTAGAAGGGGAAAAAAAAAAGTACAGAGAGGGAAGGAATCAAACCATAGGAGACTCTTAAAAACTGAGAACAAACAGGGTTGATGGGAGGGTTAGTGGAAGGGGAAAATGGGTGGTGGGCATTGAGGAGGGCTTCTGTTGGGATGAGCACTGGGTGTTGTATGGAAACCAATTTGACAATAAATTTCATGTTTAAAAAAAGGCAATAAATGGATGCTCAGCATTACCTGAATAATTTCATTATGTAAGCGTCTTGTGCAGTTATTGCACTTGGGTGGAAGGATTGAACAAGTTAACTTGTCTTCTGCTTTTACCTAAGCACTTCCACCATGCACATTCATTATCTGCTTACAATCTTGGAAACTGCCCACTTGAACCCTTTCAGGATATTCAGATACAATCATCTTTTATTTGAAGACAAATAGCATAGATGTGGAGAAGTTTTCTATGGAGATTGAAAGGTGTTAGCTGAGAGTGTGGATGCTTAGAGTTTAGAGTTTATGGGTTATGTTTACCAGCAATGAACACTAGTATATCCGTGTGTGTATATGTGTGTGTGTGTGTGTATAGTGTCAGGTTTACATATATTTTATGTATATGTGTATGTATGTATATATACTATCTAGGATTAATATATATATATATATATATATATATATATATGCCCATGAAATGGATCCCTAATGCCTGGTGCTAAGTAAGTTTGGTTTTATGATCTTACCCATTTCACCTCATCAGCTCAGGGCAAAGGAAAGAGAAAGATTGGTTTGTTACCAAAATGTGAGGCTTGGCAAAGTAGGAATGTGTGAGGTTAAGGAAATAACAACTTCTGACAAGGAAGAAAGCATCTATTTGAGATAGCAGAACACAGTGTGAGGCCAGAAGGAGTGTGATAAACTGAAGAAAGAGACTAGGATGTCAGCAGGGAACCTTACTTCCTGTCTTTAGTTCTTTTTTTAAAAAATAACTTTTTTTTAATGTTTATTTTTGAGAGAGGGAGACAGAGTGAAGTGAGAGAGAAGGAGAAGGAATCTGAAGCAGACTCCAGGCTCAGAACTCTGAGCCATCAGCAGAGAGCCCCAGTAGTGCTAGAACTCACAAACCAGGAGATCATGACCTGAAGTGGTGGTCCCTTAGACTGAGCCACTCACGTGTGTCCTCAGTTCTTGAATTTGGCTCAGAAAGAATTCACAGCCCAACTCTTCAGTAAGCAAGCATTTATTAGCAGCCATAGTGAAAGTGCACTGGAAAGGAAAGGAAGGTGGAGCAGTCTCTGAGAGGGGGAGGGGAAGGGGAGAGGGACAAAAAGAGGAAGAGGGACAAGGGAAAAGGGAGAGAGAGAAACCCATTGTGTAGGGTACTTCCACCTTTTTAGCTACAGTTTCTTCCTGGTTCTTTGGTCCCACCCTTTCCTCCCCTCCCCCCCCCCCCCCCCCCCCCAGATTTCAGCATTTAGTCTCTGAACATTTAGGATGTTTCCCATCAAACCTCCTGAAAATCCACGGGGTGGGGGCATGAAACCCCAATGTAATCGTTTTATAATGAAATTAGGGTCCTTTGAGGACTCAAAGTCCGCAGTCCTCCTGAGGGTATAGGGAGTGTGCATGTGCTTGTCTTTCAGGAATTTCCCCAGCTATTTGTGCTCTGGAGATGGGTGGTGGACCCCAGCTTTTTTCAACATTTGGCAAAACCCCTTCCCTGCTCATGTCTGTCTGCCTACCCTATCAAGAAGACTGGAAATTCTTCCCTGAGGAGGGATCTAGGTGATGCAAAAACAAACACAAACAAACAAACAAACAAAAAAACCACAAAAAAAAACCCACAAAAAACCTAGAATTTTATTTTATTTTTTTTAATTTTTTTTTCAACGTTTTTTATTTATTTTTGGGACAGAGAGAGACAGAGCATGAACGGGGGAGGGGCAGAGAGAGAGGGAGACACAGAATCGGAAACAGGCTCCAGGCTCCGAGCCATCAGCCCAGAGCCTGACGCGGGGCTCGAACTCACGGACCGCGAGATCGTGACCTGGCTGAAGTCGGACGCTTAACCGACTGCGCCACCCAGGCGCCCCAAAAAACCTAGAATTTTAAAGACTGAGGAAGAGCAAGCAAGTTTGGGAGATATGGTGAAAAAAATTACTGTGGCCAGAAAGCAGAATTTTAGAATCTTACACCTTAGAAATGAAATATATTTTATTGCAAATGAGGATATACAATTTGATAGATGAAACAGTAGGGGTATGATACCTGGCATTAAAAGGGTCAGGTCTTGGATGGAGATGTCATCAAGGGTAAAGTCTGGGAAGGAAAAGAGAAGGCTGAATCTCCTGCTGAAATAAATTAAGTAGGCAAAAAGGAAGTCAGTAGTGAAAGAGAAAGAATAGTCTCTGCAAATTATGGGTAATAACAAGTAGGAAAGACGTTGTTGGGAAACAGCTGGAAGCAACAGGTTAGTTGTAAATTAAGAAAACTATGTAAAAGTTCAGATGAACATTAGTGGAGTGGATTTTAAAAGGAATTTTTTTTTCTTCTGATGTATTTGGGTGGCAGTACCGAGAGTAGAAAGGGGTTTTAAAAGCAAGGAGTAAAGACAGGGGGAAAACAAGTGCAATTATGCAATTAAGAAAGTAATATGAAAGGGAAAGAATCAGTTGCAAATCTCCTGGACATCAATCGAAGTTCCGGTTGGTTACTGGTAGAGGCAGAGCAATGAAAGATCCACCAATATGGTGAAGAGTAGATTGCAGTAAAATACAGCCTTATTCAAAATGTAGACACCGCAGGCACTGCTGCCTCTGGAGAAGTTAACCCACTGGGGAATGCAGCTTGCAGGACATCTGTGGTGTTCTCTTTTCAGTTCCAGATAAATTTGCTATAAAAGGGAGAGTTTAACGACTCTTGTAGCCTGGATCTGGATTGTGGATAGATCCAGCTGTGAGAACTAAAAAAAAAAATGTCTTAATGTTTATTTATATTTGAGAGAGAGAGAGAGAGAGAGAGAGAGAGAGAGCGCAGGGGAGGGGCAGAGAGAGGGAGACACAGAATCCGAAGCAGGCTCCAGGCTCTGAGCTGTTAGCACAGAGCCTGACGCGGGGCTGGAGCCCATGAACCACCAGATCATGACCTAAGCTGAAGCCCCAGGCTTAACCTCCTGAGCCACCCAGGAGGTCCTGAGCCGTGAGAATTTTAAATACAGCTATGTCTCCCATCCAAGAGGGAGCCTGGTTGCCCACCCCAAAAGCTGAAAGAAGGGCCATGGCAACCACACAGGTGTGTCTGCCTTGGTGAAATTAATTTAGACGCTCCGCTACCTCTACTTCTAACCCCCTACCCATTCTGCCTCCTCGGGGTCTTCTCAGGCTCTGCTGCGGAGAAAAGGGCAGGGGCGGAGAGGGGAGCTCCACGTTAGCGTGCTTTAGAATTGGCGGCTCAAACACGGAATGCGGAGCCTCAGAGTTTCAGATTCTGTAGGGCTGAAATGGTACAGAACATCTGCATGTTGACCAGTTTCACCTAGGCCACGTGGGCCAGTGCTGCGGGCCGAGTTAAGTTACCAGCTTGAGGGTGGGTACGGTAAAGGAAAACGGTCCGCCTCCCCCAAGATGTAGATTGGCCTTGCTAGGCTTTCCTTACTGAGGTAAGAGGATATTCCTTATCCGTGTCCTCAGCACCCAGCAACAGGGCAACTGCGGTTTGTGAACACGTGCTGAAGCAGCATAGAGAGAGGAGTGGTGGTCGGCGTGCAGAGGAGGGCAGCTCCTCCCCCAGCCCAGACACTCGGGGACGGTAGGAGGCGGGTGGTGGTAGGGAATAAATCCCGCTGCTGCAGACAGTTCGCCAATCGCTGGGTTGCGCTGGCTCCCAGACCCCGGAGGTAGCTCAGCGTCGGGCTGCGGAAAGGGAGAGTCTGTGCGCCTGTGCGGATCTCACACTCAGTAGAGGCGGAGAGGCAGGTCTTGGGAGAGATCCCTGGAAGTTAGCCCCGCAAGTCTGCGGAGGTGGGGTGGATGGAAAGCTCCCTGCACTCCGCAGAGGGGGTGCCCAGAAACTGTTAGCTGTCACAACTGATGGAGTCCCAGGGACGTCTGGGTGCCTCAGCTGGTTAAGCTGAGACTCTTCGTTTAGGCTCAGGTCATGATCTCATGGTTTTGTGAGTTCGTGCCACGCATGGAGCTCCCAGCTGACACTGTGCAGCCTGCTTGGGATTCTCTCTCCCCCTCTTTCTCGGCCTCTCCCCTGCTCACGCTGTCTCTGTCACTCTCAAAAATAAATAAACTTAAAACAAACAAACAAAACTGTTGGAGTCCCTAAAGCCAGAGCCAGCCTTCGGGACTCGAGGACCAGAGGGGCGGAGAGGGCCAGCTGAACTCACAGCAGCTTCAGAGTTCCGCCCTGCCGTTCCTGGGCTTCGGACCCACAGGCGCAAGGCCCGTGAACGTGGAGGGGTCTGCTAGCCAGCGGGTCGGCCCAGGGGTCTGAGGTGGGGGCGGATCAGCGGAAGGGAGAGAGGATAAGCTACCCGGGAGGGAAAGGGGCTACAAGGGGAGTGGCGCGCTTGGAGGCTTGGGGGCAGTTCTGCCGCTGGGAGAGGGTTGTGTGGAAAGGTCTGTCAGGGGCTGGGTTGAGAACAGGTAGGCGGTGGGGAGACCTGCGGGGGCGGGGTCGTCCCCAGGGTTGGGGGAGGGCTCGTGTGCGGTGGGGGCGGGGCACCGGAAGGTGGGAGGTAGTTCAAGGTCCTGGCGGCCCGGGGAGCGGAGCGCGGTGCCGGTTAGTTTCCGCTGTGTCCCCCGCCTGGCGGCTGCTACCCACCCACCTCTGCGAAGTTGGCGTTGGAACCGCTCGGCACCGGGTAAAGTGGGTTCCGGCCCGGATGACCTCCGGAGCACTCACGCCCGCGACAGCCCCGGGACCTCTCCACACCTCCCGCGCTGTGGCCTCTTTACCAGCACTGGGTCCGCCCGGCAGCCCTGGCCCCTCGGGTATTCTCATTTTCTTGAATTTTTCTCTAGGACCTTTATTCAGGTTCCCTCGAGGTTCTCCGTCCTTTCTGTCTTTCCCCCGGGAATCTCTGAGCGTCCCCTGATCTCATTCGGTCTCCCAGGACTCTTCACGCCCACAGTGAGGAGACGAGTGGTGTCCAGAGGGTCGTGCGGGCATTTCTTCCCCGGTCTGTCTTCTCTAATCCCTGAGCCCCATTCTACTTTCCATCCGATTTCCCTACAGAGAACAGTTGCGTTCTACCTTCTCGACTCTGCCTAACGGAATACTCATGAAGCCCCATGGTAAAGCTTATGAAGTTTATGGAGGCAACGAAGATGTTTTACTGATTCTGGCAACTGCTGCATTTGTTCAGAAAACATTTGTTGAGCACTTGTAATTCAGGCGCTGCTCTGGGGAGTGAGGACACAGCCATGCCCCATGCAGAGTGCTTCCAGGCTTAGAAGCTGTGCGCCCCCCACCTCCACCCTGGCTTTGCTAGGCCGCCCTGGTTCTGCCTACCTCGGACTCATAGTACTTTTAATATCTGAAGGAAAGAGCAATTGTCCCAGGGTGAGCAGTATAAAGAAGACCAAGGGCCACACAAAGATGAGTGTGTTCTGGGAGCTAATACGATGGTGTCCTGCAGTAGCAGAGAAGTAGAAAATTGGGTTGGGGATAGAAATTGGGACCCCGCTACAGAGGAAGTCCTACATTCCAGCCTAGTTCTCTGCTAAGCAGCACATTATTAGGGTTCATCCCTTAACAATAGAAGGTCTCTGGAAAATTTCCCAGAGATTATCCTCTATTTTGTGAAACTTACTTGACTGAGGCTTGCTCTTCTCTAAAATGTAACTGGTGTCAGAAAACCCAGTTATTATCAAGATGCTCTTGGTGCTGCTGCCCTCCCTCCAGTCAGTAGACATGGCCTTAAGGTGCTGTCTGTTGTGAGTCCAAGTGGTGCAGAAGCCAAGATACAGCTATTCAGAATTCTGCCTTCCAGTCAGGCTACTTCTATCTTCCTCACCATCCTCCTTGGCCAAGACCTCACTCAGCTCTGCCTCCTTCTCTGCCTCCAGGGTGTCTGACTTCTGTTCTGTCTTCTCTGTTTAGCATGCTGACCTTCTTGTTGAGACCTGTGGGCATTCTGTGCCTGTCTTCAGGGTTATTGGTAATGGCTCAATTTGGAGGAGACCTCTCACCCAGGTATGTTTGAGAGGGAAAGGGTGGGAAGTTTCTCTTTGCACTGGAAGTGTACTTAGGCCCCTGAAGGAAAGACCTTCTGATTTGCCCAAAATGTGTGCCACAGGGGGAACATCTTTAGGACTTCATGCACCTCCTTTGTCCTTGCAGGATGAATCAAGCTTACCTGACTCCCTTCCACATAAAGAATCGCAATGTGGGTCTGAAAGTTGAAGGTTCAAGCTTCACACTAGATGGCTCTCCTTTCCTGATCATAGCAGGCACTATTCACTATTTCCGGGTGCCCAGGGAGTACTGGAGGGACCGCTTGCTGAAGCTGAAGGCCTGTGGCTTCAACACTCTTACCACGTGAGTGCTAGCTCCTAAGTAATTATTTCATGAATTTATAGTTTGAATTTCTAGCTCTGAGACTTTATTAGACCAGTTTAAGGGTTGACCCATTTAGTACCTTCTTCATTGTTCTTAGGATGTCTGAGTCTCCACTTGATAATCTCTAGAATATCCTATTGATAGAGCCTGCTCTGATTGCTCTGAAAGAGTTCCTTCTAAACAGGGTCCTTGTGGCCTGTATGCAAGAGTCTAACTTTCAGAGGCAGTGGTCAGTACAGGTGGCTGTGGGTCAGTGGTCCCTAACTACTGAATAAGTTCAGTACAGCAGGCCTCTCTCCTCCTTGGATATCCTCACTTGCCATACGAGTCATAGCCCCAGTGATGATTCCTAGGATAGAATACTGTTCCAGAAAATGTGTTTCAAGTTGGGTTTCATTGAGAACCAGGCTTGGCAAGTAATGTAACTATCCTCATCCTAAAAGCTGAAATTAACAAAAATTAGTAATTTCTTTCTAGGCTTCTAAGCTTGGAAAGTGCTTATCCATTACTGTTTGGATATCAGTTTTAGTTTTATTCTCTTTTTCAATGGTTTGGTTTTTAAAATATAGGTTTAGAAGAAAAAATATTTAATTGGAATTTGACTTGGTGAGTGACATGAGTGATGCTTTAAAGTATTTACCCTCTAAACTGTCATAATACCTTTTACACACCACATTATTTTCCCTCTTTCTTCCTCATTAGTTTGTTCCTTTGTATAGCAGTGAACTTACAAAAATAAGTAAGTAAGCAGTTGCTTACAAAAGTAATAAGTGTCACTGTTATTTCATAAGCTATAAGATATTCTAAGTCTCTCAAAGAGGAAGAGAACATTATCTCAGAATCAAAGCAGGCTTATACATTGGATACATTAGAATATAAAGACTGAATTGTCTTAAGGTTTTTTTTTTTTTTTTTTTTTTTAGAAAGAGAGAGAGAGAGAAATTAAGCAGGCTCCATGCCCATCCCAGAACTGTGAGATCATGACCTCAGTTGAAATCAAGAGTTGGACATTTAACTGACTGAGTCACCTAGGCTCAATCTTTTTAAAAAAGTTATTAAAAATGAATCAGCCAGTCTTGCAGGAACAAACCTAGAGTCTGACAAAATCAGATTTGCTGACGTTCAAGGAGGGAGTGTGTTCCAGAAGAATGGTGGAATGCCAGTCTCAACAAAGGGGAAGAGAGAAGAGACTTTGCAAGGTTAGGCTCCAGGTGAAGGACTCTGAAGGGAGTCTGAGAAAAGCAGGGACAACTTCTGGATTTGTTATTGTGTCTGATGCAAGATTAGAGGAAGTGGGTTAGTCAAGGTTGGGTGCTGGCATGAGGTGAGGGTAGTTTAATATTTTTTTCATGTTTATTTATTTTTGAAAGAGAGAGAAAGAGAGACAGAGCATGAGCAGGGGAGGGGCAGAGAAAGAGGGAAGCACAGAATCTGAAGCAAGCTCCAGGCTCTGAGCTGTCAGCACAGGGCCTGACATGGGGCGCAATCCCATGAACCATGAAATCATGACCTTGGCTGAAATCAGGTGCTTAATTGACCGAGCCGCCTAGGCACTGTGGTGAGGGGAGTTTAGCAATTAGGCCTCCCTAGAAGTAGATGGGTAGAGCAGAGAAGCTCTGGGGGTGTGTTTGGTGAGAAAGCAATAATCATTCAAAGAGGTGACATTTTACAACTGCTACACTGTTTTGGGAGCAACACTGTTTCTTATTAACTTTTCAGGGGGCTTTAATCTGTGTCTGCCTTCCAGTCTGAAAATTGCAGGGCTGGTTTTTCTTTTTCAATTAAGCTGATTTCCATTCTTAAAATCTTAAACACGTTTTCAGTCTTTAAACATTTTTTACTATGGATTCACAAAAACTTCGGTATCAGATCTTGACCAATGTTTGAGAATGCAATGATGGGTTTTAGTTCCTGGCTACCACTGGTTACATTGTATTATCTATTCATTCTTGCACTATCACAACACTTAATAATTTTATCTTTCTGTTTTAGTTGTGTTTGTTCCCCCTTTTTCCAAATATAGTGGGTTTCTATCTGTTTTAGTATCTGATAAAACAGTATATTCTGTTCTAGTATTTGCTAGGCTAGGTTGCTTTCTCAGCCTTTTATTGCCTGCCTTAAGGAATTATTTACTTTGCCATTTCTAGGGGCGCCTGGGTGGCTCAGTCGGTTAAGCGGCCGACTTCGGCTCAGGTCACGATCTCGCGGTCTGTGAGTTCGAGCCCCGCGTCGGGCTCTGTGCTGACAGCTCAGAGCCTGGAGCCTGTTTCAGATTCTGTGTCTCCCTCTCTCTGCCCCTCTCCTGTTCATGCTCTGTCTCTCTCTGTCTCAAAAAAATAAATAAACGTTAAAAAAAAATTACTTTGCTATTTCTAAAAAAATATTGTCTTCTTTTGGGATGCTGGAGTATCTATTTCCTTTCTTCTGTTAGCTTGAGAGGGATTTACTCTTTTACTGGATGCTCAAGAATTTATAACATTCATCCTTGATTTATCAACTAATACTCTCTTATACTTTTACCCACTCTATAATACGAAGACATTAGAATGCTTTATCCCTAGTTATTTCTCTCTTAATGTGTGTGTTATTGTTATGTATTTTAATTCTAAATAACTGAAGACTATTATTGCTGTTCTGGAATCTTCCTGCACGAAGAACACATTTTTGAATTTTCTGTAGTGTAAATTTGCTGGTGACAAAGTTCTCAGTTTTTTGTTTATCTGAAAATTTCTTCATTTTCTTTTCGTTTGTGAGGAGTATTTTTACTAGTATAAAATTCTAGGTTGGCAGATGTTTTAGCATTTTGAAGGTAATGCTGCTGCCTCTGGCTTTCATTATCCCTGTTGTAAAGTCAGTTGTCCATTTAACTGAAACTCTTTAGAGGGCCATGTATCCTTTTCTGTAGTTACTTTGAGGACTTGAAAAATTTCCTTTTTCTCCCCAAATTTTGTCTATTGTCTTTTGTCTATTTTCCAAATAGACATTATTTTTTAGAGGAGTTTTAGGTTCACAGCAAAATTGAGCAGAAAGTATAGAGAGTTTTACCTCAGGGGAGGGGAGAGGTAATTACCAATGGGAAGGTTGAGTTAATTACCAATGGCCATAATTTAATCAATTATACCTATATAATGAGGCCTCCATAAAATGCTAACTGAAGGGATTTGGCGAGCTTCCAAGTTGATGAACACATTCAAGTGCTGGGAGAGTGGTGTGCTCAGGGAAGCCATGGAAGCTCCCTGTACTTTCCCTATACTTGTCTTATGCATCTTTTCTATCTGGCTGTTCCTTAGTTTTATCCTTTATAATAAACTGGTAAAGCTAAGTGTTTCCCAGAGTTTTGTGAGCAGTTTTAACAAATTATCAAACATGAAGAGGGGGTCATGGGAACCCCTGAATTGTAGCTGGTTGATCGGAAATAAAGATGACACAACATGGAACTGGTATCTGAAATGGAGGAGTGAGGAAGCCATCATGTAGGAATGAGCCCTTAACCTGTGGGGCCTGTGCTAACTCTGGGCAATTAGTGTCAGAATTGAGTTAAATTGTAGGACACTCAGTTGGTATCTGCTGGAAATTGGAGAATTGCCTGGAGTGGAAAAACCTACATATCTGGTTTGTATGACTAAAGGGAGATAAGTTTTTCTTGAAGCTGGCAATTCTTTTCTTTCAGCACTTGAAAAATATTGTGCTACTTCCTGCTAGTCTCTATAGAGTAGGGTTGTACTCCATGTCTCATAATTGACTGTAATTCCCAGTGGGGTTCCTCTATAAATAATACATCATTTCTCTCTGGCTGCTCTCAAGATTTTTCCTTTTTTTTTTTTTTTGTTTGTTTGTTTTTTAGTGTTTCAATGAAAAAAGACTTTAATTTTTAGAGTACGTAGTTTTAGGTTTATAACAAAATTGAGAGGAAGGCATGGAGCCCCCACCCCTGCCAGAGCCTCCCTCACTATCAACATCCTCCATCAGAGTGGTATATATGGATCTACACTAACACACCATTAATCACCCCAAGTCCATAGTTTACATTACAGTTCACTCTTGGTGTTATATATTGCATGCATTTGGACAAATGTATAATGACACATATCCACCATTAATAGTATCACAGGAAATAGTTTCAATGTCCTAAAAATCCTCTGTGTTCCTTCCTTCTCCGCTAACTCCTGGCCACCAATGATTCTTTTACTATCTCCATGGTTTTGCCTTTTCCAGAATGTAACATAATTGGCATCATGCGCTATGTGGCCTTTTCAGATTGGCTTCTTTCATTTAGTAATATGCATTTAACTTTCCTCTATGTATTTTCATGGTTTAATAGTTTACTTTTCAAAAAAAATGTTTATTTTTGAGAGAGTGAGACAGAGCATGAGCAGGGAAGGGGCAGAGAGAGGGAGACACAGAATCTGAAGCAGGCTCCGGGCTCTGAGCTGTCAGTACAGAGCCCGACACGAGGCTCGAACTGATGAATCATGAGATCATGACCTGACACTCAATGGACTGAGCCACCCAGGTGCCCCGATAGTTTACTTTTTTTCTGTGCTAAATGATTTTCTGTTGTATGGATGCACCATGCTCACTTACCCGTTTACCTACTGAAGGACATCTTGGTTGCTTCTAAGTTTGGGCAATTATAGCTGATATACACATCTGTGTGCAGGTTTTAGTATGACCATGTGTTCAACTCATTTGGGTAAATACTGAAGATCACATGGTAAGGTTATGTTTAGTTTTGTAGGAAATTGCCAAACTCTTCCAAAGTGGCTGTATCATTTTGCATTCCTACTAGCAAAGAATGACATTCCTGTTGCCTCATAGCTTTGTTAGCATTTGCTATTGTCAGTATTCTAGGATTTGGGCATTCTAATATGTGTGTGGTGGTATCTCATTCTTGTTTTAATTTGCAATACCCTAATGACATATCATGTCGAGCATCTTTTCATATGGTCATTTGCCATTTGTATAGGCTTTTAAAATGTCTGTTCAGATCTTTTGCCCATTTTAAATTACACTGTTTTTCTCTTATTGTTGAGTTTTAAAAGTTTTTGTATATTTTGGATCATGGTCCTTTATGAGATATACCTTTTGTAAGGATTTCTCCCAGTTTGTGGCTTGTCTTTTCATTCTCTTGATAGTGTCTTTTGCAGGGCTTATCTTTTTAATTTTAATGAAGTTCAACTTAATTATGACATGCAATGTGCCTTTAGTGTTGTATCTAAAAAGTCATTGCCAAACCCTAGCTTATCTAGATTTTCTATGTTATCTTCTAGGAAGTTTGTAGTTTTATACTTTACATTTATAAATCTATGATCCACTTGAGTTCATTTTTGTGAAGGGTATAAAATGTCTACATCATCTTTTTTGTGCATGTTGCTCCAGCACCATTTTTTAAAAAGACTATTTTTTTTTTTCTTTACTGGAGAGCTTTTGCTCCTTTGTCAAAAATAAGTGGACTGTATTTATGTGGGTCTATTTCTACTCTCACTATTCTGTTTCCTTGATCTATTTGTTTTTTCTTTCACCAGTGCCACAGTGTCTTGATTACTGTAGCTTCATGATGAGTTTTGAAGTTGGATAGTGTTATTCGTCAATTGTTCATTGCTGTTAAATAAGAAAAAGATTGACTTTTATATATTAACCTTGCTTTCTGCAACCCTGCTATTGATTGCTTGGTAGTTCCAGGAAGTTTTTTGTTTGTTTGTTTGTTGTCGTTTTTCTGTCAATTCTTTTGAATTTTCTAATAGACAAATTATATCATCAGTGAGCAAAGAAAATTTTATGTCTTTGTTCCCAATTTTTATACCTTTTATTTCATTTCTTGACATATTGCATTAACTAGGCTTTTTAGTACAATGTTGAAAAGAGTGGCAAGAAGGGACAACTTGCTTTGCCCCTAATCTTAGCAGGGAAGCTTCTGGCATGAGCTGCAAGTTTTTTATAGATGTTCTTTATTAAGTTGAGGCAGTTCTCTCTTCCTAGTTTATTGAGAGTTTTTGTCATGATTGGGTGCTAGATTTTCTCAAATGCTTTTTATGCATCTATTGATAAAATTATGAACTTATTTTTCCTCTTTAGCCTGTTGATGTGATGTATTATATTAATAATTATTCAGGTCTGACTGAATAGGCAAAATTGACTGGATGAGTCCTATCCCATTAGGGAGGGCAATTTGTGTTACTCAGTGTGTCAGTTCAAATGTTAATCTCATCCAGAAACACTCTAAACTGCTGTTCGACCAAGTGCAAGAGCACCTGATTGCCCAGTCAAGTCGATGTATAGAATTAACCATTACATCAGTTGTCTCTCACTCTACCTTTTGTGGCAGCAGTTTTTCCTGTGACTTCACTTCTTTGATGGATAAGAAGAGTTGTTGCTTTTTAACAACTTTCAGCTTTTCAGCTTTATTCTTGTTGTGAAGATAGGAGTGACAACTTCCATGGTTTTTACTTCTTGGATCAGAGAGTGGAAGTCCTAATGATGCCTTCTGTTAATGAAAAACTTGCTCACTTTTTCTTGTTTTCCTCATTAGGAGGTTTGGCCCAAATTGCCTACTACTCTGCTGGTAGTAAATATTCTCAATTATTTTCCCCCCTTTTGATTTTAGTCTTATTTTGAAGTAATATTTTATTAAAATTTAACATGTATATAGTATATAAGGGTTTAGCTCAATGAATTTTGATAAAGTGAACATACCCCTATAACCAACCCCCAAAACTCTGTAGTACACCAACATCTCAGAAGCTCTCCTGTCCCTTGTACAGTCATTACTTCCCTCCAAAAGATAACTACTACTCATGATTTTAACACGTAGATTACCTTGGCCTGTTTTTGAATTTTGCATATATGGAATCATACAATATGTAGTCTGTTGTGTCTGATATTTTTTGTTCAAGATTTTCTTTATGATATTCATCCTTATTACTAGATATTTTAGCTTGTTCATTCTCATAACTATATGGAATTCTATTGGTAATCATACCAAAATATATTTGTCTTGTGGTAGACATTTAGGATATTTTTGGCTTTAGCCATTAGAAATAGTGGGGCTATGAACAATCTTGTACTTGCCTTTTGTTGAGAATATGTAAACATTTCTGTTGAGTATACATCTAGGAATGAAGATGATGGACAATGAGGTAGGTGTATGTTTAGTTTTAGTAAATAATGTCAACTAGCTTTCACAGATTCCAAAGACTTTACAAAGTCAGTGGCATTCTATAAATACACATTGTTTTGCTACCATCTGCACTATCAACACTCAAAACTTTTTCATCATTCCATACTATTCTGTTAAAAAACAACTCCCCATTCTTTTCTCCTTTCATTCTCTGATAACCACTGTTCTTTCTTTCTCTGTGAATTTGACGTTTTTAGGTAACTCATATATATAGAATCATATATTTGTTATTTTATATCTAGCTTATTTCACTTAGCATAATGTGCAGAATTCATTTATGTTGCAGCATGTATCAGATTTCATTTCTTTCTAAGGTTGAATAGTATTCCATTTTATGTATAACCTATATTTTGTTTATCCATTCATCCATTAGGCACTTGGGTTGTTTCTGCCTTTGGGCTATTGTGAACAATGCTGCTATGAACATTGGTGTATAAATATCTATTTGTGTTCTTCACTTCAGTTCTTTTGTATATGTACCCAGAAGTGAAATTGCTGGTTCAAATTGTAATGCTTTTGTTTTTTACAGGAGCGGCACTGTTTTACATTCCTACCAGCAAAGCATAAGCATTCCATCCTAATGATGGTATCTAATTGTGATTTGGATTTGCATTTCCCTAATGGTTAGCAGTGCTAAGCATCTCTTCATATATTTACTGACCATTTATATATCTTTTTTGAATAAATATCTATTCAACTACTTATCCTTTGCACATTTTTCAATTGGGTAGTTTCTTTTTTTTATTGTTGATTTGTAGGAATTCTTCATGTATTCTGAATATTAATACATCATTGGATATGTGATTGCAAATATTTTCTTTTATTCTGTGAATTATGCTTTGTTGAAAGTGTCCTTTGATGAACAAAAGTTTTAAAATTTCATGAAATTCACTTTGTCTATTTTTCCTTTTCTTGCTGTACCTTTGTTGTCCTATCCAAGAAATTATTGCTATATCCAATGTCATGAAGCTTTCCCCCAACATTTTTTTCTAAGAGTTTTATAGTTTTAGTTCCTAGAATGTGAGCTTTGTGAGAGCAGGAATTTTCTTGTCTGTTTTGATGATCTTTGGTGCTTATAATAGTACCCGGAACATAGTAAGTGCTCAAAAATTTATGAATGACTTCTATTTTTTTCAGTTTTTTTATATTAAGTTCATAAAATGAATTTACTTTGATTTGACATGGATTACACAGCATGGTATCTTGGAATTTGATTTTTATAATTGAGAAAATAATTTACTAAAAATGTCATTTTTAATGATGGTGTTGGTACAAGGGTTTGTATCTTTAGAGTTATTGCGGTTTTCTTCCACATTTTCTAATTTATTCAAATTTTCTACTTTTATTCAAATAGGTAATTTCTATTTCTCAACAAAGTTTTCCACCAACTAGAGAGTTCCACATTTATTTGTATACAATTTTGGCATTACATTCTATAAGCTTTTTAACATCCTTTACCATATTAGTTCTATTTCTTTTTAATTTCCAATTTCCCATGCAGTATTTTTCTGCTTTTTAAAGTTCTATTTATTTAATTATTTGTGTGTGTGTGTGTGTGTGTGTGTGTGAGAGAGAGAGAGAGAGAGAGAGTAAGTGAATGAGCAGGGAAGGAGCAGAGAGAAAGGGAGAGAGAGAATTCCAAGCATGTTCCCCACTGTCAGCCCCAATGTGGGATTCAAACCCATGAATAGTGATATCATGACCTGAGGTGAAATCAAGAGTTGGATGTTCACCAACTGAACCACCCAGGTGCCCCTCCTGTTTTTTAAATCTTTTTTTTTTTTTTTTGGTTTGCTGGGGTATAATTGAATAATTAAATTATAATTTATTTATTAATTTTTTTTTTTTTTTGCATAGCATAGTGAACTTTAATGTCCTCCATTTGGTGTGGGGACGTTACATTCCCCACTTTTGGAGATGGCCCTTAGGTTGTCTGGCCCTTTGGTACAGAAAGGATTAGGTCCAATATCTTGTTGGCTTAAGACACTGATAGGCACATAAAATTGGTGGCTCAGACTCCTGTGGCCTGGGGTGGAGCAGGAGGTGGACAAGGAAGTGATTTGTAACAAATGAGTAGAACTTGGATGTGGGCTCAAGTTCTTGTTTACAGAGGTAGTTGGTCCTGGGAAGATGCTGGGGCAGCTGAAGTCACCTTTAGTGCTCAGGATGGGTAAATGCTGCTGTGGTGGCTCTCATCTGCCCAATTCACCAACTCATTGCTTTGGAAGCTCAGCTGGATCTTTCTCGGGGTCCCTTCTACAGAGTTTCTGGTGTGGATGACACTCTTGCTGATGTGGACAATAAAGTCTCCACAGTGGTGCCAGGGGTGACCTCAGCTGAGTTGGTGTGGACCATGTTGGGGTCTTCCCAGACCATGGCCTTGCAGGCCATGACCACTGTGGGGCCAGAACTCCTGTAGCTGTTGAATAGTAGGTAGGAAGTTTTTCTCTGCAGGTTGTAGGCCATGGTAATGCTCAGCAAAGATGCTGTCTGGCACCTGCAGCATCTTCATCCCCAACCTGAAGCCCTTCCTCTTAAAGTACTGGATCCTTTCCCTGATAAGTTATCTCTGCACCTCATCTGGCTTCACTGTGACTAGTGTCCACTCTCAGATCCAAGAGGACCCTCCTGAACTGGGGTGCACAAGTAGGCTCAGGTGGGCAAGTAGGCCACACACCTGCCACACAGTTGCCCCACAGCAGGATGCCCCTGAAGAGTCCACCTGAGCCTCTTGGCCATTAACTGAGCACTGATAGCAGCACTCCTTCCCCTCCCCCAGAGGGAGTCACTGTAATATATTTAAAATATACCATGTGATGATTTGATATATGTATACATTGTGAAAAGATTCCAACCTATAATCCAGTTAATTAACACATCCATCACCTCACATATTTATCTTTGTTTGTTTGTTTTGGTGAGAACAATTAAGTCCTACTCCCTTAACAAATTTTAGTTCTACAATATAGTATTATCAACTATGGTTACATTACACATAAGATCCACAGATTTTATTTATCTTATAATTGAAAATTTGTACCCTTTTACCAATCTCTTCCCCTTTCCCCCACCCCTCAGTCCCTGGAAGCCTCTATTGTGTTCTATTTCTATGAGATCATTTTTTTAAATTTTATTTTAAGATTCCACATATAAGTGATACCATATGGTATTTCTCTTTTGCTGTCTGGTTTACTTCACCTAGCATAATGCCCTGCAAGTTCATTTATGTTGTCATAAATAACAGGATTTCCTTCTTTTTTAAAAAACTAAAAATTATTACTGTGTGTGTGTGTGTGTGTGTGTGTGTGTGTGTGTATCACATTTTCTCAATCCATTTGTTTGTCATTGGACACTTAGGTTGTTCCCATACTTTGGTTATTGTGAATAATGCTGCTATAAGCATGAGAGTACAAGTATTTCTTTGAGATAATGATTTCATTTCCTTTGGATGTATACCCAGAAATAGGATTGCTGTATCATATGATATTTCTATTTTTAATTTCTTGAGGAAAGTCCATATTGTATTCCATAGTGGCTGAACCAATTTATATTTCCACTAACAGTGCAACAAGTATACCTTTTTATCCATATCCTTACCAACCTTTGTGATATATTGTCTTTTTGGTATTAGACACCCTAACGGCTGTGAGGTGATACCTCATTGTGGTTTTGATTTGCATTTTTCTGATGATTAGAAATGTTGAGTACCCTTTCATGTACCTGTTTATACAGGTTCTTTGCCTGTTTTTAAATTGGGTTGTTTTTTGCTATTTAGTTGTATGATTTCCTTGTATACTTTGGATGTTAACCCCTAATCAAATTTTCAAATTCTATTAGATTTTCAGGTTTGCAAATATTTTCTGCCATTCAATCAAGGTTGCCTTCTCATTTTGCTACTGGTTTCCCTGGCTATGCAGAAGTCTTTTAGTCTGAAGTAGTCCCACTTGTTTATTTTTGCTTTTGTAGCCTTTGTTTTTGGTGCCAAATTCAAAAAATCATTGCCAAGGCTGATGTCAAGGACTTTACCCTTGTTTTTTCTTAGAACTTCTGTTGTTTCACATCGTAACATTTATGTCTTTAATCCATTTTGAGTGATTTTTGTGTGGTGTAAGAGAGCTAGTTCTTTCATTTGTATATGGCTGTCTTGCTTTCCCAACACCATTTATTGCAGAGACTACCCTATCTCCATTGTATATTCTTAACTGTTTTGTCTTAAGTTAATTGACCATATGGGCATGGGCTTATTTCTGGTCTTTCTATACTGTTCCATTGACCTATATGTCTATTTTTGTGCCAATTCTACACTATTGTGATACTGTGTAATATAGTTTGACATCAGGAATTGTGATACCTCCAGCTTTGTTCTTTTTCAAGATTAATTTGGCTATTCAGTCTTTTGTAGTTTCATACAAATTTTAGGATTTTTTTATTTTTGTGAAAAATGCCATTTTAATGTTTGTAGAGATTGAATTGAATCTGTAGATTGCTTTGGGTGGTATAGCATTTTAACGATATTAATTCTTCTAATCCTAGAGTATGGAATATCTTTCCATTTATTTATGTTGTTTAATTTCTACATGTTTGTGAATTTTACAGTTTTTTTCTTATAATTGATTTCTAGTTTCATACCATTGTGGTTAGAAAAGATGATTGATAGGATTTCATTCTTAAATTTTTTTTTTAATTTGTTTCATGGCTTTGCATATGATCTATTTTGGAGAATGTTCCATGTGCACTTGACAAGAATGTGTGTTCTGTTGCTGTTGGATGGAATGTTTTACATATGTCTAATAGGCTCATCTGGTTTAATATATAGTTAAATTACAGTGTTTCCATATTGGTTTTATATATGGATGATCCATCCATTGTTGAAAGTGTGGTATGGAATTAAGTTAGTTTTTGAGGATCCTGGATTTTTTTCCCAAAGTTTTTATGTAAAGTTCTGTATTTAAATTCTTAAATTAAATTCATGATTTGCTTCCTTTCTTTTCTGCAAATATAAAGCTATCAGTATAGAATCTTACAGTGGTATGCTTCCATTTCACTTTCCTCAACTTTTGTGCTGTATTGTGTCATGTACTTTGTGTTTTATAAGACATAAAATTCATAATACATTGCTATTTTTCTGCTTTGAACATCTACTTATATTTGAAAGAAATTTATAGTGATAAAATAACTTTTTCATTTATGCACATATTTACCATTTTTGGTGCTCTTCATTCCTTTGTATAGATTACAATTTCCACATGGTATTATTTCCTTCTGCAGAAGAACTTCCTTTGGAATTTCTTATAGTACAAGTCTGTTGGTAGTGAATTCTCTTAGCTTTTGGTTTTTTGAAAAGTTGATTTTTTCCATCTTCTATTTTGAGGGATAAATTCACTGAGTATAGAATTCTAGGTTGATAAGGTTTATTTTTGTTTTTGTTTTTAATTTAAGTACTTCAAAAAAATATTTCTTCATTGTCTCCTGACTTGCACATTATCTGATGACAAATCTGTTGTATTTCTCATCTTTTTCTCCCTCCTTTGGCTGATTTTAAGATTTCCTCTCTTCCACTGGTTTTCAGCAATTTGATTCTGATGTGCTATGGTGTGTAGATCTACTTAAAAATTCTGCTTGTGGTTCACTGAAATTCTTAAAACTGTAGGTTTATAGTTTTCATCAAATTTTGTAAAATTGTGGCTCTATTCCTGCTAATATTTTTGCCTGCTCCCCCTTTTTCCCCCAGGACTCTAATTCCATATATGTTAGACTTCTTGGTAAGAAACCACATATCCCTGATGCTGTGTTCATTTTTATTTTTAGTCTTCTTTTTTTCTATTTTCCATTTTGGATAGTTTCTTTGATCTGACCATTTATTCTATTGTATCTACTCTGCTGTTTGTCTCAGCCAGTACTTTTCATTTCCTGCTGTTGATAGTATCCAGAATATTTTTTTTTATTCCAGATACTGTATTCTTAAATTTTTAGAAGTTCCATTTGGGTCTTTTTTATATCTTCCATTATTTTCCTCATCATGGTTATGCATTCCTTTTACCTATTATAGATATGGTAAATATTTGTTATACCTTATAAGTATTTTTTTCTGCTAGTTTTATCCTATATGCCATTTCTGTGTTTGTTTCTATTTCTAGATATTTTTTTCTGGTTTCCATCACATTCTCCTGTTTTGTTTTGTTTGTTTGTTTGTTTTTGCATGCCTAATAATTTTCTTAATGGATCCTGGGTATTATGAATCTTGTATTGTTGCTTGCTGGCTTTTATTTTATTCATTTAAAGAAAACTATACTCCGGTTCTATAAACTTTTCAGCTCTTTCTGGTTTCTGTTTTATGGCTAGTGATTTTCTTTTTTTTACATTATAGATATGGATTTAAATTTTTATATGTTTTCATTAGTATTTTTTTTAAAATTTGTGGTTGCACCCCAGATGACATTACATACAAATCTGTCTTACCTGAAGTTCAGAATCAAGGAGCAATATTGGCTGCTTAGATCTGCAGTGGCATTTAAAGGAGGAGATTTTGAAGTTAATACAAAGTGCATTCACACAGAGGATTGGCTGTTGAAATCTTCAATTTCCTTCACAGTAGAGATAGCTCAGCTGCTATATTAAAACTGGAGGAATCAGTATGGAATAAGGGCAAATAAGGTAAAAGATTTTTATATTTTTTTTTTCCATTGCAGGCATATTCCCTGGAACCTTCATGAGCCAAGAAAGGGCTGGTTTTATTTTACTGCAAACCTGGATTTCATGTATGTCTTAATGTGGAGGCCCTATCTATGGCCTAAAGATAGGGGTTTGACTCTACAGGATCAGATGAACAAAACCACCTTATTTTCTGTTTGGAGAATCATCAGGAAGCTCTGATAATTTTGTTCCCTGGTTTGAAACCCTCTAGAGCAGTGAATCTATTAACTTGCAGTAGAGCTTAGACCTTAATATCTGTGGTGCATTTTACTTACAGTGTGATTTAGAAGGTCCACATCTTGAGTGCTGTAGTTTTAATCTATCATGAAGAACCTGCTTTCTCAGTTATTAGAGGATATTTCTGGGCTATAGTTTACAGTGTTTCTAAGATATGACACAGCAGAGTACAGTCTCCAGCTTAAAATGGTGTTTTCACTTTATGATGGTGTGAAAGTGACATGCATTTAGTAGAAACTGTACTTCAGATTTTGAATTTTGATCTTTTCCCAGACTAGCAATATGTTGTACTATACACTCTTATGATGCTGGATAGCAGTATCCAGCTCACCCTCCCAGTCAGCCTTGCAGTCATGAGGGCAAACAGCTGATATGCAACCATTCTGTACCCATACGACCATTCTGTTTTTCATTTTCAATATAGCATTCAATAAATTACATGAGATATTCAATATTTTATTATAAAATAGGCTCTATGTTAGGTGATTTAGCCCATCTGTAGGCTAATGTAAGTGTTCTGAGCACATTTTAGAGTATGTTAAGCTAAACTGCCATGTTCAGTACATTATATGTATTAAATGCATTTTTGACATAATATTTTTAACTTATGATGGATTTATTGGGATGTAACTCTATCTTAAGTTGAGAAGGTCTATAATTGTTTGTTAACACGTGTTTACTATCTGCTGTAGTTAAGACATTGTCTTTGGTGCAGGAGATATACAGATAATACACTTTGTGCTGTCAAGACTAAGGATTGTCTATAAGGAAAGAGACAAATAATATACTAAGAACACACAACCCAAACTAGGGGAACAGATCAGGGAAGACAACAGTGAAGTTATAGCTGAAATAAATTAAAATGTTGAGCAGAAGTTTGCTAGAGGGGGCTGAATGGTATTTCAGGTAGAGGGTCCCATGAAGGAAAAGTTAGAGATGTGAGAACATTTTACATTAATTAAGGTGATGTTAGCTTCTGTAGCAAGTATCAACGTCTTTATCAATAAAGGTTTATTTTCATTTAAGTAAAATCTAAAATCACTATTCCTGGTAAGCATTATGTCTCTTCCAAGAAATAATTGAGAGATTCAGGGTCTTTCTGTCTTGTGACTTCACCATCTTCATCACATAGCTTCCAGACTGCTACTCTTGTCTGCATCAAGCCAGCAAGTGGAAGAAAGAGCATGGAGAATCTTTTTAGGAAATTATAATGTATCCCTCCTGTTCATCCTGTTGGCTTAAAGTTAGTCACATACAAATACCTCAGTGCATGGGAGGCTAGGAGATGTAGTCAGTCTGTGAGCCCAGGAAGAAAAGGGAATGGCTTTGGTGATTAACTGATTATATTTTTTGGAAACTGCAAATAATATGTCTGGTTGTCCTACTAATTTAAGTAGAAAAAGTGCCAAAAAACAAAGCTGGAGATATAGTAGACCACATCTTGCCTTTATATTTACCATGTTGCAGAATTTGGAATCTTTTCTGAAGGCATTGGGAGTCATTTGAAGAATTTTAATTTGGGAAATTTGTGCGTTTAGAACGATTGTGCCAGGAGCATTTTAAAGAGGCAGAATAATATTGTAGTTGATATTTCATTTCTGGAAGCTCTCTGCCTGATTGTACTTTTAGCTCAAAATGTCACATGTAGGAAGCTCTGACTCATTTGAGCTTTTATTTTCCTATCTGTAAAATGGAGATGATATTGATACCTAGTTCACAGAATCGTCAAATAAAATAATAGTCCTAAAGAATTGAGCTGTATGCGGGATGGTGATATGAGGTAAAAATTAACTCCTACTTTTGTTGTTGATGATTATGGACATAACTGAAGAAGCCTGGAAGAAGGTAAGAAGAAGGAAGGAAAGCAGTCAGAAAACCATTGTAATAATGCACATGTGAAATGAGTTATTTAACAAATGTGGTAGCACTAGAAATTAAGAGGAGTTTCACATTTGAAAACATTAGGTAGGAGGAATAAACAGGATTTTGTGACTAAAAGTAGGATACGAGGAAGAAGGCAGAGCAAGATTTGTAGGAGTCTGCCTTAGATGGCTTTCTTTTGTGGTGGTGGGAGATACATGGGGAGGAGTGGGTTCAGGAGGGAAGGTGGGTGTCTGGTTTAGGATTTTTGGACTTTCACTTCCTGTCCTGCTTTCTAGCACCTTGAATGAGCCCCTTTCCTGTCAAGTGTAGGGCTCCATGTCCCTTTGGTTTATGTCACCTACAAAGACTTTTGTAGACCAGGCTGGGAGTTCCTCCCATTCTGACCTCAAGCAGAGACCTCAGAGAGCAAAATAGCAGTGATTCCAGGCCTCAGCCTAAATAATAAATTATCTTTATTGCTTCACTTCCCAGGGCTTTTATATCCATTGCTTCAGAGGTGGAGCTGTGGGTCATTCTGTGTCCAGGCCCCTATATTGGTAGCGACTTAGACCTTGGAGGCTTGCCTAGGTAAGTAGTAGTCTGAGGCCCCTGGCCATGACTCCATGTGGGGCCCTACCACATTCAAATGGAAGTTAGAGCAAAGGGTTTGGCTGGTTTTCAGTGTACATTTTTAAACTACACTATTCTTTTCCATTTAGTGACATAGAAAATGAACTTCAATATACTGGGATTTACATACTATGTATTTGTTTTATATAAATCTCCATCTCATTTCTGCAGTGTAAATAAGATAAAGCATTTTTTTTTATTTTAATAAAAAGTAATGGCTACCACTTAAGTAATACCTTTTTAAGTTCTAGTTTTTGTGATGGCTGTACAAATGGTAATAAATTGAGTTGATTATCTCTTTTTAAAGAGAGGTTTTCCCTTTTGCTAGCTTCTACTTGTTTTCTAACTGTGGTAAAATACACAGCATAAAATTTACCATTTGAAAGTACACAGTTTTGTGGCAATTAAGTACATGAAAAATGTTGAGCAATCATCACCACTTTCTAGTTCTAGACTTTTTTGTCACCTAAAGGGTGTATATTTCATATAAGTGGAATTATACAATATGTGATCTTTTGTAACTGACTTCTTTGCTTAGCATAATGTTTTCAAAGTTCAGCCATGCTGTAGCATATACAGGTCTTCATTCCTTTTTTATGGCCAAATAATGTTCCACCAAAGAGCATTTTTTAAAAACTTTGAAACTGCTTTATAAAAATCTCACTCCTGACTAGGGGTTGGCAAACCTTTTCTGTAAAAGGCAAGATAATAAATAGTTTCAGCTTTAAGGGCCACATACATTGTCTGTTGTGACTATTCAGTCCTGGTGTTGTAGCAGGAGCACAGCTGTGACAATAAATAAACAAATGGGTGTGGTGTGTTCCAATAAAACTTTATTTACACAAGCAGACAATGGGTCTAATTTATCCTGTGGGCTGCAGCTTGATGACTCTGGTCTGGATCATTTCATCATTACACAGCTCTTATGTGTATTTTTGAGAAAAGAGGTGGCTAAAGTGCTGAGCTATTTATAACTGGAACATAGATTGCTTTTTCTTAAAGATGGATTAAGATCTCAAAATATACTGTTCCAGTGTGACTGTTCCAGTGTGGCTGTCCAGCATGTTTTCCAGCCAAATGCTTGAACACTTCTTATTGCTCTTTGCTACCTCAAGAATTATTCTCATGTTTTTAATTCTAGCTGGTTACTCCAGGATCCAAAAATGAAGCTGAGAACAACTTACAAGGGCTTCACTAAAGCAATGAACCACTATTTTGATGAGCTTATTCCCAAGATAGTACCACTCCAGGTAAAACCCAATTCTCCATTCCTATGACCAAGGGAAGTAACTACCTGAATTGATTTCCTAGATAGGGCTAGCCTATTTTCTATCATGCAGAAACAGGAGTGTATATAGCAGCTCCTTCTAATTCCTTATTTAAGAAATATTAGATTTTTATTATCCTGATTTTATGCATATTTCCTATCTACTGCCCCGCCGGAAGCCTTGTCCCTGGCAGTGCACTTGATATTGCACTCTGTATACTTGTCTTCTCTGTATGTTTTCTCTTCTCCTTTATATCTTTGCCCTTAGTCACCATAAATAGGAAATTAATGATAATCCTCAAAATGTCTTAATTTAGCTGCTAAAGTAGCTACTTATCATCACTTCACACATCATAATAGATTAGATGGGTGATCTTAGGTCAGTGATTTTGTAGAAGTTGTAATTTATTTGTTTTTTAATATCCCTCCACCAAAATAAAACGATGGTTCCAAACATACTCATTGGTTAGTGCTACTATTTTTCTAAAATGGTTGGAAAATATAAAAAGGACTGTATACTAGGTAGAAGATGAACAGGGGGAAGGAACAAAGGTATAACATTTACTAGGTATCAAGCTTTCTGTGAAGTAATCAACATTTACCTAGCCTGTTTCATTCTCATGGTAATCATTTGAAGGAGATAGTATTGCAGATTGAATGGAGGCAATGGCAAACATGTACATGTCTAGGAGAGGGCTTCACAGAGTGTGAATTTGAATTTACTATGGACAGAATTGGTTCCTAACATTGTCAGTATCTCAGAGCTAATCATACTCAGAGAAACCAACCACTACATGACTGAAGAGTGTGAATCAGTGTGTCATTTGGGGAGAGTAGAGATAATTTTCTACAATGATTAGAGTCATGCTGTACAGTATGGTAGCCATAGCCACATGTAGCTACTTAAACTTAATTAAAATAAAATAAAATAAAATAAAAATTTATTTCCTCATTTAAACACATTTTTAGTGCTCAGGAGCCATGTCTGGATGGTTGCTACCATATTAGACAGTGCAAATACAGAGCATTTTCATGGGCATGCTGGGCAGCATTGAATTAGAGTACTCAGCCCACCCCAAATCAGACCTCTCAGTCTTGAACCTCTTAGAAAACTAAATTAGTAATCAGAACCTTGCTTAATGAGCACAAAATGAGGGCCTGAGGAGGTTGGGAGGTCTTTGAAAACATTTTATCACTTGTACCTGAATAGCCTTCTTTTAGAACTGTCAATCCAGTTCAGGGTCTCTTACGGATCCCAGGTACTGTCAACTTCTGGATCTTCCCTCTTCCTTATCTATTCTCTAATCTGTGAGATTCATAATTGGATGGATGGGAAAGGGGAAGACAGAATCAGGTTTTGAAAATGTTTTTCAACGTTTGTCAGCAGAGGATAAGATTTAAAGGTTTGGGAAACATTCTTTTGGGCCTTGTGTCCTCTTTTGTCCCACTATCAGTATACAATGCAGTTATTTCTTGATTGCTAAAAAATCTTCCATTTCAACTCTACACCCAGCTGCTCCTGGGCCATGATGATCACAGGTTTTAATGAGCAAACACTTCAGTGGCACTTATACATAGTCCTGGGTGTTGCCCAGATTCCTATTTGCATGGTTTGTATGACTTCTTAGAAGTCAACACTATTTGTTTCTGCATGCTGGGAGGAGTACTTCATGATTGCCCATGTATTTACAAGAGTAGGTTGAGGAGATGCAGATGTCAGCACGATGAAGCTTGACTAGGGTGTGGCAAGTGCAAGATATGGAGAGGAAATACATTGGCTGGACTGGAGAGGGCTATAAAGATAAAGGATGACTGAGCATGTTACCATCAACAAACAGGAGTCAGTAGGGATGGGAAATGTGAAGATGTTTGAAAGAGAGCATAATTAGGGGAGAAGAAGGGGATGTGATCCAGCACAGAGTTGGGATTAATAGAGAACCATGAGAAACACAACATTTAAAAGGTGAGTAGGGCAAGAGGATCTCACAAAACAGACTGAAGAGTAGTGACCAGAAGGCAGGCCAACAACTAGGAGAGAGCAACAAAAGACCACAGAAGAGAGGGTTTCAAGAAGGAGAAGGTAGCCAAGATGTCAAATATTGCTGAGAATGATAGTAAATTAGGATTAAAATTTATTGTTTGAACTTAGCA
Source organism: Panthera uncia (assembly GCF_023721935.1). Taxonomy (NCBI): domain Eukaryota; kingdom Metazoa; phylum Chordata; class Mammalia; order Carnivora; family Felidae; genus Panthera; species Panthera uncia. Next base: position 81,201,854 of record NC_064808.1, on the reverse strand, counting down.
AAGAGAAGATAATGTTAATGGAAAGGTGGAATATAAAGAGTGGAAATGAGTAAAAGAGTAAATGAAAGGATAAAAAGTCAAGAGTGAGTGCAGAAATATTTCAGGCTTTGTCCATGAAGGGAAGAGGACAAGATAGTGGGAACTGAAGGGGGAAGTGGTCCAGGCAAGTTATTTTAAATGGAGGACTTTGAGTCAAGTTAATGATGACGTGCAGGGTTTAGTAAAGAAGGAGGTGAAAATACAGAAGACAGAAAAGTACTCCAGAAAAAGCGAAGTTCCTGAGAAGTGGGAAGGAGGTGAGACAACCTTTATATGGGATGAGAGACCCTTGACTCATTAATTGTTGCTAAGGTAGAAAGAATGGAAGTAGAGGTGTGAAGCATCACACTTAATGCATTGAATTAGGAGAGAAAGGGGGTGGGAGTCTGTTAACAGGGTATACTAGAAAAGGTAGGATTTTAAGAGCAGTTGACCTCCTAGAGGGGACTACTGACTTTGGAGTGAGAGAAATTGCCTGAACTATAGTGTAACTTCGAGTTGAGTTTAGGAATAGGTTATTTTTATGACACTCTAAATATGTGTGTGCAACAGCAAATTGAGAAAATCCAGCCTTTCCCCATCAATAGCTTCACTTGCAAACTCTTGTCTCCTTGACCCTCAGTACGGAAAGGGAGGCCCCATCATTGCTGTGCAGGTTGAGAATGAATATGGTTCATATCATCGGGATAAAAGATACATGTCCTATATTAAAAAGGTAGGTGCTCCTTTAATTTTCCTCCATATTTACATACTTCTTTTCTCACTTTGTTAGTTTGTGGAGCAAACATATCCTGAGTAGCTATAGTTTGCATGATATGAAGATGAATAAGGTCCAGTTTGATTTTTCCATGCATTTATATCCTAGAGAGGGGACAAGAAACTACCTACACAACTCTTATGTAAAGTAAAGAGTGATGTTAAAATATTTTTCTTTTCTGTGAACATCACAGCTGTCTTTTGGTTAGTGTTTGTATAATACATACTTTTCTATCCTTTTACTTTCAGTTATTCTGGATATGTTTAAGATACAGCACGATATAATTAGAATTTATTTTTGTTAGCCCATTATGAAAATTATTTCTCTTAAATGAGGTATTTGGCCTGTTTACATTTAATATAATTAATGACAGTTGCATTTAAATCTATCATCCTGTTACTTTCTATTTGTCCTACCTGTTCTATGGTCTTTTTTCTCTTCTTTTTTTTTCTTCTTTTGGATTGACTAAGTATTTTTTATTTTTCCATTTTCTTCTGTATTAACTGGTTAAAAATTTCTCACTTTTCTTTTCATATTGGCCATAGTGAGTATAGTATTCATACTGAATTATTTTTTTTTATTTTTTTAACGTTTATTTATTTTTGAGACAGAGAGAGACAGAGCACGAACGGGGGAGGGTCAAAGAGAGGGAGACACAGAATCTGAAACAGGCTCCAGGCTCTGAGCTGTCAGCATTAGAGCCCGACGCTGGGCTCAAACTCACCGACCGCGAAATCATGACCTGAGCCGAAGTCGGCCGCTTAACTGACTGAGCCACCCAGGCGCCCCTCATACTGAATTATTAATGTCTAATATAAATTAGTGTGTTTGCCAATTCCAAGGCAAAGAAAGCACCTGAGAACAGTTTAATTGCATTTCTTTCCTCAGTACTATTATTATTTCTCTTAATTCTCTATATATTTTATACCCTCAAGATATTATTATTTTTATTATTGTGTGGAGTCAATTAGATTTACTCACATAATTTACTTTTTGTGGCCTTTCTCTCCTCTCTGCATCTCTGAGCTTTGTCTCTGTTACATTTCCTCTGCCTAAAGAATATCTATTTGTATTTTCTTTACTGTAGGTATGCTGTTAACAAATTCTCTCACTTTTTGCTTCTTTGAAAATGTGCTTAGCTCACCCTCATTTTGAAGGATATTTTTACTGTATGTAGAATTCTAGATTGACAATTTATTTTCTTTGGTGATTCCCTGGTGTACATTGTTTCTATTAAAAAGTCAAGTATTGATAAAGTTATTGTTCCTTTGAAGGTAAAATGTCTTTTTCTTCTGGCTTCTTTGAAGATTTACTTTTTGGTTTTCATCAACTTTACTGAGATTTGGCTAAGTGTGGTTTTCTTTCTACTTTTATTCTGCTTATATGTGTTTGCAATCTTCAATATGTGGCTTGAAGTCTTTAATCAGTTTCAGAAGATCTTCAGCAACTGTCAACTCCATTTTCTCTCTCCTCTCCTCTAGGACTTCTGTTGTACAAAATTATATATTTTCACCATATTCCACATAGCTGTTTTGTTCTTTTTTGAATAGTTTTTTTCTAAGATGTCTTGTAATTTATAAATTTTCTCTTCAGCTTTGTCTACTTTGATGTTAAACCTAGTTTTTAATTTCAAAAATAGTGATTTTTTTAGTTCTAGAATTTTCATTTGATTCTTTTCTATAGTTTGCTTCATTTGGCCCAAATTATCCATTTTTTAAAAAATTCCTTGAACATATTAATTATAGTTATTTCAAAGTATATGTTTAAGGGACCTAATATCTAGGTCCCTATGTATTTATTCTGTTGTCTTTTTGGCTCATGGTTTAAGTAAAATAATATCCTGTGGTATACCTAATTATTTTTCAATCAAATTTATTTATGAAAACATGACTGAAATCATTTGAAGCTATTGGTAATCTTTCAGATGGAATTACTTTTGCTTCCAGAAGGTAACTGAAATGATTTGGAGCTGAGCTTCAATTCTTATGAAAGCAAGTCTAATTCTTGTTGAGCTTCTCTTCTAGGGTATAGCCCTTTGGGTCCCAGCTGAAAACCTAGAATTGTCATGGACCCTCTTCCATCTTGGCAGTCTATGAACTACAATTTATTTCCCCACATCTCATAAATTGCTGGGAAATCTGCTCAATTTTTTAACCTCTCATTTTTTTTTTAATATATGAAATTTACTGTCAAATTGGTTTCCATACAACACCCAGTGCTCATCCCAAAAGGTGCCCTCCTCAATACCCATCACCCACCCTGCCCTCCCTCCCACCCTGCCCTCCCTCCCACCCCCCATCAACCCTCAATTTGTTCTCAGTTTTTAACAGTCTCTTATGCTTTGGCTCTCTCCCACTCTAACCTCTTTTTTTTTTTTTCCTTCCCCTCCCCCATGGGTTCCTGTTATGTTTCTCAGGATCCACATAAGAGTGAAACCATATGGTATCTGTCTTTCTCTGTATGGCTTATTTCACTTAGCATCACACTCTCCAGTTCCATCCATGTTGCTACAAAAGGCCATATTTCATTTTTTCTCATTGCCACGTAGTATTCCATTGTGTATATAAACCACAATTTCTTTATCCATTCATCAGTTGATGGACATTTAGGCTCTTTCCATAATTTGGCTATTGTTGAGAGTGCCGCTATAAACATTGGGGTACAGGTGCCCCTATGCATCAGTACTCCTGTATCCCTTGGATAAATTCCTAGCAGTGCTATTGCTGGGTCATAGGGTAGGTCTATTTTTAATTTTCTGAGGAACCTCCACACTGCTTTCCAGAGCGGCTGCACCAATTTGCATTCCCACCAACAGTGCAAGAGGGTTCCTGTTTCTCCACATCCTCTCCAGCATCTATAGTCTCCTGATTTGTTCATTTTGGCCACTCTGACTGGCGTGAGGTGATATCTGAGTGTGGTTTTGATTTGTATTTCCCTGATAAGGAGCGACGTTGAACATCTTTTCATGTGCCTGTTGGCCATCCGGATGTCTTCTTTAGAGAAGTGTCTATTCATGTTTTCTGCCCATTTCTTCACTGGGTTATTTGTTTTTCGGGTGTGGAGTTTGATGAGCTCTTTATAGATTTTGGATACTAGCCCTTTGTCCGATGTGTCATTTGCAAATATCTTTTCCCATTCCGTTGGTTGCCTTTTAGTTTTGTTGGTTGTTTCCTTTGCTGTGCAGAAGCTTTTTATCTTCATAAGGTCCCAGTAATTCACTTTTGCTTTTAATTCCCTTGCCTTTGGGGATGTGCCGAGTAAGAGATTGCTACGGCTGAGGTCAGAGATGTCTTTTCCTGCTTTCTGCTCTAAGGTTTTGATGGTTTCCTGTCTCACATTCAGGTCCTTTATCCATTTTGAGTTTATTTTTGTGAATGGTGTGAGAAAGTGGTCTAGTTTCAACCTTCTGCATGTTGCTGTCCAGTTCTCCCAGCACCATTTGTTAAAGAGACTGTCTTTTTTCCATTGGATGTTCTTTCCTGCTTTGTCAAAGATGAGTTGGCCATACGTTTGTGGGTCTAGTTCTGGGGTTTCTATTCTATTCCATTGGTCTATGTGTCTGTTTTTATGCCAATACCATGCTGACTTGATGATGACAGCTTTGTAGTAGAGGCTAAAGTCTGGGATTGTGATGCCTCCTGCTTTGGTCTTCTTCTTCAAGATTACTTTGGCTATTCGGGGCCTTTTGTGGTTCCATATGAATTTTAGGATTGCTTGTTCTAGTTTCGAGAAGAATGCTGGTGCAATTTTGATTGGGATTGCATTGAATGTGTAGATAGCTTTGGGTAGTATTGACATTTTGACAATATTTATTCTTCCAATCCATGAGCAGGGAATGTCTTTCCATTTCTTTATATCTTCTTCAATTACCTGCATAAGCTTTCTATAGTTTTCAGCATACAGATCTTTTACATCTTTGGTTAGATTTATTCCTAGGTATTTTATGCTTCTTGGTGCAATTGTGAATGGAATCAGTTTCTTCATTTGTCTTTCTGTTGCTTCATTGTTAGTGTATAAGAATGCAACTGATTTCTGCACATTGATTTTGTATCCTGCAACTTTGCTGAATTCATGTATCAGTTCTAGCAGACTTTTGGTGGAGTCTATCGGATTTTCCATGTATAATATCATGTCATCTGCAAAAAGCGAAAGCTTGACTTCGTCTTTGCCAATTTTGATGCCTTTGATTTCCTTTTGTTGTCTGATTGCTGATGCTAGAACTTCCAGCACTATGTTAAACAGCAGCGGTGACAGTGGGCATCCCTGTCGTGTTCCTGATCTCAGGGAAAAAGCTCTCAGTTTTTCCCTGTTGAGGATGATGTTAGCTGTGGGCTTTTCATAAATGGCCTTTATGATCTTTAAGTATGTTCCTTCTATCCCGACTTTCTCAAGGGTTTTTATTAAGAAAGGGTGCTGGATTTTGTCAAAGGCCTTTTCTGCATCGATTGACAGGATCATATGGTTCTTCTCTTTTTTTTTGTTAATGTGATGTATCACGTTGATCGATTTGTGAATGTTGAACCAGCCCTGCATCCCAGGAATGAATCCCACTTGATCATAGTGAATAATTCTTTTTATATGCTGTTGAATTCGATTTGCTAGTATCTTATTAAGAATTTTTGCATCCATATTCATCAGGGATATTGGCCTGTAGTTCTCTTTTTTTACTGGGTCTCTGTCTGGTTTAGGAATCAAAGTAATACTGGCTTCATAGAATGAGTCTGGAAGTTTTCCTTCCCTTTCTATTTCTTGGAATAGCTTGAGAAGGATAGGTATTATCTCTGCTTTAAATGTCTGGTAGAACTCCCCTGGGAAGCCATCTGGTCCTGGACTCTTATTTGTTGGGAGATTTTTGATAACCGATTCAATTTCTTCGCTGGTTATGGGTCTGTTCAAGCTTTCTATTTCCTCCTGATTGAGTTTTGGAAGAGTGTGGGTGTTTAGAAATTTGTCCATTTCTTCCAGGTTGTCCAATTTGCTGGCATATAATTTTTCATAGTATTCCCTGATAATTGTTTGTATCTCTGAGGGATTGGTTGTAATCATTCCATTTTCATTCATGATTTTATCTATTTGGGTCATCTCCCTTTTCTTTTTGAGAAGCCTGGCTAGAGGTTTGTCAATTTTGTTTATTTTTTCAAAAAACCAACTCTTGGTTTCGTTGATCTGCTCTACAGTTTTTTTAGATTCTATATTGTTTATTTCTGCTCTGATCTTTATTATTTCTCTTCTTCTGCTGGGTTTAGGCTGCCTTTGCTGTTCTGCCTCTATTTCCTTTAGGTGTGCTGTTAGATTTTGTATTTGGGATTTTTCTTGTTTCTTGAGATAGGCCTGGATTGCAATGTATTTTCCTCTCAGGACTGCCTTCGCTGCATCCCAAAGCGTTTGGATTGTTGTATTTTCATTTTCGTTTGTTTCCATGTATATTTTAATTTCTTCTCTAATTGCCTGGTTGACCCACTCATTCGTTAGT